>NC_068955.1:22286036-22592036 GCF_026419915.1 Harpia harpyja | reverse complement strand
TGAATGCCTGGGCCTGTGTTCTGCAACAGAGGGGGAAAAGGGAAAGAAGCAGGAAAGAACAGGGAAAGAAGGAAGAAACTGGATTAAAAAGAAAACTTCCCAAGTAAACATAGGTGAAATAATTAAACAGAGACCTTGGCAAACTCCATCTCCTTTAAAGTTATTAGGAAATAAGGATTTGAAAATGCATGCAAGTCAGCCAAAGTATAATTAAACAGTTCAACAGTGTACCTTTTATTTAACAAAATGTCATGCAAATGCCTTTTTTAGATTAGATGGAGCAAAATGAGATGTATACAGTACAGAACAAAAAGTAAACTAATACCGGGCACCAGTGTTAGTTCCAAGGCCCCTGCTTGTATTGTGTTCTTAAACAACTCCTTCACCCTCTTCTGTGGAGAGTAACTTGCTTGGTTTCTCCTTTCCACCTTCCCCCATACTCTGATATGGTAAGTTCAGAAGTGGATGCAAAGAGCAAACCAGCTAGAGTTCAGCTTGGTCACATCCCATCCATAGGTAATTCAGCGTACCTTTTCAGGGAGGTCACAAAAGAAAATTTCATCAAGATGGAGTAACTTATCAGTCGGCCTTCGGTTAAGAAATGCTTAAGAAGTAAGAATCTGTCAATTATACCAGAAATACTTCTAAAAGAAGCACCAATATCACAGACTCAGAGACTGTCAGGTAGTAAATTGGGAAACCTGTCACCATGGGCTGCTGATTTACTCAGGAGGGAGAGAAGACTCCCCAAAGTGACAAGTCAAATTAAAGCTTCTTCCCTAACTTGGCCCTGAAAAAGTCTTGCTAGCCCCCGAGGGAACTCTGTCTCCTAACCTGAAGGGATGCAGCACAAGCACATTTTTGCACATATAAAAAGTTCACAAGCCTAACACCCATTTAGCTTCATCCCACTTCCACTGACTTCAGTGGTGCAGGATCAGATCTGCATCTGGGTAATAAGAAAGTAACTTAATTTCTTACAACAAATTATAACTATATTCTTCAGTGCTCTTTCAGGAAGTGCTTACATATGACAAAAAGGTAAAGCTGTAGATAGCATAGGTTAAGTGATTTCTAAACTCAGTTACATCCTGTTGGCTAGGAGTTACTACTCCCCCAGATGCAGCACCTCATCTGACAATAACGCCATTGTCATGCAAAGTAAATGGATAATCTTAAGTCATGCTTTTTACCAAAACTGAACATTAAAGCACTCAAAGTACTGGCTTATTTTAAAACCATTCACTGCTTTTGCTGGTTCTGATAAACTCTGTGAATTTTATGTGTATGTGGAAATAGAAGGTAACAGGAATGGAGTCACGTCTTCTACTGTTTCAACATATGTTGAATATACCCTTGATAGCAGAGGTTATTAATAATCAGAAGGAAAATAGGATTCAAATGAAGATATATACGTAGATTAAGACCTGAGGAACTTTATCATCATTTAACTTGACTTCCTATCTAACACGGGCTGTTGATTTTCAACCATATACTTTCTGCTTGCATTATAGTACCCATTTTAGAAATATTTTAGTCTTTACTAAAAAGGCTCAAGTATTAAAGAAGCTTCTACATACCAAAGAAGACTGCACCAAGAACTAGCTTGCCTCAGAATAAAAAACCTGCTGCTGCAGGTTATTTGTGGCTTGAATGTATCTGGTTTCTGCTTCCAAACTTCAGGTGTTTCTTCTGCTTGATTATAGAACTGACAGTCACCTTTCCTTTACTTGTGGGCTGTGATAAATGCTAACTCTTGGATTAAACAAATAAATTAGCCTTTGTTAGACTCATTCTCCATAAGCACTGGTTGTTAATATTCAAACACATATTATTCAAGTGATCATGCCTTACCAAATTATTCAGGTCAGGCTTTATAAGAAGTGACTTAGAGTCATCAGCAATTTCTATGTTGACTCTGATAAAAACATGGCATTTTACCAGAGCAAGAACAAATTCTTGGGACTAACAGAAATAATTCAAACTAACTAATCTTATAATGACTTTTTCAGCCTATCAGTTAACTAGCTATTTAATATTGCATTTCTCTCTTTCTTTTTTTTTTTAATCAGAATGTCCAATGTCCTTAGGATGATTGACTCGTATATTAGATCAACATAGGTATGTTTATTAGCCACACTTATAAAATGCACATTACATGTCCATTGTCAAGCTCTATCACCCATAAAACTACATCAACTGGTATTAATTATGTTACCATCAATTATTTGTTTTCTTATTGCAACCCATCTCAGTTTTTGTCTGATTTTGCCTCTAGCAGTCTTAGAGTAACTACTCTGAAGTTCATGATCCATACCTTTTCCCAGTTCAAATACTGGTACATCATCTATTTTTAGTCCATTGTATCCTACAATTTGGTAAAAATGCTACTTGATCAAAAAATTCTTTAACCATCCCAGCTATATCCTGTGAGTTATTGGACTACAATCAAAGCTGTAAATATATCTTTGTATATACAACAAATTAAAAGTAGGAATCAAGAGGGACGCATCATCACACAATGCAAAGAATCAATAACAGAATAACGTGACTTGAAAGTTTAAGAGATTATAAAGTTCTGGTCTCAATATATTGACTCTAACAAAACCTTTTAATAGCAGTATCTGGGCAGGAAGTTTGGCAGGAATCACAGTAATCCAGCCCGCAGTAAATAAAGGTGTGGGCAAGTTTCAAAACATCTCGGGTGGTGACAGGGTCAAAGCCTAGCACTCTTCTACAAATGGTAAAAAGAAAATGTTCAAATTCTTGAAATACTGTTCTCGAATGGGAAGATTCAAAAATAACACAACAGCCTGAATCTGAAAGAGTACAGTAGCTGAAAAGTAATTCCTTATAAAGAAAAAAATAAAATCAGTAAATTCAGTAAGTGGTTATATTTAGAAGGCCTTAGTGCCGACTTTTTTTCTGGTAACGAACTGTTGCCAACCCTTATTCTAAAGATAAATCATATCAAAGAGGCAGCTTTTTGGTCATGAGAAACAAGCACAAAGATGGCCAAGACTTAGCAGAAAAAGATAGTGAAAGGCCGCACTGGATCATACATAGTAGACACTATGCAAGGGATCAAAACATGATATTGTGGATTTCTATGGCAGAGTTAGATCAATCAGAAGAAACAATTTCATTCACGGAGTTGCCACCCTTGACTCTTGGATAGTAAATCCAGGTTAATACTGTCCCTAAGTCCATTCACCCTAGAACAAACAAATATGACCCTAAAACAAAATCAGGGCAAAATCGGAACACAAAGCATGACAAATAACATTTGACTTTGAAAAGCTGCAGCAATATTTTGTCTTTTATGAAGAATTTAAATCTTCCAGTAACTTGCAGTTAATATTCTGAAAGCTTTTTCTGAGTTAAACTGTGTTCTTGACCCATTGACAGATTTTGTTTCTATACTCTCTCATACAGAGTGATTGAGTGGATTAGAAGTCACCACAGCTATTCACAAGGGAGAAGACTATTCATCTGAGTAGGTATTCTTCTTGTCCCAAACACTGCTGACCAATGTGCCAGAATTGGTATCGCATATTGAACAAAATCCAGCTTGTGAAGAAAGCCATTTGTAAAACAAACAAACCAAACAGCTGTGATTACGTGCATGACATGACAGAATTTTTTCTCTATGAAGCAACAGAACAGACCTGTGTCAGCTGGAGATCCTAAATTTAAACCAAGCAGCATCAGGTTTCAGATATGCACCAAAACCACCCGTATCTCAATATTTATTGGGACTTTTGGATCTGTAGATGCATTTGCAAGGAAGAAAGATGCTTATGGAGAGCAGATGTACTTAGTTTTAATCCCAGTTCCTGTCTGGGTAAACTTGGCTTCTCCTCTCATCTTCAACAGGATGTGAAAGTATTAGAAATGTTTCTTCTGTGTGAGGAGGACCTTACTCATGTGATTACTGGGTTAAGAGGTACAGATTAATGATTGTAAAGTGCTTTGAAATCCTGAGATGAAAGGTATTATGCAAGAATGATGATTTTATACCATTTAATATCAGTTTGTTCATTATGATGTCATGTAATGAGAAAGGAAGTATTCTTAAGCTAGACACTGAGATCTGCCAAGGGAACTTGTATTCTGGCTGCAACAAATTTTCCATGTTCATGTGGCATAGCTACATCACAGACCTTCACCTTCTTCACCACAAAATAGAACTGATAATACCTGGCGTTTTTTTCCCCCTAGCATTCTTAAGCAAAACTAATGCATGTTTGTGGTGGGTGCAAAGCTGCTTGGATGGAATGGCCATATAACACATAACAGGACTATCATCATATCAAACAAGACAACATGATTTCTGTAGTCCTGAGATAAACTGCAAACCATGTGTGGAAAAAGTAATACCTTTTTTTTTTGTACATAAAGTCTTCCAATCTAGCATGTTGCCTGCTATTACCAGTCCTCCAGCCTTTCTGGTTCATTAGCAGATTTCTCACACCCAGAAGGACTCAGCACAGAAATTACTCTTTTTTGCCTAGTCTTCAATCACCTGGTTCACATTTCAGCAATACTCCACAGACATTCAGGGCACCCCTCTCCCATTGTAGGTCATCCTATATGTCCTGCCAACTGGTGAAAGAAAAAAGTGTCAAATCTCTCCCTGTATCATTTCCCCAGTCCTGCTTGCCACACCTGTGAAATAAAGAGAAGTTTTTCCTGACACAGGGAAGACAGAGAAGTAAAATTAAAGGATACAAATGGATGGAGGAAAAGAGACACTCTCAGAATATTTCTGTACCAGCAGTGGGAAAAGGATTCTAATGTTTTCTTCCTCTATTTTTTACAAAAGCCTAACATATACGAGCTGCTGAAGTGCTATAAAGTGTAATTCTACTTCTGCAATGCTGCCCTCTCTGAAGAAGGGCTTAGTCTCCTGCAGAGCTCTGGGCACGGCAGAGTCACTGGGACAGGGCCACGGCAGCCTGCCTAACGCCTCCGTGTGCTGCAGCAGGTAACCCCCTCCTCTTGGACAGACACTAGCAAAAACTTTACGTTTCTCTGTGACATAGCCTCACACATTACATAAGTAAATGCATCTCTCTGTGTATAGCCACATAGAGGAAATATTTACACTGCTAAGCATTTGGATTATGAAAGCATAAATAAAGTGAAGGCTACTGGAGCCACTGTAAACCATCAGAGTTACGCTAGCCTAAGTATAGTGAGATACACTACATAACGTACACCATTTTATCACATACTCTGAATGTGTCAATACTAGAATACTGAACTGTGCTTTTAGGAAAACCGTATCTTCAGTAAGCACTGGCAGCATCTTAATCCCTTTAGTATGGCTCTGATACACTTATCACCAAAATCTAGGGCAGGCCTCTGAAGTAGTTGGATCAGGCTCTAATACTCCTTTAGATCATAATCCTGCAAAGATTTAACATTTACAAATAACTTTATCATGTGAGTAGTTAAATGGGATGTTGGAGGATCAGGGTCAGAACTGGAACATTCAACAAATTCCAGCTTTGGTTATATCTATCAAGGATACAACAGAAACAAAAAAGTTAGAGTGGCTTCTGATAGAACCTGATTCTTAGGAATACGCAGCATTTGAGGACTTATGTATCAGTTTAAAGTCACCCACAACTATTCAGTCCTATCAGCTTCAAAGGATTTTAATCAGCATGCAAAGCTAAGTACATCTGCAAAAGATAAGGACCTGGGCTGTAGCAGTCTTTCTTCTGACACAAATATTCTGCACTCTGCTCTGACCCAATGCCTATTTTAGTGTTTTTCCCCCTCTGTTTCTAAGCCTCCTTTTTTTTTTTTTTTTTTTTTTTTTTTCCAACCTTCATCCTCCAAACCATCAAGCAGGATACCTACCTGGATACCTCAGAGTGCAAATGCTGTGAGGCTTTTACCTGTAACAACAACAACCAAGACAAGGCTAGAAATAGGAGAACTGCAAGAGAGAAGCTACTCTTTAATTCAAAGGCTAAGCAATGAGTGTTTATAGCCCTCAGCTGAACTAGGCTACCCTGCCCTTGTCACCTCAAAAATTTTGGCTGTGGATTTGGCCTCTTACCTTTTGTGTAAAGCACTGGAATTTTAATTTGAGGGAAAATAGTTGCATTTCTTGAACACGTTTTGTATGGTTTTGCAGAAGAGAGAAGAAACTGAGCAGAAAAAGAGGTATCCAAACAAAATACCTTCTAAAACATCAGGCAGACTATAGATGTGTCAGGTGAGAAGTATTTTCTCAGTCTCTTAGGTTTGATATTGGATAATTAAAAAAGATTATCTAATTCTGCATGAGCATTTCTGCCTGGGGATCTGCTATAGCCCTGCTGTGTTTAGTTTGGCATTTGTCATTAGAAAGCTTCTGCTCTGTTGCTTACGCATCTTCTCTTACAGAGATAAAATCATATAATATTTTAGGAATAAACACTCTTAGAAAAATGAAAAGTGTTCTGGAAATAAAAGAGGAGGAAAACAACTACTTGGACCTGGAATCTGGTTTACTCAATTTATACGTGAAGAATGAATGCCAGTTATTGCATATATTTTTTACTTTTTCATTATGAAGAAAATAAGACCAGAAAAAAAACCAGCAGTGATGACTGCTGGTTTTCTAGATCAGTGTACAATTAAGATTCAGATACTATTGGAAGAAAAACTGGGCAAGACCAGAGTATAAATGGTAAATTCAGAAATTCCTGCCTATCTGAAAATTATGTGTAAGTGTTCAAATACTAAACAGTGCAAGTATTACATGTATAAAGGAACAATCTTTAGCATGTTACCAAGAATCTAATTCTGTGCAGAATCTGTCCTTTATTTATAAAATAAATCCATCTATTTTATAAGTCGCATGTAAAAAATACTTTCACTGGTGATTGATAGAAACATTTGGTATGAATGCTTCTTTAGAAGTTATCACTTCCTATTATCCTTTATAGTTAATTTCTAACAGTTGCATAATGGGTCGACTCTTTTTTTACAGACTGCAGTGATATGATGCCTGTAAAACTGAGGTTATGAAATGCAAACTATCTTACAACAGCATGTCCCTGCTATCGGAGAGTAGCTTCCACAGCAAATTCACAGCTAAATATGTCTTCTGTGCTTGTATATTGATTTCACTCCTGATAAACAAATAAAAGTTCCCCTCTATCATTACAGGATGTCTGCTGCAAAAGTCAAGGTTTTGAACAAATCTTCACTTGAAAGTAATTTATTAAAAGCATTAATCTTAAGGTCTTGAAAATCTACAAGTCAGAAATACAGTAGCAGTGGCTAAATCCAGAAAATGCCATAATATAAAAAAAGAATTGTCATTTCTAAATGACATTGTTAGAGTTCATCAAGAGCCCATATGTGCTTAAATCCTTGCAGAATGAAGGCTTATAGTAGTCTTTTTCCAATATTTTAAACAAGTTTCTAAAATTTAGTTTAGAGTAAAAATTCCAGGTAATAATTAAAGTATCTTTCTATACTTTCTGACTGAAGAGTCAAAGGAGATGTTACCATTATTTACTACAGAAAACACTGTCTTAATTAGATTAGGACATGAAATTTGAATGCTAATTTATTTGTTTAAAATAAAAGTGACAGGGTACAAAAACAGCTTGCTGCTTCCAAACCACAAAACAGCCTGGTAAGAAAAAAATCCCATCCAAATAAAACCCTGAAAGTTGAGGGTTTTTTACAATTCTATATCTAATAACAAGTTTTATCCTAGAAAAGTTTTATAAATCCTATTTTTTTCTAGTCATTCCTTAAAATACAATATTCAATGTAGGGGTTTCCCAGGAACTAAAGGCCACATCCATTAAGTAGCTTAGATATTCCTGGTTTAGAAAAACTCATAAGCAGGAGATCACCTGACCAGCCCATAAAAATAGATTTCATTTTTATAGTTACTGGCTAAATTACTAGTCACATTTCTAGGTGTGTTGAAAACTACCATGTACCTAAGACAGCACAGCCAGTAAGTGTGACTAAATAGTAATTAAATTCCTAATCCGAAATTCTCCAGCACAGAAGTCCTGTCCTGTTGCTTATCTGCTAGTAAACAACAAACAACTGTGTATGAAATATCACCAATCCCAAGCATTCAAAAATCATGGCTCAGGCCCCCCAATCAGGAGTTTTTTCACAATAAATATGCTTTTAATTTGCTTTTCACATACAACTGAGCAGGTTATTAAGTCCCTTTCTGCAACCACAAAAGCTTGATATGTAAGCTATTTTCATGTTTATTTTAAGGAAAAAAAATCCAGAAGTTGGAGCTCAACAAAACCCACCAAAAATCATGACACTCATGATATTGTGAAATCTAGTGATGAGACATATGGAAAAATGAAGTGACACATGACATTTAAAAAGCTGCTTATTTAGTTTTGTCATGGCATGTCAAGTAGACCTATCCAACAATTTTAGCATGCATGATAAAAGGGCTCTTTTATCAAAAGGAATTAAGGTAAGACAGGCAGGCCAAAAAACAGAGTCCAGAGAGATCAAAAGGAAAAGAAACCAATTTGCTTGCCTGCAGGAAAGGGAAAACGTCATTTAACTAACCACCCAGGAGAAAAGGCAGCATGTACATAGCTTGACCAATTCCATTGATAGTACAATTTATCCTCTTGATTTCACCAAATGGTAAATGACTGTACATACACATAAGGATAATCAGCTACATTCTGTTCTTAGTTGTAGTCATGCAACACAGGCATGAGCAACTAGAGCTTAACCAGTGATTGCTTTTTTACCTCTCTGCATTCAAACATGTTCATTGTTTATGTGGATGTAAAAGATGGTAGTATTTGTCCCATATTTCTTCTGTTGCTGCATCTCAAGCCATTCTTGTAAGGTGGATTCAAGGTACTGTGGAGACAAGAACAACTGATACCATGGGGATTTTACATGGGCTCCCCACTTCCCTGAAGAAGTGCTGTAAATGTAAGCCGTAACTGCTCAGCCAGTACGAACAGGCTGTAGTCCAGCCCTGTCCTCACATGTAGCCTCCATTCACTACAGCAGGATTTCACAAGACCAACTGGGGGCAGAGCACAGCCGTTGTGCTTCAAAACATCTGCAGAATGTTTGGATATAATTCTTTGAAGAGGATTTAATTTTCTTAATGAGTCTGAGTAAATCATTAGCCTCCACAGTGGCACAGGGAATACTTCAGGAGATTTCATGAGGTATACTTTAGCAGAGCAAAACAACACAGAGTCATACTTGTTGGACACAAGATCTCAGAACAGAGGAGTGAGCTGTTCCTCTAATATTTCTACTGCACAATGTATTTTTAAAATACTGAACAAACCAATCACACTGATTGGTTTTACTGTACCAGAAACTATATGTAAAATTTTTCTTGACAATATAATTAAAATTCTTTCTCTCATCATGATTTTACCATAAACGTGCACATTGAAGTGCTCTTATGCCTGAAACCAAATTAAGGAATTATTTTGATAAGTGGAAATGTGGAAAAGTGGAGATCTTAAGCCTTTGGAGCCAGGTCCTTCTCAGTGTTCACTCAGCATATAACATTTACTTGCTTTCTTTTAGTGACCAAAGATCTGAATAATATGCTCTGGAAAATGACTGTCACGGTGCCTGAATGAATTGCACTGGGCACAAGTCTACCGAAGGAAGCATGATTTAGTTGTGCCGCTCTCCACGTGCCTCTCTCTGCCTGACTCACCTTTCTGATACTTTCCCCGCCCCAACTGGTCATACTGCACTCTGCCATCTGCTCAGCCTATCTGAGCAAAACCCATGTCTTGTGCAAGCAGCAGTCTGTTGCAATCTCTCAGTGGGAAGCAGGAGGCCCATGGGAACAGCGGGCACCCTCCAGAGCAGGGCAAAACACTTCCTAAAATAACCGTATCTCCTACCCTGTTGTAAAACTGGCTTTCCTTGGGTTTATTCCTCATTGCTTCCCACCCGCCAGCAAAGAACCTGACCCTTTCAAATCAGCACTGACTTACGTGGCAGGGAGCCATAGGAAAGCTAGCACTTCAGGTTAGCACTCCCTTTCCCCTGCTTTAACCTTTATAATCAAATATCAAAAAGAATGAAAACAAACTGTGGCTGCAGTCATTGGTACATTACATTTTCTGTTCTCACCAGCACATTTTATAGGTCACTGTTTGGCCAATGAAACATAACACGGTGTTCCTTTACCACATCCCCCTTGCCCGCCCTTTTAAAATTTGAAAACAGGTATCTTCTTCCAAGCTAAATCCTTTCAAGCACTGAACTTCATAGAAAAAGAAGGTCACAAGCTGACTCATCAACAGCTATAATAAATGTGTTTAAAGACCCTGGACAGGACATCAGATCATATAAGTTATATAAATGCCAGGTACAGAGATACTCACCACCCAAGAAAACAGGTGTATGTGTTCTTAAGGTTTACTATGATTTATGAAGTAAAACATATTACTTCAGGCCAAAATGTCCTGGGCCTCATCTTCCACGGCTTATCATCAATGTACATCTATATACATCTTCTACTCCCCGCGCACAGAGTGAGCTTTCAAATAAATCAGAGAGGAAGGGGGTGATGTCCCTTTGTGTGAGGCATAAACACACAACAGCTGACTTTTAGAAGCTGACCTGCTAAGTTCACTGAGAGAGAGAAGGACAGTTGTTAAAAGGAGTCTAAGTAACAACTGTAAAGATGGCTTTATCCAAACAATTTATATTCCAAGCATTCAAAATACAAAAAAAATGTCCTTTGCAGTTACTATTTGGCACCACCAGCTGGATGCTCTAAGGAACTAAAATACAGATTTTACTGCTTTACAAAACTGGAAATACCGGCAATGGGATCTTGTGGCTTATGGTCCTGTACACTATTTTGTCTTGCTGGTAAAGTGTCAGTTCTAAATACCTGGTACCTTCTGCACAAGAGAATGACCCTGCTGAATTTATTCGTTGTGTTGAGCAGCAGTCAAGTGAAATCTTGGAAATAACCAAAGGATGCCCATCTGTATGTTGTATGCCTCTAGTGAGATCTCATGCTGGTGGACACAATATACACCAGGGTCCCACATAGAAAGGGGTTGTCCATCTCACCTGCCTCCTCACCCCTGTGGATGCAAGTGTTAGTGCAGACAGAGCTTGGTCTCATTGCTCCCAGCCATACCAGTAGCATGTTCTGGGCAAGCAGCCGAGAACCGTGTGTCAGGGCAGATGCTCCAGTGTTGAGAACGTTCCACTCAAGCAGATTGCTGTAGCACGTTGTTGTTTCCTGCAAGGCTATTTCTTGCATCTGAGCTAGTAGAAGGTGCTAACAGTGACACCAGGAAAGTAGGGAGAAAAGTTTTAGAAATCTACATTATCACCTCACAGGTCTTTTTGGCAAAGCCCATCCTAGTCCAGTTGGAGTTTATGACAAACTTGCACTTTGTTCCCGTCATAAGTACTTGGCATATATCACTCCTCTGGAGGAGTACAAAATGTGAGCTAAGTAGGAGCAAAACGTATCATTCCATTTTGCCTGCTGGCAGAAAAATCCTGAAAGGATTAAGTTGTGGGTAACAGAATATACTAGAAGTGTGTAACCTAAGTGATGTAAAAAGATTACTTCTTAATACAGAGCACCACAAACTTATCAATCGCTCAGCAGGGTTCTGCTGTCCTTATCCCTTTGCCAGGGGTGATGAATGGCATGAAAGGAAATAAAAATGACCTCCTGTAGATTCAGAATAGGTGTGGGGGTGGCAGGAGATCATATCTCTACTCCCAGTCCTGGAGGCAAAACTCCCGCATACAAACATCCATTTTGTCTGAAACTGGATCCTGAGATATGAAGTTTTATGTCCAGTGAGCTCAAAGGCATCATCCCTTCCCCCAGTGACTTTTGGTCTGAGCAGAGTTGGCCCCTAAAGCTTTGCAAGAATCGTTTCCCCTTCCCAGACTGGATTCCTGTGCAGTGCATGGTGGAGGTACATAGTCCAGCCCTGAGGAAGCAGGTCAAGTGGCACAGTGACAAGGACTGAGGATGGAAAAGGATTAGAGAGGCTGAGTCAGTCATAGTAAGCAATGATTAACTTCGGGGTTCTTTGCTTTTGACATTCAGATCATGTAAAATCATGGGAGTATTTCAGTGCCAGTCAGACCCATGTCTGGGCCCTTCCCTTTGTAACAAGCACCGTGGACAAGACAGATCATACCAGCAGAGTAAAAAGCAAAAGTTGAAAATGAGTACAAGGTATTCACAATAACTTCTGCTTCAGTGGAAACACTGCTGTACCTATAAACAAATAAACTATACACTTTGGCACAAGAGTGGCCCAGGACTGGAATAGCAGGAATGTTGCAGATCAAGATTAATGTGCATTGGCACAGCTACGCAGAGAAACATGCATGGCACCTGTCTCCACAGTGCCTGTCTTGAGCTAATGATGTCAATCTCCTGGTTTCATAACCACAGTATTCAAACCTATATTTTAAAACAATACCTTGTAGATTGTAATGTAAACTATTTTGAGGGAAATTTTACTGAGAAGAAAAAACATGCATACATGTGACAAGCCATCCAAATAAGAAAGTAATATATATCAATAAATGTGTTCATAGAGAAAGGATCTTACGTATTTTTAGGAGTATGTATACGTGTGTGTGTGTGTGTGTAAAACTATGCATGTTCTATATGTGTTGATAATAGGATGAGCATTAAAAAGTGTGACAATAAAGACAAGGACTTTTTACATCCCAGTCGCCTGAGGTACTGCATAGTTCCTCTCAGAAACCCTTCTCATCTTCTACCTAAAACCCCCGAATGTGCTTCAGCCTGGATTTAAGACAGAAATTCCTAGCGTGGATGGGATGCTGGAGAATCTGAAGCCTTGCTTACAAATATCAGCAATAGGCATCTGATTAGTTAGATGCCATTACGTTATTCAACCATCCTTAAATAACTATTGCACTATTTCAGTCACTAATCCTTTCTGAGAAAGACAAGTAAGAAAGCGTTAATTGGGTGACCATTACATGAGTACTATACTTTCTTTAGGACTGAATGTACTGCAAGTTTTGCTATGCTGTATTCTTTCCTGAAATATTCTTCACTAAGCCCTAACTCTATTAATGTCAAAACTCCTACTAATTTTAGTGGGTCTAGGAACAAACTTTCTTTTTTCACCAGCTAAGAACAACAACTCCCTCAAAAAGATAGGGGAGAGAGTAGATACAGGATTTTGTAGCCATGTCTCACGTCAGGATAATACTGTATTTTCACGTTGCTTTCGTACATTTTGTCTTGAAGACAATAATGAATATTTACAAACATACCAGTTCTCAAATCCCAATGAACTCATTCTTCTTATGTAAAATATGTTCTGAGAAAAACAGTACCTTAACTGTGGGAACTGTATATCAAGCCTGAAAACCTTTCAGTGTTTTTCTTTTTTTTTTAAATTGAGAAAATTTCTGGACAAACCATCAGAGATATTTTAGCTTGTTTAGGCATAATGGACTCTGTATACACCGTAGTGAGAAAAGCAGAACAGTCTATCATTGAAAGACCATATTAAATATTGCACGTGTTTTCAGAATACCCATGTAAAATCTGAAATAATTTTACAGACAATAGGAGGTTCCTACTTTTGCTGTTTTCTCTCAGGAAAACAACAGATGTGCAATTGCTATTAAAACAGAGGACAGGCTGTGTGCTGGTACGCCAGAGGAATGTCCTCAGCCCAGTGACACCCACTAGATGGGGATATTTCCATAGGACACTCCTGAATGGCGCTGGCCTCCCCAGCCCGCAGTGTTCGGTCTGCCTCGACGGTACCAACATCAGCTCATATTCACGTTTCAGATTCTGTAGTTTTGGATAGGATCAGAGTTAACTTGTTATAAATAGCAATTCAGAGCAGTGACATGCAGTTTGGGACAGCCTGGAGAGACTTTCTCTTTAAAGAACAGCAGATCCAAATAATTTTTTTACGTTAGAAAGAACAGATGAACGTGTGCCTGTGTGCAAACACACACACACAAACACATACATATAGATGTATTCAAGAGCCTAAATGGAGCACAGATCCTACTGCTTCTTAGTTGGAGTAAGCGCTTCCACAGCCTTTAACAGGCAACTCAGACATGCAAGACTTTGGGCACAGACTAATTTTTCAATGGCCCTTATGTGTTGGGTATTAGTTAAACTCTGTTACAATTTTTAAAAATATTTCAGGTTTGCTTGAAAATCAGACACTTTGATTTTATTTATGTGTGCTTATGTGTATGTGGTGTGCAAAAGACTGCATGATGAGAGACATCTAGCGTATTAAGCAGTCATCAATTACAGTGAAAAAGGCACCAGAATGCATTAATGCTGTTTGCTTTTTGTAATTTCAACGGTCTGATTTTCCAGGACTCCTTAGTACAAGCTACAGAGATCAACTAACCGTGGTGATTAACCAGCCACAAGAAGCATAGCTTTTCCTATCTGATACTCCTAGTTCTTTGGAAAGCAATATTCACCCCCAGTTGAAATCTTCCATGGCTCACTTCCTCCTGTATGTGTTCAGCCAAGGCTGATTTGACTATATGTAAGATTGTTTTCTGCAGCCCAGTATTTTTTTCAGTCTGTAAGAATTTGGTCAGTACTTCCTATGCAATGGGGTCCAGAAAGAATAAGGAATTAGAGAAATGCTGAGCTTTATGAGGTCCTATTTTATGTATAGGTGTTAACTTCAGAACTGGAAATATCCCTTATTTTTACCCGATGTTGCACAGGTTTGGGGAGCTTTGGGGATATGCTAGATCCACTCACTTCCTGTTTGCAAGAATCATAGAATCATTTAGGTTGGAAAAGACCTTTAAGATCATCGAGTCCAACTGTTAACCTCACACTGCCATGTCCACTGCTAAACCATGTCCCTAAGCGCCACATCTACACATCTTTTAAGTACCTCCAGGGATGGAGACTCAACCACTTCCCTGGGCAGCCTGTTCCAATGCCTGACAACCATTTCGGTGAAGAAATTTTTCCTAATATCCAATCTAAACCTCCCCTGGTGCAACTTGAGACCATTTCCTTTCATCCTATCACTTGTTACTTGGGAGAAGAGACCGACACCCACCTCGCTACAACATCCTTTCAGGTAGTTGTAGAGAGCAATGAAGTCTCCCCTCAGCTTCCTTTTCTCCAGGCTAAACACCACATAGTCATGATTTTGAAAGATTTCTGTGCTCTATTACCAGTGTTTCATCTGTGCTCTCTCCATCTCTCAACCTCTCTGTGTTCCTAATGTGTCATACCCAGAATAACTGAAGAACTAGTTGTTTGATATTTTTTGAAATCACTTACAATTAAAGTGGTCTTTCTGTGAACCTCAGGGTAACCAGGTCATATATGAACTCCACAGGTCCTGTATGAACTTTATACACTCCACAGCACAAAACAGATTCCAGAGACCTAGGAAATCATCACACATACCACTGAGCTGAATCACTGTATAAATGTTATCTTCATTAACTATTTATCCTCTTAACCCTACAAGCTGGAGAAGAGCACAGGAACCCACACCTCTCTATCAACAGGGCCACACTGCTCCTTTTTGTATCTCGCCCCTTTTCCATTGCACTGGTAACTGTGGATTTTTGCCAGCTGCAAGTAGTTCTTGGCTGGCATTTGAGAAATAACTCAGCTCGTGGCTGAGAAAAGTATGTAGGGATGATCCACCAGAACAAATTAACTCCTTGGTCTCTGCTATATTTCTTTGACACAGCTAGTTTTCCTTTAAGTGTTAGGTGCTATTCAAAATCTCTGCAGTGCCTTTCTTTGTCCCCCTCCTAATTTGTTTATTCAGAAGTATTTCAAATGGCAAATTAGAGGCATGCATTAAACTAGTATGCATTAAACTATAGCTATGTATAACATATGGAAAAAACAACTTACAGCCCCATCTCATTACTTGTATACACCATGAGTAAGAAAACTGACAATTTATCCACAGCCTGCAGTTTTCCTGAAATAAACCATCAGTCAGTAGTGAATGCAAGCTTAATTCTAGACAACTTTCCAGCATCAGTGGTATGATCCAGTGGAACTGCCAGAAAAAGTTGTCCAAGACAAGCTAAAACAAATTTTTATTATATTGCAAGATGGTCTTTGTCAAATCATGTTTTCAGAGAAGTGTTTGCCCAGTCTCTTTGTTTATCAGCAAACTGATACTTCTTCAAACTGTAACATCCCATTAACTTCAAAAAACACTGGTGTATTCAAAGTGCTGTGGGGAACATCTTATATCTCAGTTTGAGTACACACCATTGAGAAAACAATCAGAAACTGAATTTAAAAAGTTGTTCTTGATACTTACATGGTGTTACAAGTCCTATAAAAAAATGCCTAAATTAACTTCATGCATGTGCAATGTTGAGATCCTTTCTCAAATATGTAGAGTGAAAGCCTTCCAAAGACTGAAATACCATTGATGAAAGCTTACTACAAAGTGGGTAAACAATACTAGATATAAACTACAAAACAGAACATTATAATCACAGTCCAGCAGCTGTGACTGAAGGAAAAAAGGTTAGCACCATGGGAGAGGCAGGATGGTAGTACCAGGGACACAGTTCAGCAGTCTTTACATTAAAGCAATGATAAGTCCGTGCACGGTGCAGACTCCCAGGTGCTGTGCAGCTCTCTGAGATGTGCTCAGGCATCAGGGAGCTCAGCCTTGCATTTCAACGGAGGTTACAGAATCCCTTAGATTAAAAACCACTTTTGTTTTCCAGAGCTGAAAAGAGAGTGATGCACACACAGTTGAGAATCTAATCCAAACCAGCATATGAATTATACAGAGACAACAGTAAAGACAGTAATGTCTAATGATTCATTTTTTAACTCTGTCATTTACAACAAAATATTAGTCACTAGAAAATACTTTTGTTACAGCTTTGTTGTGTTCCACACTGCAAGTATGACCCTCTCTTATCTTTTTATAAAAATGCTAGCAGTATCATGGTTTGTGTTGTTCAGTAGCAACTCTCATTTTCACAGTTCCTTATCACACAAACACATCTTTATGCTTCCACATCATTCCCACCACAGCGGGGGGAAAACATTTTTAATCAAACAAGTGCAGAGCCTACAACAACTGTTTTGACTGTCATTTAAAAGCCAACCTCACCAGCTGAATAGCTGTAGAGATACTGATCATATCAGATCAATCAGACCCAGTTCTGACCCAGGCTTAAGTCCAGGAATGAGGTCAGTGTGCTCTGCTGATCAGTCTTCAGCCCACCCCTCCTACCCTAATTTCAGAGACATCTGTCCATGCCAGCCCAAGCCCTGAAAGGGAATCTCAAAAGAAACAAGAGGGAGGCTGTAACTGAAACCAGCACCGAGAGTTTGCATGTTTCTTGGTTTTCATGTCAACTTCAGAATATGTGAAATAAAGAACTGGATGCCATACTGGTGAAAATTAAGTAATTAGGGGAGTAGTGTAGGTGTGCTACACTAATGTTATGACTTCTAGTTTAATGGTATGCTTTTTGTGTCTAACCCCAGGCTCCAAATGGAGCAGCCAAGAGAAAGAAGGGAGAGCTTATTCAACATGAACACACACAGGAATGACAGACCAGTCCATGGAAACATCTCTATGCAGGAGCCAGCAAAAAAGTATAGAGTGGTGATTGCTAAAAAAATTCAGAATGGATTAAATATAACATAGCTGAAAAAGTAAATAACTTACGGTGAAATCCTTTTCCTTCAAAGGCTGACACAGATGCATGTGCATGCAGCAAATATATACAAATACACTCACTTGTATGAATTATGCTGGAAAGAAACATATGCATATTAAAAAGCCATAGGAAAATCTGTGCTTTGTGTAGTGTATAATTTTACTAAAGTATATTAAAACCTTGAGGTAGGTGGCTTATTAACCTATCTTTTGCCCTACACGATGGCAATACTGTAGCCTTCTGGGAAATGAGGCACAAGATGTGTCTGTCCCTTGCCACATCTGTATCACGTATGTATCACAGAAGGGATGAAGGATATAGCACGATCAGAAATTGTGCTTTGCTTTTGCAGAACTTGACAGGTCAGTAACTTTGTGAAAGTATTTCTCTGACTGGAGGCTTGGGAGCAGTCAATCAGGGATATAAGAAAGGATGCAGTCTTGTGAAAGATAGAAGCTGAAGTATAAATGTGTTATTCCAGCTAAGTAACAGTGACATCTTCCTAGTCAGCTCCTGGCCACAAGGCTGCCTGCCTTAGGCTGTGTGAGTCTGGAAAAAAAGTGAAAACTCAACTCACAGATCACGAGGCAGTTGCCTTGAAATATGTAAGGATACAAAAATCATTATTGTAAACCAGTGCAAGATCCTTTGCATGCTCAGTGGACTCTCTGTTCTGATAGGGAGAAAACTGAAACTTCTTCCTGGGGCATTTGCTTTATTACCTGTTTTACTTCAGTAAGTACCTACAGCAAGATGTGTTTTCATGACACAGATAAAGTAGAATTATCAGGTTATATGGTCCAGTTTAAAGGTTACCAAAACCCAAATAAATCAAACCTCTTTTTATTTCCTTCCACAATTTTGTTCCAGAGTAGAGATGCTAGCAAAAAATTCTCAACACAGAACAGAATTAACTCAAGTTCCTACAGGGCTGTGCCCTCACTGTTTATTACTGCACTATGGGAATTGTTTTCTGCCATTGCTACCTTAGAGGTCAGTCAGCTTATAGGGGTCTGTGGAGCTGTCAGACCCCTTTCCAGATGCCAAACTCCTTGTTGTTCCAGGACAAGTTCTGCACAGTCAGTAGTCTACACTGCAACTGGAAGGGCAATTAAAACCTGAAGCATTCACTGTAGCTAGCAAAAAACCATTGCAGTAAATGCAAAAGTTCAAGATAAGTGTAGGAAACTGTTCTAGCATCAGATGAAGCTGCATTAAAACAGACATCACCTTTTAATATGCTGGAGTATAATAGCGAAGAGGTTCTGTAATATATGCCTTTTTAACATCCATCAGTGCCATTGACAGGTGCCATTAGGAGCCATTGCTCACAACAGAAACATCCAGCATAGTGCATATATGAAATGGCACACCAGAAGAAGTAGAGATGTAAAGAGAACAAAGCAGTACTTTAGTTCATTATTTACCATAAGACACATAAAGACTGCTTATGAAATTTACTACTTTTATATTAATTTTATTGAAGGACTAATCATTCATGCTTTAAATACATTAAAAATTATTAATGTGCTCTCAGCATATACATACACACACACACAGATACATACATAGTACATGCATGTATGTATATCTACTCCTTCACCCCAAGAATTACAGTTCTATATTCTTTATTGTCCAGCAATCCTTGCAAGGAAAGAAGAAAGTTATGTAAGAGTTTTAAAATAATTCTGTATGTTCTTTGTTTTTCAGTCAAGAGTAGAAACCTGTTAAGTTAGTAATCCTGTTAAGCTAGGGTAGCATACTAAAATAAGTTGAAAAACACAGCCTACGATTGATTAGTTGAAAAAATTACACTTAAATACCTTAAAATACATGCGAACTTTGGAAGTGAATGTCATTTCCATTATGAAATGGTATTAGAACTGAAAAGAATGATATTACCTAAACAAAACAGAAGTAGGAATACATTTTGTTAAAATAAAAGTTATTAAAATTGAAATACAGAAGGAAAATATGGCTTCAAAGTCTGTCTCAAATGCCCAGGGAACAGGAATGAGGGAAACTGCAAGCTGATTTTTAGGCAAATCTGAAACAGAAGGCCAACTCTGGACCTGCTCACTAATGTCAGCAGATATCTTCCCTGGGGCAGCTGTAACATGATGACGAGAGAACAAAAGCAGTGACTTGCACAGGGGTATTAGGGTGGGCACAACAAAGAAAGCTTTGAAAGAAGATGATGGTCTGTCCCTTACGAGACCTGTCTCCTAGGTGCTAGGCAGTCCATTTGTCCACAGGGAGAAGGGTGTGACCCAGAAGAATTCAGAAATCATGTGAAATCTGGGCTCTACCGGACTGCATGGCATTGCCCTAAAAAGGCTTTCAACAACTCTGTCAGTACAAGGGTTGTCTCCTAACCCCAAAATAGGGCACACCAATCAAAGATCCTCAGCAACTGATATTCCCCATAAGGGACAAGGATATAACCTGTAGCCTATCTGCAGAAAGACTTTCAAAGGTGCTGAAATAAAAAGTATGCTCCTGGAAGACTAACACGCTTCCAAAAGCCAGAGAAGTCACATTATTTAAAAATTGAAGGGCGTCATAGGTGAAAAGAATGTGATTTGAGTCACTGACCCAGTAAATTATTCACTCATCCTGGGCAAACACACAATGCAGATGACTCCTTCATTGCGCTGTCTCTGTGTAGTTGTCTCACATCCGCTCTGCACCCGTTATCTCATCTCATTAGAGCATGATCTAGAAAGTTACCATGACTTATTTTGCTGCTGGCTGACGACCATGTTGATTCATTAGTTTATTTTAGAATATGACTGATAGTTGTATGTCTGTGTCTGCCTGGCTCTGTCGGACACATCATTAATGTTACCTCAGTTCCCCAGATTCTGTCTTTGTTACTTTGCACAATTGGCAATTTCTTTTATCCATTCATTAATTATGGGTGTTTCTTCCTCTCTTGCTTAAGGCCATGTTAAAGTGGCCATTGTTAACGCTTTTGAGAAGTTCTGGATGAATTTTAGTTGAAATCAGTATATTCTCTTCTTTCAATAATTGCTCTCTTTCCACAGCTTGTACTTTTAATTCCAGTTGTTCCCTATGGCTAATGAACATGTTGCTTTTCTGCAGGCATTGTGATTTTATTGGGGTTTTTTTGTTTAAAGCTTAGTCACATCCATCATCCGTCTTTTTTTATTCTTTCTGACAGCCTGTTTCTAAATGATAAATTTGGTAATACGATGTAAACTTCTTCCAACAATTCTTCCTTTTCCTATCTTTGCACAGTATAAGATAAGCAACGGGAATATATCTTCAGCTTCCTGGCAAGTCATATTTTTATAACTTTCAGACTAAGTGCAAAAGCTAAATGCTTGTCAATAACACTTTTTAACAGTCTGTGATCCTCTTCAACTGTTGCTGTGCAGCCACACATCTACTGATAACATTTACGGCACCTGGCAACAATGGCAAATCCCTCCTTCTCCATTCAAGCTGCTTTGGTGTCACCACTCTGCCACTCCTTCCAGCTGCAGTGTTGCACCATCTGCTGTTTGTAAAGCATCTCCTTTTAGTGCTTACTTGTAGTTTCTGAGGATTGGTTTTAACAGCGTTTTATGGACAATGACAACCTTCATGTTCTGGGACGTCTTGTCCCGATTGCTTTCATGGTACCCCTTGCTGTTTATTTTCACAGTTCCTGCAGCAATGCAGCAATTCTTGTTGCCATATTATTTTCACAGTTCTTGCAGCAATGCAGCAATTCTTGTTGCCATTGCTATCCATATGCCACTCTTCTAGCACATTTTACCTCTCTTTTGGGTCACTTGTGATGCTAATGCCACCTAGATTTTATTTTATATGGGGCTGACAGCTCCAGTTCTAAAATGTGACCACAAAAATTTATTTGCACTCCACGTACCACTCTGGCCCACTTGCATTTAAGTCCTTGAAAACAACTTGCAAAACAAAGTACTTGCTGTAATTTTTGTAGTTTGGTCATTGCCTCTGCTCCCAGATCCTTTCTGATTCTTAAATAACATAGGATTCAGGCCTCCATCAAAAGTAGAATCCTTCCTTGTACTGAAGTACACAGAAGTATTTGATTTTTTTAAAAATAAGATGCTTATTAAAACCTTTCCATGTAGATGACCCAGTCCCAATTCTGTTATTTTAGTAGGTTTATGTTTTATTATGTAAAGAATAAAAATTTAGTTTCAAAGTCTGCAAGAGATATCACAGTCCATTACTTGAAATTTTAAAATATCCTGAATTTAAAAGAAAACTGTTTAAAAATATTTTGTGTGCATAATAATTTTGTATTAAAGCTAAATAATAACAGCCCTAATAGATTGCAGATAATGTGAATTTACAGTGATATACAGTAATATTTTTTTCAAATTATATTCCATATGGATTATGAACTTTGCCCTTCATATTTCAACAGGAATTTAAGTAAGCATCTTGCCAGAAGAATATTGGAAAAAGAAGCTAGAAAAATAGCAGCTGAATACACATTCAAGACAGCATGCTGTTTTGAGTTCTTTTATCTTATCTCAGAAAGTACATCTCAGAATATTTATAAGAGTGTTGCCAGCTCCTGCAATTATTTGTTGGTGGTTTTGCGAGGGGGCTGGAGCCTGTGATACCAGAACTGATGCCTTCTCTGAAATGCCACTTCTTAGTAGAATCTCACTCAGATGTCTCCCATGCTTGGGGATGAGCAGCAACTTAAAACGCTGCAGGAGAGAGGCAGATCTCTCCAGGGCAGCAGGCAAGTGGAGGGTGTGGTAGGAGATGCAGGGAGGGACACGGGGAGGGTGTCTCCCAAATCTTAATGGACTGTGAGAGGGCTACCACGGTCCACCTATGCCCTTCCTGTGTCCTCAAATGTGAGAACTTGAGTCACTGGTGATTATTTCTTATCAGAAAAGAAAAATTGTAAGAGAAATTGAGTTAATTGGTTTCCACAGAGGAATCCTTGTTTTGTTGTCTTCAACAACAACCTTGAAAAGTAGATGATGTGGGGAAATAGTGTGCTAAACTAAAAGTCCATATCCATGAAAAAAACGGATCATATAATGACCCACAAACTCAAGTAAGGCAAGATGGAGCGAACACCTATTTTTTCTTAATGAAATACATTTCTTTGTTCTGAATCATTCAATGCCTTTTTCTTGTGTACTTTAACAAGGACCACATGCGAGTTAAATATCAGTGTATCAATGACTTTGTACTTGCACTAGCAACTTTGAAGATACACAGTCAGCCGAGAATATTGGCTACTCCTAGTTTGAGCAAATTGATTAGAGCATCTTTAATTTATAAATTTTAAAACTCAGATCTTTCCAGATGAAGGATTCATATGTTTTTGTAGCCTCAGGGAAGCAGCCAGCTGTGAATGCCTAACCTTTATTGTGGGATTTCTGTTCTCTTCTATTTAATACACAAACTTATTCACCATAACAACCACTAAAATGTGTGTGGCACAAAACAGTAAAAAAAAAAAAAGGCAGCAATATCCATCCTTGAAGGAATACTAATTCAAGCAAACTTCAATTCCATAATGGAAAGATATACAAAACACCATAATTCAGAATGGCAGGCAATTTTAAAACTGGAAATATTGGAACTGTTCCTCTTACATGGATATAAATAATGATAAATCCACTAAAATCTGTGAAAGTAAAGTACAATGCCCAATTTTAGCTGAAATTATGTTCTGTCTTTTGTGAAATAAATAAATAATAATGCCCTGTGATGTTATTTACACAGCCACAGGGGAAATACATTCATAAGATATATTTAGAATACGAAATGGAAAATCAGAATATAGGAATGACTGAATTTCTTATAAGGTTTTATCACATTGTTTGCATTTTTCTTTATTTTGAAGTGACAATGACATTAAACTAAGTTTTGACTATGTACTAAACCAGAAAAATTGAATGACGAGAGAGTGGAAATCTGGTAGAGAAAGGCTATATATGTTACAGAAGACAAATTACCTTGTTAGGTCTTAATCAATCGTACCTGATGGTTTTGATGATGTTTTAACATACAGTTTTGTATTTCTCCTGACTTCATAAATGTTTAGGATATGCAGCTAAACACCATCTAGCATAACACTGACATAGCTTCACTAAATCTACAAGAGGGAAGATTGGATTCCTTGTATGATTAGGCAAATCCTTAGACAACCTACTGGCTAGTGAGTCATCTATGAAATTGCTGCTGCCAAGCTGCGAACTTCATGAGTATTTTGTCATTGCTTACTTGCTTATCATTTTGAGAAAGGCTTGAGGAATAAATGGTTGTATGACCTTTGGGGGATTTCTTGAATGCCTAGAATCTGCAAAGATCGAAGTGAATGGCCAATACAAGATCTATAATGTTTTCCTAACACAACTATTATCTTTGCAGTTTTTGGTAGCAGCAAGTGCAACTTATAGCATAAAAGAGGAGAAAACTGGCCAACGTATGACACACATTCTTGGCCAAGGGATGAAAAAATTTTTATCCTCATACACAACCAAAGCACTATTACACATTAGATTCCCTATGTTTTGTTAAAAAAAGAGGCAAGCAAACAATTTTTTCCTCAAATTAAAGACAGTCCTCATGAGAGTGTTTGTAGCTACAGACCATCAGTTGACACTCTCCTTACGCCCCAACAAAAACATATGTGCACACTTCTGTAAAAAGAATTTACATTTTCATTTATCAGACAATATTGCACTTCCTGGATAGTTAGAATAACTTGGCATGCAGAAGTTTTAAAGTGTAATTTGATTGTATAGAATCATAGAATCATTTAGGTTGGAAAAGACCTTTAAGACCATCAAGTCCAACAGTAACCTTAACACTGCCAAGTCCACCACTAAACCGTGTCCCTAAGCACCACATCTACATGTCTGAATGCACATGGACAATACATTTGAGCAGCAGGAAGTTTTCCATCCACTGCCATGGACTTATGCATTACAAATAGAAATAAATACTTCCTTATAACTTTCAGAACCTTATTGCCACAGGTCATTATTTTTAAACCGAGCCAATGGCTTGGAGTGGCATTTAAAGTGTCTAGGACATGTACTAGAATACAGCCATTTGCCTAGGTACATAATTTGCACTTGTGATTGTAGAAGAGTCCTTACCAGGCTTTGGAGTTTGCCTAAGTCAAAGCAAAGTCAATATGCTGTATTTCTGTGGTCTGGAAAGCAGATACAGTTTAAAGGTTTCATCTGGTTTCTTGTTGTCACAGCTCTAATAATGTCTGGTAGGTGACTCACTGCTCCATCCGCTCTGGTCATGAGTAACTGAGACAATACAAGGCACACTAAAAAAATAGGCATTGTTGATTAGTTAGGTCTTTACCAGTTAAAACCTGGAGTACCTTAAAAGGAAAATACAGTCCACAAAGCAATAAAAATGAGATCAAAGCATGTTCATATTTCAGATGCATAGCTGCTATCTTGCTAAATAACGTGCCGTTAAAACTGAAAAATATTTGTATTTGCATCATTCTATTTTTCCTGAGTAAAGTACAGGTGCCACACAATGACTTGTTTGAAAAGACTGTCAAGGATTTACTGTGTGCTGATAGGTCAATATTTCATAAGTTCTTGGCATATGATAAACTTCTAGAAAATTCTATGATCATCCATGAGAAGGCCAGAAGGAGATAATAGAGCTCCACTCTAAACTCTGCAGCTGTGAAGATAAAACTAATACAAGTCCCTTTCTTCTTTAAGAAAATAAAATTAAGAAAACCACAAATCTCTTCTTCAATCTGTTAAATAAAGGCCCACAAGGTGTTCACCTACACCTGAATGTTGCTCTGGTTCTGACAAGGCACGAAGTTAAATACCATAACTGTTCATAATCAAATCTATGTGTGATACTGTTGCATTTTTTAAACAAGGTCTTACTACCTTGTGATTTAATCAATTTATAGAGCAAGTTAAATTAAACTAGAATGAGGCACAGTTATTCCCAAAACGTATTAAATTAGGAATTTTTCAGGACCCATAATTCCAGGAAAACTCTCTCTGTTGATGTTCCTCTCATTGTAGTCAGGTTTCTCCCAAACATATGTTAGCATTTCAGTGTCCTTAACACCTATTTACTTGAGCGAGACCTGACAAAACTATGATCATTAAATAATTCTGCTCTAACTGCTTTGAAATCCCTAATTTTTTCCTAAATCTTTCCTAAAGGTCCTAGATCTCAGATTGAGCTTAAAAATTTTATATATGTTTAACGTATAAAAAGTTAAAACATTGAGCTGACCCAGCAAAATAACTCTGTGGGTTTTTATACTTACACTTATTCAGTCCTGACACTTACAAGTTTCCATACTGTAAAACCTCATGTGAATAGAAAAATATTTTACTACAACTCAGAGCTTTGTAAGTCCAAGCAATCTGGTAAAACTAATGAAAAAGTAAAAAGAGTAGACAATCAATACTGTTATCACATCTTGATCTGTCTGGATAGTGTCTCTCCCATGGAAAACCCCTAACTGATACTGTACTAATAAAGCAATCAGTTTCACCGGGGAATTAAACTTACTGCTGACATGCTAAACACTATTTTTCAAGACTGTAGTGTGGATATATAAATTCACTGTAGACCATAAGCATTTGGTTTGTCACTTGTTGTTATTCCACTTTGTCAGTTAGCTGCACTGAGTTTGATTTGCCCTTGGCTGCTGTCACACCTGGCCTTTCAAGCTGCTGTTAGCAGGGACTCATTGGCAGAACACAGTCTCCCGCAGGACGTCAACTATGATCCTCCACTGACCACCCATCACTGAACTGGCCAGCTTTCCCGTGAGACTCATAACAAAATCATCATGGGCCAAAAGCCACAAATGGGTACTTTGGTGTAGATGTCCTGCATAATTGGGGAGTAAGGGAAAGGAGCACTGCAGGGAGTAAGGGGAGTAAAGGGAAATTCACTCTGCAGGTGACAGGGTCAGCCCCACAGCAGGGCAATCTCTTGGCAGCATCAGCCTCAGCAGCCCTCCCGGCCTGACTCCAGCCATATGGTACAGCCTCTGTGGGCAAATTCACATGAACAGCCAAGACACATGCAGCTTAAAATGATAGAAACCGCAAACTTCACTAGTGTTATTTCCCTCTCTTAACTCTGCTCTCCCTCTCTCATGCTCTCCTTTCCCCTTCAGCGGGGAATTTAGGCTTTCAGTTTCTGGAATTTTTGCCTGCTGGTGATAGATTTTGTCTTTGTTGTACAGATGTTTGACGTTGTTTATACTTACATACTTCAGAAGGCTGCCTTTTCTTTTCATATTATAGGTTGTATATTAGCCAGACATCTTGCTATTCTTTTTTTTCTGCAGCTAACTAATTGATTGATTGTTAGCAGTACAATTGTTGGAAAGGAAAAAGAAAATCAATTGGTAAAGGAACATGCAAAATAACAGATGTTTGAAACACAGAAAACAGAATATAACATACTGCCTTTAAATCAATAAACAATGTGTGGGAAAAAATAAATCAAACATGCACAAATCCCTACCCTGCTGCTTTCAGGAGCATGGTCTTTTGTCTCAAAACTCATCCAACCAGAAGGTGGTTTCTATTCTCCAGAACCACTGATTCAGATGATATCTGCCTTTGACAAGAGTGCATTCACCACGACGGGGGCCATTTTTGCTTCAAATCCACCTTAAGGGTCTTGTATTGAGGCTGACCTAAGTCTTACAAATTTTTTTAATGTAATATTGCTGGGATATGCTTTTACTAACTATGTTTCCAGCTAAAATTATTCCATCTTATAATGTCCTTTCTAAATTAATAAATTAATGTGTAAGAATATACATGTATATATGTGTATCCTGGCAAAAAGATCATACATGTTTTTGTGTAATGTAGGGGTTTTTGCGTAATATATCTGTTCAGAAGCGATGCTCTTTAGCTGTGTTCCTTTGTCTTAGAAAAACATCAGCTCTCTGGGCTGCACCTTAGCTATGAAAATCTGTTATAGTCCAAAACATATTCTCTGACATCTTTTACCTAACATAATTTTAAACAAGACTTTTCATGAGTCCAATATAAGAACATGCTATTCGTAGTTAATCCTATGTCCTCAGAAGCATGCTTTTAAACAGAAGCCGTATTTTCAAAACAGATGTGGCTTTCTTCCTGCTGTAAAAATGCAGTAGAGATAACCTGATTACAGGGTTTGTTACATTAAATACATATGAATTCTTACCTTTTTTGATTTTTTTGTGGTTGTCACTGTTGCTTTAATCATACAAGATAAAAATGGTAGAACAAGTGACCAGAAGAGGTGATCAATACTACAAGCTCCTTCTGATCCTCATTAATTCTGTTTAAAGATAGAGTGTAAGTTCCACTGAAACTTAAGGGAATTTTTCTACTAAGATCAGTGAGAGATACTCTAGGTTTAATATTTTCAGTATAAGTAATTAAAGTACCTAAGGCCCTGATCTAGGTTGTATGTAAGTATAATTATACAAGTGTAGCTAGTTTTTGTACTATTGTACACATAGCTATAAAGGTGTAATTTTCTTCATGGGCATTCAAATTCTGCTGAAAGAAAAATAAACCAGTAACAGCTCTCATGTTAGCTGCATGCTTTGCTAAGACTAAACTGTAAATCAAAAACGTACTCAGGTACTAGAATAGGAGTACAGACTTGGGTGTTTATAGTAATGCAACCATATTAGAATAAATGTGCACCCCCAAAATTTTCCATACAGATAAATCCTTTTGCATAGGCACTCAGGATGGAGCCAAGAAGAAAGATAAAGGTTAATCATTACAAATCCTAAGTTTTAGGTGCACTACCATCTATGACAATTTTTCTCCCTTAGTTTGCAACATCCCTATAACCAGCAGATCAAGTGATACCATGGGGAAAAGCACCTAGCTCCAAATGCAGGGAAGAACCTAATCATGCTGGGAATCACGTCAGGCTGCTAGCATAGCACCGTGCCCTAATGTATATACCTGCCTCTCAGTCAGGCTAATGAGCTCAGGCACAACATGGGGTCACCGTGAACTAGACCTGGTTCGTGTCTCGCCGGCTCAACACGTGAGCAAGGCACAGCACCCCTGTGTCCACGGCTGTCCTCGCAGACACAGTTACGGGCGCAGGGGACTTCAGCAGCTCCAGGGCAAAAATCTAAGCAGGTGCTCTAGAGTGCTGCAGGTTGAGCTTAGAAGACATCATTTGGCTCCTCTGGCTATAATCATAGTCAGCCTAAAGCCTTGTGTGCACAAGGAAGTTACTATGAAGTAAACCAAGGTGACAGTGGTAAACTGGAAGAGCTATTCTGCACTGACTTCAGCTGCAGATCTTCCATTCTGGGATACAAATGCACCCTCACCACTCAGGCCAATCCCCGTCCAAAGAAAGCTCACTCGAAGGAGCTAGGAAAACTGAGTTCAAATCCGTGAAAACGGTCAGAGTAACTGTGATTGCATTGTAAGCTTATTCCACAGTACTCCTCCATATTGAAAGATTAATGTAGTCTTAATTCACTGCAACAATACTGAATGAAGTGTATGCTGCAGCATCTTGTTAATTGGTCAAACAATGCATGACTTTATATCCTGTCAGCCCTGTCAATGTCAGGGTTGGGTTTTTTTAACTACATTCATCAAAGGCAGCATGGGAGGGTCTTCCCAAGCCAGGGTTTGGGACTGTGGCCCTCATCTCACTGCAAGAGAGAGAGACTTTAGCTCTTTAGACCCATCTCTTCTAAAGTATTTAGGCAATTAACACTTACATATGCTTAGATTGTTTGGAAAATTGGTTTGAGGCCAAATTTACAGAGATATTACAAACAAGCATCTAGCTTCTATTCCATTTCCTTGGGAGTCTGATGACTAAATACCTTTGGGAATTTGGGCCTCAGGTGTTTTTTTGTGAATGTTTTCATTGTGTCTGATCTAACCTTCAGTTACTCCTCGAAGCTAAGAAAATTAAAATTCTAAATGCTACTTAAGTGTCACCTGGACATTGTCAGTATTATTAAGCTGATTTGAGGCAGCGGATGAACTGGAAACCTAACCATAAAGACAGAGGTAGAAAAGAGGAGTATGTTGTCTCAACATTTCTCTGACAGTACAGGATTGTTTCATATGCCATACTTCCTGCAATGTGATGGAACACAGTTAAACTATTAATTAATTCCAGATAATTCCTAACATTCTTTATTACTTAAATTGTGTAGTCCAAGACGCTTACATTAAAAAAAAAAAAAATCAAACTATTGTATCAATAAACTAAGATTTACAGTGTGTCCAGAATGAAACCTTGTGTTGCACTGAACAGAAGTATGATGTGCAGTGGCTGAGAGACTGAGGGAAGGGTTTCCCTCTGGGGATACAGGGGCCTTCCCATCTCTGCTGCTCTCTACTGCATTTCTGCTAGCATTCAGGGCTGACTGAAGCTGCCTTAGGCTGCCAATAACACTGGATTTTATAGTGGTGATTATTGTAATAATGCACTTGCAGGAAATTTTCAGGGCTTAAATAGTTTCTGCAGAAATACTTTACTCACTATTACCTCTCACCCAGGCTCCAAAATAAAATGAGGCTTGTAGGTCGGTTCTCTCTTGGCACAACAATGTTGCCCCGGAGCAGCGAGCTGACTGCAGCAAAAACTGTCCATGAAATTCCTGGGGTGCAGCACGAAGAGGAAAAATAATGCGGAAATTGGGGAAGACGCACACAGATACAAAATGATGATGTTGTCTGAAATTTTGTAGAAAAAAAGTTTGAAAGGAAACAATCAGAGAGAGCGGGGTGCTGGCCAGCCAGATGCAGGATGTGTCACCTCTCAGAGACCTAGCTGATCCTCGGAGCTGAAAACATCTTTTGAAAACCTTCGCCGAAGACTGGAAAGCAAAACACAGAGTGGCGATGTCAAGCAGCTCCCACCATCCTCTTCGCATTAAACCTGTTCAAAAAATCAACAGAAGGAAGGCCTCGGGTCTGAACGGGAAACTCGCGCTGCTCCTTTCACTCAGCATCTCTCCCCCCACCCCCCTCAGCCTCTCTCCTTCCCGCTCCCCCCTCCCGGGCCGAGGCGTTCTGTCCGGAGTCCCGCGCCCCGCCTCGCCTCCCTCACGCCCAGGGCTGCGGGCTCCAGCGCGGGGCTACGGGGGCCGGGCCCGCGCTGTGGGGCCGGCGCTGCGGGGCCGGCGCTGCGGGGCCGGGCCGGGCCAGGCCAGGCCAATGTGGGCCGGCGCTGCGGGGCCGGCGGGCGGCTGCGGAGCCGGGCCGGCGCTGCGGGGCCGCCCGCTCCCGCCCCACCCCGCCCCGCCCCGCCCCACCTCTCCGCGCCGCCAGCCCGCACCGCTGAGGAGCAGCGGCGGGAGCGGCGCCATCGGGATGCGGCGGGGAGCGGGGCCGCGATGGCTGCTGCTGGCGGCCCTGCTGGGGACTCTGTGCTGCGCCGCGGCGGGGGGCGGCGGCCGGCGGCGGGCGGCCAGCCTGGGCGAGATGCTGCGGGAGGTGGAGGCGCTTATGGAGGACACGCAGTACAAGCTGCGCAACGCGGTGCAAGAGGTGAGGGGGCGGCGGGGGGGGCCCGCGGGGTGGGGGGCCCTTCCCTCCCTCCCTCCCTCCCTTACCCCCCCGGGCCGGGCCGGGCCGCGCCGCACCTGCGAGCAGCGCAGCGGCGCGAGCCTCTCACCCGCCTTCGCCGATTCCTGTCAGCGGCCGCCTCTCCGCCTCCCCCGAGCGGGGCCGGCCCCACGCGTGCGGGAAAGCAAGCCGGCGGCCGGCCCTGCCCGCGCCCCTCCGTGAGGAGCCGCCGCCCGAGGCGGCGACCCGCGCGCTGCTGGGCCGGGGGGAGCGCGAAGACCCTTTTCGCTCGGTCTCCGCCGCCGTGAGCCCGCCCGGTGCTGCCGCCCTCCGCAGGCGGGGAGGCGGGAGCCGTGGGGGGTACCGGCGCGGCCACGGAAGGTCTCTCCTCCGCTGCTGGCGCTGTTTCTTGCCACAGGCAGGCTTTCCCGCCCCGCTTCTCGCATCGCCCACGCCACCTCTGCGCCCTTCGGCTGCCGTGCGCGCCTGCGGCTCGGCGTCCGCCCGGCGTGTGTATTGCGGCGCTGGGGGTCGCGTTGGAAAGCCACCCTCCTGCAGCAATGCAGGGAGATAGTGAGGCAGAAATGCAGGCAGGTCGTGAGGCAGAAATGCAGGCAAAATAGCCCGTCTGGATCCTAAAGTGAGAAAATAACAGTACGTGGCAAGGGGAGGAGTGAAGAGTTATTTTATTGTCTTTCTACAGCAGGGACTAAGACGCAAGAGGTTATCCCAAACCAGGATTCAAAGGTCTAAGACAGTCCTGAAAACGCGTGTGGAGAAGCGGCTTACTTTTGATATAATTCCGTGTCTTGATCGCAAATTGCTTGCCCAGAATTGCACAGGACCAGTTTCAAAGCCAAGAACTGAGTCTGGACCCTGAGCCGTTGTCTCGTATCGCTATCAAAAGGCCTTGTTCCTGCATTTCCCTTACTTCTGCACTTTTTTCCCTTCATGTTAAGAATCGTCCTTCCAAGTTCTCTTTTCCTCTCATTGAAAAATACATAGTCCGAAAAAACCTTTTACTGACAACCCACTGGGGAAACAGACCTTTGTTTACTGTAATTGGATAATTTCTGCATTTTTACTGTCCTCTGGACAGTTGCTGAAATCTACCTCTGTCATCCACTTCATTTAGACTGCAAACACATTGAGACAAACCATTTTTTTAAAAGTATTTTTTACAATGCTGAAAATATGCTTAGTTATAAATAAGGATGTAGTTAAAATTTCTGCCTGTTTTACTCTTCCTGTAGTCAGTTCTGAATTGAGGAATGGTCTGTATACAGCACAAAATGTGGATTGTCTGAGCTGCATCTTAGCAGATAAATGCTTTACACTTAAAAAGGTTTGCAGCTGTCATTTAAAATAAACAGACACACCAGAAGGAAAAATTTTGTCTTGGGAAAAATTCTGTTGTTCAGCCTGGCTGAACTTGTGGCCTCCTAGCTCTGTTACAGCAGTTGCAAATAACAAAGGGACACAACTTATTCAGAGTTTGTGTTGTTTACAAGACTCATGCCCTTTTGCTGAGCTTATTCTGTTTTCTGATTCAGAGAACACTCCTTTTCTGTGTTGAGTCTTCATCTGGAAACAAAGACAGTGGGGACTGAAATAGAGAATTAAATTCTGGATGTACGCACCCTGATCTATAGGACTGCTTCTGTTGACTTCAAGGGGCTTTGGCTACGTCTCTGTCCTGCCAGAATATTTTCTCTTCTTTGTCAGATGTGAAAGTGTCTTAAGTATTTAGTGGTTTTCTGGGAAAAATAGAAAGCTGGGCTCTTGACTGGCATCAGCCTGTAGAGATACCAGATTGTCACTAGTCTTCACACACTTTTTTGTCACAGGGACTGACTTTGGCTTAAGCAGTCCAGAGCTCAATGGTTTAGCTCGCCACTGTTTTTCTAGTCCATTAAAAGAGCTGCTGTGGTCACTGAAACAGCTGAGTAAGCGTTCCCATACAGGGGGATCTGTACTAACAGAATTACATAATTAAACAGGGTGTTACTGAGGGCTGCACAAGAAGCATTGCTTATTCTCTTTTGTGTAATTGTTGTTAATTTTCAACTGGTTTCTTTAAATTTGGCAGATGGAAGCTGAAGAGGAAGGGGCAAAAAAACTGTCGGAAGTAAACTTTGAAAACTTACCTCCCAACTACCATAATGAGTCCAACACAGAAACCAGAATTGGTAATAAAACTGTTCAGACTCATCAAGAAATTGATAAGGTATGAGAAAACATGTATAGCAAGCTGCTGGTTCTTACACACATTTTCTTCAGAAATAAAACCACTTTTGCATGTTTTGGGGAGAAATAAGATAATTTGGAGCATAAATTTTCCTGATGATAATTACTTTGGGGTTTTATTGTATCTTATTTGCTTGCATAATCACTGTGTAGGGGCACATGTCATAAAAGGTTAATGTGAAATAATAATTTATTTTGAAAAAAGTGCCTGCTAAAAACAGAACATAGGTACAGCTATTACATGGGTCATAAAAGAATGACCATCTCCCACTCAGTTAGCTTCATTACAGTGATATTTTAAATAGATAAGGAGGTAGTCTTGTCATCTGCTTTTCCCCCCATATTAGGGTTTTATACAAGTGACAGGAAAATGGGAAAAAAGGTGGGGGTGGGTTTATTATTACAGAACGTAGGACTGAAAGTAACAAAGGACTAATAAAAAAATGTAGTTTGATATTTTGTTCTTCTTTTGCTGTATCAGGTTACAGATAACAAAACTGGATCAACAGTTTTTTCTGAGACAGTTATTACATCTGTAAAAGATGGAGAAAACAAAAGAAATCATGTAAGTGAACACTTTTTTTCCTTTTGAAAATTAAACAAATACTTTGGGTTCATCATTCAGAAGAAGGTGATATAGTTCACCTAGCGAAATTTCTGAATGCTTTAAAACACACAAAACCGTTAGGGGTAAGCAGTCAAAAATGTTTTGTTCTTTAGTTTCTTTAACTTAGGAATATTATATTATGAATTGGAAGCAGAGTTTCAATGTTGTGGTTAACTGAGGTGCTTGATCTGAATATTCAATTTGTCTGTCAAATGTAAATGTTGCACTCAAATAGCAAAGATAGTTACACAGCCCTTTCCAATGAGTGTGAATAAACAAACCCTTAGTATAACAGTGCTTCATGTATGTCCTCTCTATGCTCTTTGGTTTCATAAAAAAGTTGGTTTTTAGACTTTCAACACTGGAAAATAAATTGTCTATCATGAGGAGTCTGTGGAACAGTATATGACTCTATTTGCTTTTCAGCCTAACCTAGTAATGGACAACTGGTTGTGAAATGTCACTTTGGGGAGGGGGAGAGGGGTGGGACAATAAATCCCCCTCCTCCCTGGAAATATGGTTGTTTAAGGATTCTTAAAGAAGTTTAAAAGATCAAGAATATTCTTCACCCAAGTCTTGCACACAGGTACGTTTGCTAAACATCAGTAGTCCCATGAGAAATTTGGCACATACCACTACTTAGAACAACTGTTAGGTTTTCTTTGGTTATAGTCTTACCAAAATGGACTTTTTTAACGCTCTTACTAAGACAGGACTTGCCAGTGTTTCCTCTGATAGCTGGCTTCATCTGACTAACAGTTTGTGGTTTAATTTAGTTTAACATGCTCTGGGGTTTTTTTTAGAGTAACTTTCTTCCAGTTCTTTCACAGAAGCAGCTCTTTAACTATTTCATAAAGCATTAAAAAAAGAAAAAATTATGGTGGTAGTTCCTGTTTTTAATGGGCATAAAACCTGAAATTAGTGCATCTTTTCTGCTATCATCCTCTGACTAAATTTTCCCTCTTTCAGCTCATATTTTTATACTGCTATTAAAGTTTGAGAATGGCAAGTAGCAAAATAAAGTTGCTTATGTATGCTTTACTTTTTTTTTTACTATTTTGCAAAGTTTATAGATTAAGTGGTAAGTCAAGGTACAAAAGAAATTGCAACTATTCTGAGCTACAGCTTGGTTTTATACAAAGTGTTAACATACTCCACGATGCTTTTTAGTAATGAGATATGTGTAATGAAGGCAATCAAAATTTTTTTTTCAAGCAAATATGGTCATCATCTTCAAACCCGGTGTACATAGGTAAACTTTTCAACCTTCTTAGAAGTGGGACACAACACTGATGTTGTTTCATAATGTATTTGGCTTGCTTGTGGTGTTTAATCATTCTTCACAGCTGTAAAAAATATTTCTAAATTAGCTTTCTCCAACAATTATACAAAGTTCCTTATAAGCTTCATATATCAAGTGACATCTGCATTTTCCTTATGGGAAGGTTGCCTCACTTACAAAGCCAGTCCTGCATCCAGACCCAATACTGTTATTAGTCTTCCAGCTGAAGAATTTGAGGGCTGAATATAAATTTTTGTCAGATTTCATGGCGGCAGTCTTTATTCACTTATGAAGTAAGCATAATCAGAAGCGATCACATTAACTCCTAATCATTTAAATCCTGGGGCACTTTATTCATCAACATCCTTACTACAGCAGCTGCTGAAACAAAACTACATTTGTTAATGTTTATTTTCCCTCTCACACTCATTTTGAACTCTCAGCATGCCCATGGTACAAACACCTTATTTAGAGGTTGCCAAGGTAGAGAAAAAGTTAAATGGGAAAAGCAACCAACAGATGTATTTGGTTGTTAAGGAGAGCGGGCAAACATGCATATATTAATTCGACTAAGAGATGCCTAACAGAAGTAAATCTGAAAATACTTGAAAACTTTAAGCATTAAGGAGGAATATGAATTACTTAGGGTACTACAAGGGTGAAGAACTACTGTAGAAGTAATGGCATGAGATTGAGAGTTGGAAAATTTGGGTTACAGCAAGAAAAACATGCTGCCAAGGAGAGATCTACCAGGTGGACGAAAAATTTTGTCCAAATTAAAAAGCACTATTGCTTAGATCTGTAAACTTAAGAGCATTGGGAAAATGAGTTGCAGAAAACTTTGCACTGGCCCCTTAGGCCATTTTTATATATATATATAAATTTTCATACTTGAAGTGTCATGTGACATTGTGGGATGTCCCAGTCACCTTCCAGGCTGCAGGCTTCACAGACCACTGGATGGTAATTCTGCTTCTTTGCTGCTTATTTTAAACATTAGCAACAAAGTAATACATGTATAGGTTTTGTATTCTTCAGGCAGTTAAAAATGGAAACTTTTTGAAATTTGTTTGGAGATTATCTTAGTGGATCTCTAACTATAGCTAGTATATGCTGTTCTGTAATACACATCCTTAATACCCATCAGTGATTCATCCTGCTGTGCAGTCTTAATGCAACAAAAGGTTTGTATAATTGTATCTGTAAGTATTGACAGTAATTTGAAAAGGGTGATACTGACATTTTTTTCTGGGGATGGAGATTTTGGTAGCAGAGGCTGTAGGGAGCCAGCCGTTGGGAACAGGACCTCTGTTCTGATGCTACTCCCGTAGCCTTCAGATTGGTCCCTCTTTAGAACAGCACTTTTGTTTTTATTTTCAATCTGCCAAGTAAAGGAAATAGGCACATGCTATCACACAAGCTCAGCTTTTATGCTTGTAGGGAAACTGAATGCTGAAAACTAAACCTGTTTCATAGGTTCAGTTTATAGGCTTAGCTTATGAAAGTTAAGGATTCCCACAGCTCCTGCACTTTAGGTACAAAATTGGGTGGTAAATATAAGAGTTCATCAAACGCCTTAGCAAACCACCTGCTCTGAAATGTAAACTCTGCAGTAATTAGTAATAACTGGAACCCTACAACCCTCAGTTCACATTTATTCTCTGAGCTGAGTTAAAAGCCACTGAAATCATGGAAAGTTTTTCCAGTGACATTTTTGAGCTTTGAGACATGATGCAAAAGCCTCACAGGTAGGCAAAGTTGTGTCTTGCGACAGGTCTGTGTTGCAATAATAAATCCACATATTGTCTGGAATGAAATTCGGCACGGGAGAAGCAGCTTCATGGAAAATAGGTTGCGTCTGCCTTTTAAATCACAGTGGCTGTGCCACCCCATGTCCTCCTGCAAACAGGTAGAAATACACATCTATATAGTGCATATAAATATATATAAGTATATACACATACATATAGTGCAGATACACTATTACAGAAACATAAGGCATAATCTTACACACACACATACTTTTCCCTCTCAGACAGTATTTCTTGGCTTTGCATCACAGAAGTATTCTCTTAAGACTGTGTTCTTTGTTACTGAATGGCTCACTTGACAGTGTTTTGATGGCCAGACGACTATCAGTATTTTAAGTCTTTAGAAGAGGAATTGGGCTGCTTGCCATTTCTGGCAATGCAATCCAGTTCTTCAGAGGTGCTGCATTATTTGGAGGCGCCATTTACATTCCCAGACTAACATTCACTTTCTCAGATGTCAGTGAGGACTGACAGTCACCAGCATAGACGTCAGGCTTTGATCCAACAGTCTTTTATCTTTAGAGGGCAAATACAGGCAAGAGGTAGCTGGATGTGAATGTTTCTCTGTCTGTGCAGAGTTTTACATCCACTTGCTCCTGGGTTTAAGGCTCAAATACTCTAATTTGCTTCTTTGCGGAACACTGGTTAGCTTGCAAATTAATAGATTATTTCCAGTAGTAAGCTCAAGTATAGAACACAGATAAAGTAACAGTGCTCTTTATTACCATATGAAAATCAAAATCTTTTTTAGCTTGTTGATTAGTCCTATTTCAGTTGTGATACATTAGCCTAACCAATGAAAAGCAAGCATGAAAAATAAAAGGAAACAAAGTTAGTACTGGAAGATTTGCTGCACAAAGATTAGTTGTGTTTCTTCTCATTTGTGTTCAGAGTAGTATTTTATATAAGCTCTCTCTTCTAATTCAAATCTAGTGTACCTAAGATTCTTTTTTTTCTCGTCTGTATTAATTTGATAAATAAAAATAGCAACAGCTTCTTTTTAGCAAGTTTTTTTTTTTTCCTTTTTTTCAAACTTTAATAGAAGTATATCTGGTTGCTTTCAATTCCCTTTCTTGAAAGAGATTTTTAAAGAAGCTAGTATCTAGGGAGAGTGTACCAGGGAACTGGAAGAGTATCACGCATTTCTTGTTTGGCTTTGGCATGTTCCTTTCTTTTGCCTGTCCTTGATGGTAGAGGCTCTTGAGGGCATGACTGCGCCTTCTCATTAGTTCCACAGTACAGGTCAAAGTTTCTTTGTGGGAGACTAAGGAGAGGTGCCTTCAGTGTGATTCTGTGCAAGGTGCTTGCTCTTTCTCTGCAAAGGTGGGTGTGTGCCTGTATGCACACACGTATTTGGCACCCGCCTTCTGCAAATACAGTAGCTGGTTAAGTAAGTAATTTCAAACACTCTCAGGTCCTTCAGAGAGAGGCCCCATGATACCAGGCCTTTATTTCCACGGTTAGAGGCTGCTGTTTGGATCCCTGCAGCTCTGGGCAGGGAGGACTCTATCACTGTGGAACTGCTTTTACAAGCTGACTTGGCAGGTTCTTGAAGCGACCATCTGTCAGGTCACTGGTTTATCTGTAGAGATAGAATAGATAGCATCCCCATTATAATGGCCATATTTAAAGCATTTTTCAGCCTTTATCTTTAGTCTCACAGTAAAAGAGTAAAAAGAAAGAAAATAGTAGAAGAATTAAATGTTAATCTCTGGGGTTCTATTTCCCCCTTTTCTAGAGAAAAATGTGTTTTAAATGGCTATGTTATAGCACTTCATAACCAAGCTTCCACTTCTCTGCAGGTATCCAGAACTGCTAAAGTAACTGCTTGATTCCTATCTGAGCAACTTTTATATGATTTTACTAAGCATGTTCTCAGTCACACATACTGGAGTTGCTGTCTTTGAGATTCATACTGCTCCAGGGAGAGGAGTTCCTACCAGTGCTGAAGAGAAAATGAGCTTTGAAAATTGAGGAGGAAGCATTAATGGAATGGAAATTGCAATTTTTCCATCAGCAGCACTGCAGGAGAACAGCTGATGGCAGAAATTTGAACATGCAGCATCTTGGTGTTGAATTCTGCTCCCTTTGGCATGCTAGTGTCTCAGGGAAGACACTTGTTTTGGGCATCCCAGTCCTACATTTGGGTCCATTTTTTTTGTTTCATTTTCCACAGAACTTTTAGTCCTCAGTGACTTGCACTCAACAACCTTAAACTACCAATAGACACACTAAGTGCATTCCTGGGTTGAAATCCTGGTCTCTGTCTAGCAAAAAAACCCCCATAACATCTAAATCTGGTAGTTTTTGTATACTTAATAATTTAATTTATTAGCATTCTTAGTTTGCTTTTCTGTTAACTGTCCAGCCTGCTCTGTTGACGTAAGTTGTTACATAAATCATGTCTTGACTAGTACAGTTCTTTTCAGAACACCCCACCCTTTAGGTAGTTCTTAGTGTAGGAGTAGATAAGGCAAACTGTACTTCCTAGCTAATGCTCCAGGAGAGAATTAAGAGATCTGAATGAACCGCGTCACTGTTGTTCATACACTACACAGTATACAGTACACAGTAACTTGAATAGATTATTACAGTTATAATATAGGCTAAAGCTTTCTGAAAAAAAATATGCATGAATAGCTTACAATGGCGATCAGTTGAAAAAGTGAACCATAGTTTCACTAGCCTTTTGTAAGCAGAATACCTGCATGCTATTGCACTCTCTTTTGTCACATTCAGTTGATACTTTTTAAGTAGTACATCTCAAGGGTTTGCAAGTCATAGCTTTAATTTTAAAACAAAACACCTCTTGTAGGCTAGGTTCCCATCCAGTCCCAATCCACCTAAATTCCTGCAGGAAAACTAATGAGCATTTTTTTATCTTACTGTGCATGAAGAACTATTGCTTTTCACCAGCAAATCTACCCTCAGTTCTTTCAGTCTCTTGCACATCTCCAAGGCAGTGTGATGTGTGTTTTGCCCTTCTGATGTTTTAAGTAAGTTGGCTAACCTGTCTGATGCTAGCAATCTGCTCGTAGTCTACACTTACTCTGCTGGAAAAGCTATGAAGTAGCCCTGTGAAGTGAAGCTAGATGTTGAGCTTTTTGAGCCCAGTTAGCGAAAGAGCATTCTGATAGTGATCCTGAGAGGCTTGAATACCCATGTCTTGTTTTGAAACAAGTAAATCCATCCCCCAGCTTGTTTTAGAGAGCCAGAGCTCTTCAGCCAGGCAGGGTTCTGACATTCTGAACATTTTATTGAAACCCCTTTTTTTCCCTTTTCTTTTCAGTTTCAGTCTTGGCAGCGTAGAATATGAAGCTAAGGGGAAGATGCAAATAGCTCATGAGGACTAGTAGCTTGTGTTTATTAGAGTAGAAAACAATGTGAAGAAGGGTGCAAAGGGAAAGAGAATGTAGCCAAAGATGAGAAAAATTGTGCAATTAGTATTTTGAATTGGTCTTATTAATCTGGAATACTTTTAGGTTATGAATCTTGTTGTAGAGCAAGGGACATAACCTTCCTGTATGAAAGGTGTGATGGAGCGTGCGCCCACCTCTGAGTATTCATATGTAACTCCATAAGCAGCAAATGCTTCTTAGTGATGCAAAAGCTATTAAGAGATTTAATTTAGCTCATGGATGATAGGATGGCCTTATTGTCAGTCACAGTGTATCTCTAAAACCAACATTTTTACTGGTCATCTGATGTTCACTGGACTATAGCCAAAAAAATCTGAATGTTAGCGTCAACGAATGGAAAGACCTGTCATAAGGAGTTTGAAAAACATGTGTCACCTCTGATCCTGCATGAAGAAACTTGTCCAAGGAAGAAGGTGGGAAATCTCTGTAATTGCCAGCTGAGGTGTATGTCATACAGCTAGCTCAGTGACCACATCTTTATTTATTGAACTTAGTCCATTCTGAGTTGGTTTGTTTTCTCAGAGAGAATGCTGTGTAGAAAGTTAAGGATCCACACAGAGAATCAGGAATGCATAGTGTGTACAAACATAAGATGGTTTTGTAATACTATAATGCTGCAATGGCCATGATGTGGAGAAAAGTGAGACTGCAGTTTCCGTGGACTCAGATATCATGCTTGGTGACCCTGAACAAACAAGCAGGTGTAAACAGCTGCTAGACCTTATCAGAGTGAAGAGAAGCAATGTGACTTTTGCCAAGAGGTAAGGCAAACCAGGCAGGTGTTTCAGCTGAAAACACAACAACCAAAGGTCAGAGAACACAGATCATGATTGCATTTTTGGGGGCTTAAATAGTGGCTTGGAATTACAGGCAAATAACTGATGCAATGGCAAAGGGGTTACTCCTAATTAAAGGTATCAAATCCTGCTCTCCTTTGTATCAGTGGGAGTCTGAAGTAATTCAGATAACTTGAGTAGATTTACTTTGCTAGTAATGAAAAAAAATTTAAGAGAGTGACTAGGATTTCTTTCATATTTCCTATTGGTCTAGCTTAGTGTAAGATTTTATGTCAAGTTAGGCAAACAAAACTGTGTAATACTAATAGATATTCTGAAAGTAACATTCTTCATTAGTAATTCAGGTCTATGCCTGTGTTTAGAATTGTTTTAAAATTTGCCAGATCCTCATGTGGTATTTCTATTCCAGTTAAACTCCAAAGAAAAAGAATATTTTTATGCAAAATAAAGTTGGCTGAAGAATTGCCTCACCATTTTTATCCATCTGGACTGTTAACCTTTGAGTAGCTAAATATTGAAGAGAGAAAGATTTTCTTGGAATAAATTTCTCCTCACCAAAACCAAGCTATTACTGTAACACAGTTACGGTGCCTAGAATTGATTCAATGTTCTAGGTGATGGTTAGTAAAAACACAGCAGTAAACCAGTAGGTTTATCTCCAGAAGGCTACAAAACAGACTTTCTCTTAGAGAGTGAGTGCCCACCTGCTGCTTCATCAGTGTCTATCTGAGCGCCATGCACCACTTCTAAAGCTTACAGCATTCTTGTTACTTGTGGAAATGAATTCTGGCTTGTCTGAAAGTTTTCATTTGTGGGGAGGTATGCATCATGTTCAGTTATCTGCTTCTTCCTTGTTTGCATATTGGTTGGTACAACTCTTCTGCAAGCAAGCCGTGGTAAGGGAGTAGTGTAAATCAAAAAGCGGTTGTTTACCTTTTCCCTGGTTTTAGTTCAGTCTTCTCATACATAACATGCTGAGTTTAGGGAACCAAGGCTGTCCAAATGTCTTTTACAGATCATGTCCAAGTTGTAGGGAGATATAAAAACATATCATTGAGAATGCTTTTACTTTCTGCCTCTACTAGATCTACCTATTTATGCTAAGAGAAATTAATTTTTTTTTATCTTCTCTGTAAGGTAACAGATACAGTCAGGAGAGTGACCCTTTTATGTGGACTGGTGACAATTCTGTGATCTACTGATGTCTGTTAAGAGATCATAGTATGGACTGTCTTTAGACAGCAACAACAGTTCATCAGCAATGTTTCTTTCCTCTGGTCAGACCCGTGTAGCAAAATTAATCACGAGAGGAAAAGCTTTAAGGCAAACGAGAATTTTTTTCCATTGGTTTTGATTACATGGTTTAATCCATTGGCTCCAGCAGATGCTTATTTGAGGTTTTAGCTGAAGCCATGTTATCTAATTAAGCAGTAAGCTTTAGCTGGTAGAGTAACAACAGTAGCAAAGGCTTTAGGAAATACAGGCTACGATACTGGATATAAAGCATAAATGTTTTGACTTTTTATTTTTTATTTACATCTGTTATAGTCTTAGAATGATTGAGATACAAAGGATAGAGATGAATGGATTAGATCTGCAGCTGGTTTACATCTGTATTGTCATATATAAGGTGGCAGAATGGTAGTAATTCGCCATGGCTGGGAGGTTGGCCCAGTAACACATAGTTCCATATACGATGAGCCGAAGTCTTCTCTGACCTTTTCCTGGACCATAGGAGGAGTTGATTCATCAAAATCGGTAGAATGACACTGGTTTTACACCAGTGAGTAGGAGGAGACAGAACGAATGTGAGCTGTGATTGCTTGGCCTTCTGTGCAGTTGTTTATGGTCAGGAAGATGTGTGAGATGCTACTAGTCCAGCTTGATGGCATTTTGTACTACAATCTACTAAGGTAAACCATGGAAACTGAAGGAAAGTAGTGAACTGAAGTCTGTTTCTGTTTCGTTCTGTTTCATCAAGGATTTGGCGACTGTGAGAAAAAAAGCACTGTAGAATGGTGGCTTCAAATTTACTCCCTTGAGAAATGCATTTTGATGTCAGCTGAGTAAATCTCACTTTGTCCTTCCTCCCATCTGATTCAAAACCAGCATTTTGGCACCTTCTACGGAGTGAGTGTCTGCCTGGCCTTTTGAGGGACTGAGTCACTTTGATAGTTAGCACTGAGGAATATCACACCAGCTGAATGCATTAGCTGTCAAACTGTGGTTGTTCACCACTGCAGCTTATAGAGAGAACCCCCCTCCAACTTTTCTACCTGTCCTAATTCTTACCTTAATAACGAGTCCACTTCTCCCTTCCAATTACTAATATATCATAATATAGCATAATTGGTAAAAAGATATACAGGGTGGGGTCGAAGTTTCGGATTTGTTTACTTGTTATTCTGTCTGTAAGTGACTCAGAGCCTGTTCTGTGAATTTATATCACATGAGGAATCCCTCAAACTTGTTCTCTTAGAAAGTCCACTCATCCCAGGGCAGGGAAGAAGCATCTTACGGCATGTAGAGAGGCTGACATCATGGTGTCACGCAAAGGGGAACCTTAGTGGTCTTTCTGTGTCCAAGATATTTCATAGCCACCAGCAAGGGAAAGTTTTGGTTCCCTAGTAGGTGTTTGTCTTGGACTTCATAAATGATAAAAATCTAATCCATTCACATTCTTATGTCCTTTTTGGAAGGATGTAAAGAGTATGCTGAAGACCCTTTTTCATTTCTTCTTCACTGGAATTTGTTTAGGAAATGGAATGAATATTCATGAATAGTCATCATCTCATGTTGTTGATATCCTCTAGACACATGATTTCAGACAGAGAATTAAATTAAGGAAAAAAAAAGGCTCTATTGTAACTCCAACAAATGCCCCAAAGAGGAGGTCTGGAAGAAGCCTCAAAAAGTCAACATCTACCACCCAGATGCCTACTGCATCCTTAGACAGACATTCGTCCCATGTGTTCTCCAAATCCTCAAGTGCTGGAGACAATTTATTCCAATGCTTCTCTATGATCACTCTAAAGTCTCTATTGCTGTAATTTAAAACCCTTTTTCTACCATCTAGAGCTCATTGAAAATAAATTATTCCCTTTCCTCTACAGTAACAGCAGTCTCCCACACTGTCAACTCTGCTATAGGCAAAATCCATTGTAGATTAATTCTTACCCGTGTATTTCTGTTCTAGTATTATGATCTTTGGCTGACACCTTAAACACAGCAAATAAGTTTGTTGAAACTGTAAAATACCAAAAAAATATGCCATATAAGAACAAAGCATGTAAGATTCAGGGTTTGAAATAAGTTGTGTGAGGGACCGGGCACAGGTTGGCCTCTTTCTTACTCTCAGTGTGCTACTCTTAATTTAGTGATTAAGATTAGCAAGCAGCTATTAAGTACGGAAGTCTTGTTTACAACTTTTGCACAGCTGTTTCACATCCTTGTTGTGTACAGCTACTCTGTGTTGTTTTGCTTTTATAAATTTTCAAAATTTACATAGTTTGGTAGTGAATCATGGAAACTTTTGTAGCTGCCAATTGTAGACAGAAGAGGCGCCTGCATTAAAATTCAGCCCCAGGCACACCACTACATGAAAGCTGTATCTTTATATGATTACTGACTACTTAGAAATAATGGCACTTTAGAGCTTTGTAGTGCACTTTTACAGTGTTTCCATAACTGTTACTGTATCTCAAGACATTTAGAATAAAAACAAAGGTCTTTTAGACACATCTTCTGATTATCAAAGGTTGAAGAATTGTTATTCTCCAATTAATAGATCCACAGGTAGATGCATTTCTCTATTAAGACAATTAATTGCAAAATCATTAGGAAAACTTTGTTTATAAACATGCATCAGTATTTTGACCTCATTTGATAATCTCATAGTATGTGAAAAAGCTTTTCTTAACATGGAACAATTAAACATGGAGCGCATGGCTACTGGTTTTGGGTCTCAGATTGTCTAACTTCAGAATATTCCTTCTCTGTCTAATTATGAATATAGAAGATTATAGAGTCTCTGTGTATTTAAAAAACAATGGACTGAGTGTATAGCATGGCACCAAGTTTCCAGAAGGCCTAAGGGAAGATTTTGTTGTCAGAATTTCTACCATCCTGCTCTGCCTACAGTACACCTGACAAACAGGAGAAAAGAAATTTCACGTTATAACCTGTCCTGCCTGCTCTAGGGCAAATGTGTGGGGTGGGATGAGATGAGACTTCTGCTATTGCAGACAGTCACTGCAATATGTAGCCCTATATATATATCTATGGCTGTATACATATATATGTATGTATGTATGTATATATACATATACACAGACCTTTGCTCCTTTCTTAGTTGGATTACTCTTAATTTCCAGACTAAGTTAATTACCTGTCAGATAATTTGTGGGGGTTTTCTACCAAATTTGAACAGTTCTAGTGTGCCTCCTCTGATACCACTGCAAAATAAATTGAAATAAGTACTTTGCACTGTGTTTCCTACTCAGGAGCATTTGCAGAGGCTGTAATCTTGCCAGGATCAGATTATTACAATGCTTACTGAGAAAAAGAGGGGGTGAGGGAAGAAAATAAAGTGACTGCTTCTGCAGAGTGACCTACCATGAAATTATTGCATGACGTACAGAAATTTTGACCATGCTGAACAGAACATGATCTGATAGAGCATCTAGGCATCATTTTTCTCATTATCCTGAGGCATTTGTCAGGAATCTTTTATTTTTTGCTTTTATATGTAGTTTCTTCTTTCAATGAAGTCTCAGTTCCTTGAAGCTGTGGATAATATGACATTTTATTTATTTCTTTTTTGACCTGGAACATTAACTGCATAAGAATCTGATCAGTGACAGCATCGCTGTATTTGTGGTGAGAATAAGCAGATGGTGTAGAAAGGGGTGGACTTCTTACGCTAGCTTTGGTGGCAGGCAGTTTATTGGGTGACTACAACCCGCCTCAAATAATTCCCTAGGCTTTTTGACAGCATGTTAAGGCTAACATAGCTATGTCACATTTGGTACCTAAAGCCAAGTTCAAGTGCCTTTGGGTCATCTTCAGTTATGTCATATAAACATATTTTGCATTCATTCATATTCCATCATGTGGAGAGCCAGAAATGAAGTTTTTCCAATTAAGATGTTTCTGTTTTCTTGACAGGGGAAAAGGAAACAGGTGAGATTAGTTCTATGGAGAAGTTCGAGACAAAACTGAGGGAGTCACTTGTATTATTTATTAGTTTTGAGCTCAGAAGTCACATTTCTGTTGAACAGCCACACAAATAGCTGACTTTCCCACATAGCACCGGGATGTGACTAATACCATAGTTTGTAACTCACATGTCTGCTCTTTTTAGTATGTCGTTTTTTAACAGTAGTCCTTATTTTTATGAGTGCTATGTATTTGGCAGGACAGTGGTAAGAGGTTCACTCTGCTGGAAAGTATTACAGAGGTTTTGAGGTATTTCAAGGCAAATTAATTCATATCTCATTAAAGACAAATGCAGTGTGTGCCCTGTCTAGACAACTAAGAGATTAGGAGCTGGAACACTACTGCAATTCAAACTCTGGTAGTAGTTTCCATAAAACAATATTCCATTCCATGTAATTCTACCATTTTTCTAATAGATGTAGTACATGTAGGATATAAACCAGTTTTTATGCTTTTTTTTTCCTTACTACTCAGCAGTTTTTGCCATCTGCTGCAGTAATGGAGACCAGCCCCATGTGAAATGACTTCTAGAAATTAAAACCCAGAAGGGGATATGTAAACCAGAGGTAAATATTAACTCTTAGAAGTGCTAATTGCTAAGAAATGTCAGTTTCAACATCAACAAGTGGTTTTGCTAGAGCACTTCAGCTATGGCTGAAGTTATCATTGTCTCACAGATACAGTTGGAAGTGTTTGGGAAGGATCTGTAGCTACCATTTATGGAGGTTAACACTGAGTTTTACTTGAGTTACAGGTTTTTGAAAAGGAAATTTCTTTCTATCAATCAGGAGCGTTTAAGAAACATGTAAAAGGGCTTTTTGTTCAGAGAAGCTTTTGAAGCATAGTTGTCCCAGTAGACTGCGAGAGGTGCCCCCGTGGATTTCCAAGGTTGTTACTAAAAATAATTTTCTAATTGTAGCACCAACTGCTTTTGTAGCATTGCTTCCTATGTTGTGTACCTGCTGGCAAAACTGCCTCAACTCTCTGAAATCAATGAATTTTGCCTCTATACTTTATGGCTTGTGAACTTGAAATCCATAGAGGGTTAGGAATGAACACTTTGCAACAGCTGTTCTGGCTTACAGCTGTATGGACAGTGCCAAGGCAAAAAAAAAAAAAAAAAAGCCTGCCTCTCCTTTAGCTGTTAGGCAGTTTCAAAAGGTTTGTAGTCACAAACTGCCACTGGATCAGAATAAGCCAGCAAACTGGGCCATATAGCTTACACAAGGAGGGGAAAAGTGGTTCTCCTATTTGAATCCCACTTACTGTTCTCATGTCAGAGCTGTCAATGACCTTGGCAGACGAACTGGTACTGAGTTTCTCCATTACAGCTGCCCCTTACCCACAAGGGCATTTTCTGTTCCATATACCCCATTCCACCTTAGTGTTCAGTGTCTGGCTTTAATAGATGTATTAATCACCATTGAAAAGTTGTATATAAAGTCATCAGCAGCACCTTCCTCTGCTTTCTTGGGTTCTAAACTGAAGCGTAAAGAGCCCAGAAAGGAAGGAGAGCTCATTCCAGACAGTCATTTGCCTGTCCCTGACAAATATTGGCTGAAGATATGAATAGTGACAGAGGTTTTTTTAAAGTTATCTTTGAAGAAGGACTTTCTGAGAATGTGGGAGGTAGGGTGAGTGTGAGGAGAGGGAATAGACAAATCAAGTGTCCATTTTGAATTTAAAATCAATGATTCCATTGTGAAAGTCAGACAGTATCAGAATAGACTTGAGCATATTTTCTAGTCTACACTTAGGGTGTTAATAAGGAATTAAGGGGAAAAAGAACAAAGCAAAATTAACATGATTTCAGTACAAACCGTATCACCACCAAAACAGAGTATTAAAAATATTACCATAGTGAGGTGCAGAAACCAGATGAACACTGTAAACAAAAGTGGGTTTCTATGTGAAAGTAGGTTAACTCTGGCCTTGTAGTTCTGCTTTCATAACTTGAACTGAGAAATTCTTTGCTTCTCTCTCTTTATCCATAGTGTGTTATATGGGCAGAGGATAATGTGGTCCACACCACAGTTGGCTACACTCCACCGGTCAAGTACAGTCTGCCAAAATAGCCCATAGCACCTTCTAGGTCAAAGGCATGCTATTGGCTGGAGTGTGAAGATTTTGTCTTATCACATTGAAAGAAAACTTTTTTCTCCTGTGCCATTCCATGTATATGTAAACATTCAGCCCGAAGGAAAGTACTCTTGTCAAAACTTGTTATACCAGTTCGGACCTGTACACTCCTGTGCCATCTCGCACTCAGGCATCTGTTTCAGTTTTCTGGTAGTTATGGTCCTACCATACTTCACTATCACTAACATCAGTCACTTTTTTATTCTCAAGTGTGGAGACTAACCGTTCTTTAGGAAAGCAAACAATAGCTTGGCATAATCTGCCAAAGACAAGAAAATTGAAGTTTCTTTCAGCAGCAGTTGTTTTAGCAGTCTTATAATACAGGGAACCTTTTCTATGAGTTTCAGTGTTTTGTTGGCTTTTGGTTTTTCCCCCTGTTGGTTTTGGAACAGATCCTAACCCCCAAATTGCTTTCAGGTGTTGCAGGCTATTCACTGAAGAGTACAATATTATAATAAGAGCCCACAGGATGCTGAGTATGTTCTTACAGGTACATAGCATGCTTTTCTCCATCCTGGCTTCTGTTGTTTATGGGTCCTAGTATACCCATTAATAAATAGGCAATCCTGCTTTCACTCTGCATTATTCTTCAGCACTTCTCAAACAGCATATTGCTTTGCTGCTACGTTAAATTAACTGGTATAACAACGTAATGGATTTCAGAGAGATGTACACCATTATAAGTGTAGCTAATTCTGTCTTTAAGCTATCTGCTCAACTTGTATGCTCTGCTGCATGTCAGAAGCCAGCACCCCCTCTCCTCAGTTCACACAGTTGCTCCTGCAAAGACAAAATATTCTGAGAAATAACTTAGTTTGCAGAATTCCAGAAAAAAATGGATTGTTCAGAATCTATTGCAGCTGATGAAGATGTTTACATTTGCTCCTTGTCCAGCAACTGTTGTGTCTCAAGGTAGTCCGATTAGAAAAGGTCTATAACCTGATCAAATAAATTAAAAAAAAAAAAAGAGAGAGAAAAAAAAATAAACAGTTACACATCTGCATGTGTAAGCATTACTGAGTTCTGCATTGACTATGGATTATAATACCTGGGTGAAGCAAGTTGGAGTGTGGCACAAAATTTCATAGAGAGCATATGAAAGCAAGCTTTTTCCATGCCAGGAAAGAAAACTGTGAAGGGATTTTTTTCCCCAGCTGAAAACCCTCATAAAACTGGAAGTCTGAACTGGTGGGACACAATTCAGTAAGACAGGAAAAAGGAGGTTTTTGACGGGGGACTCCCTAGTGCAGGAGAAAGCAGTGACTGGACAATTGCAACTTTGGTATTAGGTGGTTTTAGAGCTAGAGAGGGAGTTATTCCATGAGCTTAAAAACGATCATGGCAAGATTTCTCCTTTGTGGAGAGGGACGACTGGAAAAACTGACTACATTGAGACCTGGCTGTTTGCCTGAAAGTGGATGGAACAGGAATGAAACAGTATGGTTTATTCTGAGTATGGTTTATACAGAGGGATTCATAAAAGAAGCTGACAAAGCTACAGACAGAAAATTGGCCAGAAAGAGCATGGCTGCTGAAGAGGAGAAGTGGCTAACTGCTAACTTGGAACCACAAAAACTCAAGCATACTATGTAACATTTGGATTTTGACCCACCTGATTATGTAGCAACACAAAAGCAAACAAGCAGAACACACAGTGTGCTGGAATATCAAGCTGCAAAAATATTATGATAATTTATAGCCGCCTAGACCTGGTGATATTAATGTCTTAAAATAGCTGAAATGACTGCTTCTTAATTGTGAACATATAACCTGAACATTATGTCATTGACATGAAAAGAATCAGGCCCTAGACTGTGTTTGGCTTCTGTTCTAAGTTCTGTGTAATCAAACTGTTTGAAAACATCTCAGGTGGCCAAAATGGGTAACTTAGATGAGGCATTGCTCTTCACGCAGAGCAGCCTTGTCTCACACAGGGCAAGAAGCTTCCATAAGGTTTAATCTAGAGAAGATCTGAAGACAGTATAGCTGTTTCACAGTGTAATCTTTTCCTGTTTCAGTGATTATAGTAATTAAGAGCTTCACTTAAACTTCTTGTGGAGCTACTTTTCAGCCCAGCTGAAACACAAAAACCAACTGGGATGGTGTGGAAGACATCAGCAGTTTGGGGAAAAATGATCTAAAAAAATAGAAATAGAAAATTAAAAGCTTAGTGGAAACTTTCAATAAAGGTTGCACAGATGACAGCTGATCTGCTTCAGCAAGTGAGATAATATCTGCCAAAGAGCAGCCAATGATGGAGTACAAGCAACTCAGGACAGTGCTATGATTTATTCTTCTGTTGGCTAGATTGTTTCCAGCATGGAGAAAACACATTTTAGAGAACAGGGTTAATCACATGATTTTTAAGAGGTAACCATTAGCTGGGAAGAGAAAACACCCCCTCCCTGTGAACCAGATACATCAGGGGTACACAAACATCTACACTTACTCTCTGTATTATCCTCACTGCCATACCTGCAGAGCTGTGTTCTAGGAAGAATTTCTGACCGGTTTGTACATTCATCCTGTGCAGCATGAATGAAAGGTGAGCCATCTCTATCAGAGTGCTTGTAGGACCTCTGGGTGAAGAAACTTTAGTCTGAGTTTGTGATTCAGATGGGAACTCAGGTGTCCCTCTCACACAGACTTTTTTATTAAGGCCATGAAATGATTCCAGGTTTGAAAAGCACCTTGCTAGCTTGAGGACTACTCTTAACATCTTAGCTGGGTAGCAAAGGCTGATGCATTCGGGAACTGTGGGGCTTTTTTTTCCCTAGGATGTATGCAGTTCTTCGTTACTTGTCAATCTTAAATTAATGTTCAAACCTGGCTGCTGAATACTCATGTGCAGCAAACAACAGGGAAGGAAACGTTGGGTTTGTTACGTGCGTTTCGAAAGCATACGATGTGGAAATCATGTTCTTCGACAGGTTGGAACATTACTAAATGTAAGTTAACTCCATCGATAGCAAGGAGATGCCAGAGGAATGATGTCAGCTGAGAATCTGCTCCTGCATATCTTGCAATATTCAAATTAAATTAAAGTAAGGATTTAAAATTTACATGTGTAGGTATTTAGACATTTGCAGCTGTGAGCTTGCAAGTGATGGGCTATGGTGATAGGTGCATGAGAGACATGCCATCAACTAAGAAAAGGAAATCAAGTGGTGTATGATATCTACTGCTTCCTAGAAGTACTGGCTGTAAGGTAGTGCTGCTGTTACCATAAAGTCCCAGGAACATTTAACGTTACCAGTCCTGTGAAAAGAAGCACTGCATTTTTCAGCATAGGGCAGAGGTTGCTGACAAAAACGCTCAGGCACCGCAAAGATTGCCTGAGAAGAATTTGTCTGCCCCTTGCAAAGGGGAGCAGAGGAGCAGTTAAAAGGAAAAGGAAACACATTTCCCTTCTCCCTTAGGGCTGTCCTTGCTGGTTTAGGGAAGCTAACCATGCTGCAGAGTTCCTGAGGTCGGCACTAATGTTGCTGGGGAAGAGGAGGGAGGACAGCATAAACCGTCCTGGCCTGGGATTAAGAAAGTTGTTGCAGAATGGTCTCCCACAGAGCATAAAGATACTCTGGGCTGCTGCAGCTGCTGTAGTGTAGCCTCTTTCCTTCAGTCTTGCCCCGCATCTGAAAAAACAGCCAACAAGTAATGAATCATAACTGTACTCTAATACAAGTAGAATAGATTTAATACAAATGCCTTCAGTGCCCCCCCCCCCAAAAAAAACCCTAACAAACCCAAAAAGCCTGCAGAACAAGATAATTTATTTTCTTGAGATTGCTGGTATTAATATTTATACAACCTAACGCTTTGAGGCTACAATATTTAGATATGCCAGGGAGATAGCATTGTTCTATTACAGAACTGTGGTTGTATGAAGAACCGAAGCAAGCTTTTTTTCTTGGTTCCCAAATAAGAAATATAACCAAGACCTTCTGGTATTTCAAGAAGAGGTATGGATTTCTGTCACACCGTGGCAAATTACTTTTATCCTTTTCTTCAGGAGTGTATCATTGACGAAGACTGTGAAACAGGGAAATATTGCCAGTTCTCCACCTTTGAATACAAATACAAATGTCAGCTCTGTAAAACCCAGCATACAGTAAGTCCTGAATGAGATGTGATTTTATGTGGTCTTTAGAAACTCCATAAAGAAGTTATTGTTGCTAATGTCAGCAAGTCAAAATTGACAGAAAAGAAGATGCGAAGCTTTCTGCATGACGTTAAAAAATGGATGCATAGAGTGTTTTGAGTTGGGTTTTTTTTTCTGCCTGTTAACTAGGTTTTAAGGTTTCTGTTCTCATATGCTTTAAAACATGCACTCCGCTCCTCCTGACTCAGGCTTGACTTGCTGGGTGGCCTAAGGACAGTGTAAACAAACGCATTGTAGGTTGGCAGTGGAATGGGCAAAGAGGAAATACTGTGCCAGCTCCTAAGGCTCAGCTGACAGTTGGTCATTTCCAGCTCTGGATTCACACAGAGAATTGCAGCAACCTGTGCTCTTCCCTTCGTTGACAACTTGTACAATGCTGTAATGCAACTGTTACTGTAAATGATCCTCGTACATGGATAATTTACATTATTTAAATCTGTGAACCTCAGGAAGTAGTAAATTCCTGTCTTTTGAGCTAAAGGATAAATGTTCTTGGTAGTAGCTATGGTTAGATTATCTTCTGTAGGTGACAGGTGCCTGAGAAGTTCAGGCTTTTTCTGTGGTGAAAATCCAGTTTAAGAGCAGTCTGTCGAAAAATGCCGGACAGTTAAGTTTACAAGCAAGCAAACCTTGCTGTAAAGTCATGTAATCAATAGGATTATTATCATCTAAAAGCACCAGGCTGTTCCTGAAATTATTTAAATACTTACTTTGATAACTTCAGGGAGGTCTATTGACTTCAGTGGACTGAATGCTTGCTTAAACACAAGTCCTGAATGTATGCTCAAGTGTCATTAAGAAAGCTTATTCTTCATATTTTAGAAAATGTTAAACTGATATTATTCCATGTTAACATGGAATAATTAAAAATCAAGATTGGGATGACCTAATACCTACCCCTCCCCTTTGCAGTCCTCAGTATAACATTTGTAGGATAAAGAAAGTAAAAATTGGGTCCTAGCTACATTCCCATTGTAAAGTGAGCTCAGACTGAAGATGGTGGGATCAATTCCCTGACATAGAACCCTCACAATTACAAAACATTTTTCTTTTTAATTAGCAGGTCTTAATAGTGCTAGCATAGTCCTCCTTCTTGCCCTGTGTTAAGCACTTCCTGCGGGATCCAACGGAAAAGAAATTCTGATTTTGTATGGCTGCCTAGACAGGGCTTTACACAGACAGAAAAAAGCTGTTAGAATGCTGACCTCCAAGGAATCTTTAAGATGCTAATCAAACTACCTAAAAAAAGAAACAAAGTGACACACCCCTTTTATTAGGTTGATTTATTAGGCATGTATAGTTGAAACACTGGGTCAATTGTCATACAGAGCTATCTTTAGCTAGAGAGTTGCATTTCTGATTTGCAAAGAGATTTTTTTTTCCGGAGATTTTTTTCAAAGATTCTTGGTTACAAATGAGGTCTGGTTCTTAATACAACTAAAAATTGAATTTTAGTAAGACTTTTTTGCTTTGCTCTTTGAAAGCAATCCTTCTGAACAATTTGTAAATTCCTGAATGCATTTAACAATGGAAAAAAATCAGTAACATTTTCTATTGATAATGTTTCATTTATTAATTTTTTTTTTTTCCTTGATTGCAAAAGGCTTCCCTGAAAACCATATTACACTGTAGAATGTCTGGCTGCTGATCAGTTTTGATGTAAATGCTAAAATAAGAATTCAGGTTTTGTAAGATTGAAAGTATAATAGTATAGAAGGAGTGCTGTTACTCTGCTGTGGAGGTTCCCGTCTGGCAAATAGTTCTATGTATGCTTGAAGTGGAGAACCTAAGCAGTTCTGTTAAAACAGTGGGAATATGACACGCATATATTTAAAGCACATATATGCAGTTGTCTTCAGGACCAAGGTCTAATTCTATGTTTAGCCATCTGTTGATATATGTGATTAGTGCTAGAGTGACAGTTTTGTCATGTGCTTTTTCCATTTGCAAGCATTGCTCACGGGATGTTGAATGCTGTGGAGACCAGCTTTGCGTTTGGGGCGAGTGCAGGAAATCCACTTCAAAAGGAGAGAACGGCACCATTTGTGAGAACCAACATGACTGCAACCCTGGAATGTGCTGTGCTTTTCAGAAAGGTACAGAGGTTTTGCTTTTTATCCTATTCATTTTATAATACAGGAGTGCTAATATTGAGCTCTTTTGCCCAGGTGAAGTGGTTAAATCTCTACAGTATCAATAGGTCATTCTCCCTTGGTCTGTGGAGTGCGCTGTATTAACTTCATTATAAAACTTCAACAGAATTAGGAGTGAGAAACAGTCTGATGGGCTGCACAATGGTGCAAGAAAAGCTAGAGATGAGACCAGCATGAGAAGCATAAAAATCAACTGTTTCTAAAGGAGTCTCAGACATTTAAAAGTGGCAGAGCTCTGACAAATTTTCACCCAATAGAGCAAAAATAAGAGAATTAAAAATGTACAAAATAAATTAATGAGATTACTGAAAGTGGCTTTTCCTTCATATCAGCAAGCAGACCATCAGAATCAGACTGCAGATACATTTCATACTTGGGAGTTTTTTATGAGCCCTCCAGGGCACCATGCTATGCAATACTGACCGGACAGCCAAGATCCATAAAGGAATGATGTGCCAGATTATGTTGTCAGTCCACGTGGGAATATGAAACTTGATTTACAGAAGGGAGGAGAGGAGGAGAAGGTATCAGACCTGAAATCAGTCCTAAATCCTGCCTGGTGAGGGCCCGGCTTTTTTCTACTGTTTTCTACCCACTAGTTCCTCCCTGCTTTTATCATAGTTCACCTTAATTGTGTAGCAACAGGATACAATTCCAACCATCTCTACACCAGGTAGATACTCCTCCAGACAGCTTTTTTCTGGCTCTTGCTATGAGCAAGAGGTGACCTTGTACCTTCACTGATAGTTGGGCTGCCTGTTTCACTGCCAGCCTGCTGGTGGATCAGGCTACTAGGGCATTTCAGGAAAACAAAGGAGAAAGCTCAAACAACTTTTAAAGGCAAGTGGATCTGCTCAGCTTTTCCCTGTCAATTTTAAGCATGGCTAAACCATTTACAGGTTTTGAGCATTACACATTGGACCTTTGATGTTACCCAAATTTGGTTTCAGCAGGTTTTGGTTAGAGCAGTTTTATTTTCCTCTTCATCAGGTTTCTGCCTAAAGCATTTACAGGTTTTACCAAGCTCTGTCAGAGATTTCTTTGTACTCAGATTCCGAAATGAGACAGAAAGAGCACTTAATAAATGCCTATTACTTTTACCATGCAGGACTTTGAATCTCTGCTTATGCTGCAGAGATGAGTAAATCAGTAGTACGCATTCATTAGTGGTAATCGCACTAGGCTAGTCTACTGTGAAGGTAATGCTGCTTCTGTAGCCCTGATCTCCTATGGGATCCAAACAAGCTGTGTCTTCATGATTATTATTTCAGCTGCATAAGACATTCACACTAATTTGAGTATAAGTTAGTGCTTGGCTTGAAATGAAATTTAGTACAAACCTGTAGCTCAGGAAGGAACAATACAAAAGAATATTGACTGAAATTGATGGAACATTATTATTAAAACTTTAAATACAGCTGTTGGTTAACAGCAATGGATTTTTATTCTCTACAGTTGCCTGCTTTAGCAGTGCTTTAGGGTTTTTCAGGTCCTCCTCCATCACTATAGTATTGCAAAAGGTTGTCCTAATAAAGATTAGACTGTCTTTACATGTATATTTTTTATATAAAATTATAGTAAACTATGGAGCATTCGCTGCTTAACATATAATCTGTTTTGGAATTAGGAACTGGTAAGTCATATACGTTAAAGCATATGTGTGTGTCTGTGTATATACACACACATATAAATATTTTGACCAAGCCTGTTCTAAAAACTTAAATTCTGAACTCTTCACATATTTTATTCTGCCCTACCACAAAAAAAGAGGTGAATGAAGACAAGAGGAAGAAGGGAGGTTTGATAGGAACATCTGTAAGAGCTGAATTCAAGATTGACACTATCCTATTGACATATCCTTCTAAATAATTTCTTACACAAGTTGAAATTCACCCCTGTGCAGAAACAAGGGTGCCAAGCCCCAAATGCCATCAGACAGCTTTACCTATTGTAGAATTACTGTAAGAAATTAAATGGCCGAGTAGTTCTTGTAACCTCGTTATTTAGTCTCTGAACAATTGCTCTGTATTTGTGACCTCTGCAAAGAAATAGAATAACAGAGTTCTAAAATACAGATATATTTCTCTATTCGGATTTTAAACCATTTTTAAACCATTTTTTAAACCTATGCATTGCAAAAGATTCACTGTAATGTTAGTTTTCTTGGTTTCAGAAGAGTTTTTCAAATCTCCAAGGGATGGAGTTGTGCAGTACTACTGTATTGACAGTAGTCTCTTCATGAAGAAGCAGGAGTTGATCTTGCTCATTAAGCATAAACTTCAAATGTCTTACTCCCACCTAGTGGAAAGAACATTTAAGTTATGGCTCCCTAATATGTAAGGGGACTTAAAAAGAGATCAAATCTGTCTTTTTATATCTTGCACGTAGACTGAAAGATTAGGCCATCTCAGTTTAGCAGACAGTTAACAACAACTCATAAATTTAATTTACTCTGGCATGTAGAACTACTGTTTCCTGTGTGCACTCCCTTACCTGAAGAAGGTGAACCCTGCCATGATCCTTCAAACAGACTTCTCAACCTGATCACCTGGGAACTGGAACCCGATGGAGTGCTTGAGCGATGCCCATGTGCAAGTGGCTTGATCTGCCAACCTCAGAGGTAAAGTTCAAACCCGGGCAAGCAAATGATTTGAAATTTTTGAGGGCTCTCTTTCTGTGGTAAATGGATACAGCGCTTGCAGATTCTTCCACACTATAAAGTGTTTTAACAGCTTTTCTCATCGGTAGCATTGAACCTTTCTCAAACTTAGTGCTTTGTCCCACACAGATAAGCCTAACTGAGTTTTGCAACACCTTAATCCAGTGTGAATTAAGCTTGTGTATCAGGCTGGTACTGCTTTTTAATCAATCAGAAAGTACTAACAGCTGTTGAGATGTAACATTCCAATTTAATTCTTTACATACAGCTCTTGTCCACCAACTTTCTATGTTAGACTGGGCTCCTGTTAGGCATTTTGCTTGCTTCCATACGTAAGACATATTAAAGACATTTTAATACATGCAGTAAGTACAAACAGGCATGTTCCTGTACTACTGATCAGCTTTACAGAAGGTTACTTCTATCACAAGCAAAAAGGTATCTTTGTTTCCACTTTCCTTCAGTTTCAAACTAACCTGAGAAGCCAGTTTCCTTACTGCTGACTTAAGATCCACTGTTCAGACTTGAAACACTTCATACTGTGCAGACTTCTTTGGTATCATTGAGTTTCGTGGAATAGGAAGTGGGCTGACTCCGTATTTTCTGCTAGAAGCTAAAACTTTTAATATATCATGCCTTTAATCATTCTTTAAAGGACAGTTATTTGCATTATCAGCAATTTCTTTGGGAGAAACTGAGATCATTTCAGTTTTGCACTAAAAGCATTTTTAGAAAACCTACATGTTATTTATGAAATAAGCTCTCTAAGTTTGTTCCTACACTACAATTTTCATTGACTTTCAACAAAACAGCATAGCTGTGATAGAGATGTAGATTATATTTCTCTCTTTTTCTGTGTCCAACTCTGCTTATACATTTTTTTCATGCATGAAAAGTAATTGGATAACATTCTGTTTCATAAATGTGATCTAAGGAAGCAAGCACAGTTGATCCCATCCTTTCAGCACCAAGATTTTAGTTAATGTGCAAGTACCATTAACCTCAGGGAAGGTACGTCAGCAAATGTCATGTCTAGTAAGGAGGAAAACATTTCAGATGAGGATATAGAAACACAGAAATGAATTAGGGTGTGAATATAACTGAACTGTCCAGCTATAGTCACAAGAATTACTTATCTGTTTACAGTTATCACAGATACAGTAATACTGTGCACACCACCTGCCCATGACTCACACGGACAGTAAGATAAAGCTGCTTCTGTGAATTTACGTGGTGAATTTGAAGGTTCAGATAACATTTTTTATTAAAAGAAACAGCCCACCTCTGCTTGAAATGGCCTTTGGCTATATGTTACTAGTGAGTGATAAACACTGAAACTATCAGATTATATCCTAGAGAATATGGGGATGGTTTGCCCACAAATGGAAGTCTTAGAAATCCTAGAAAGCAAAACATGCAAGAATTTAAAATGTACACAAAATAAGCTTCAGGAACATCTTTAGTTCATTTACGCTTTGTTTCCAGTGAAGGAGGATGCAGCTTTAAGCAGTTGTTGAGGGGTGCCCAGCACAAGCAGTGGTCACCTTCCACTCTGTCAGGACCTGTAGCCCTGTTCTGTCCCATGCAGCGCAAAGAGGTAGCGGATGCACCGTGATCAAGTTCTATTCCCCTGCTTCTTGTCAACAAACGTAAATCACTCTTGTTGTCTTCTAAAGTTCCTACAACAAATGTGGGATGTTTGTTTGCAGGCAGCTGAAGCTACTTTTCAAGACGGACAGCAGCAACTACAGCTATTACACTATCCTGTTTAGAACCAAATATATAAAATGCTCACAGTTTTCTCAACTCTACCGCTTGATGGCAAACGACATTTTTTCCTGCATTCCTTTTAAGCTGGAGTATCATGTTTCTTAACTTGGTATTATGATATGAACAGAAGGGACTAGTCATCACCACTGCGTGTAGGTAGAAGGGCCAGTTTGTGCTGAGGTCCACTGCCATCTTGTGTCCCAGTATCAAAACAGTTTTTGTTACTGGGATCTTTATTCTAGCTCTGTATGTGGAAATCTCATCTTTAACTGCCCAGCTGTCAAGCATGTAAAAATCAGATGTTTATGAAGTCAGCTACAGTAGATCTGACAGTATTATGCAGTTAACATGCTTTCATGTGGGGCAAGAATGAAGACTTTTATTAAGGAACTAACAAAAGAACATGAAAAGATGTACTATATGACAGATGCCTCTCTTTTTCCAACAGCCACAGCACTACATCTGTGTGTGAACTGTCTGCCAATGAAACCAGGAATAATGAAAAAGAAGATCCCTTAACCATGGATGAGATGCCATTTCTCAGCTTGATACCCAGAGATATTCTTTCTGATTATGAAGAAAGCAGTGTCATTCAGGAAGTGCGTAAAGAATTAGAAAGTCTGGAGGACCAAGCAGGTTTGAAGCCTGAGCCTGACTCAGCTCGTGACCTGTTTTTGGGAGATGAAATTTAAAGTCCAAACACCAGACAGTTTAGTTAGTTATTTCTAGAAATTTTTGTCTAGTGTCTTGCTTATATAAACCCTGAACACACACTGCTGGATAGAAGTGCAATAAACAATGTCTTTGATGAGCATCCTTTTCTGTGCACCAAACCTGCATGTTCAAATTATTGTTGAATTCATTCAATCCTTGGACCAAACCTTCTGTCAAAGGCAAATAAGAAATATATCAGTGTTTCTTCTGGATTAGTACTTTCCCCTTGTACATTAGAAATAAACTTACCAGTACTTGTACTCATTAAAAGATGCACATAAGCATAAATAATCTGAAGTTATTAGTGACTGTAGAAGTGACTTTTGAGTATGTATGTTTAGAATCGTTTATTTTTCTAGGGTAAGAACCATCTACTTTGGACTGTTTTAGTCATTGATTTTAAGCAATATTTTTTCTTTAGCAAATATAATCAGTGAAGCTGCAACATACAGATTCTGGGTGTCATGTCCCCCCCACCACACACACATTGTGGAAGGATAAAAAAGATAAAGGATGCTTACCCTTTTAGATGAATATACCCAGAGCTTCTTTCCAGCTGTGTACAATGGATGCCATCTGTCCTGCAGCAGCCTTCAGCGTAACTTAAGAACTGGTGTTCCATAGCTAGAGTATCCCTTGAGTTTTATACTTTCATATACAATGGTTGTTGGCCTCCCCCACTACATAAGGGGCATACTATCAAAAAAAGCCTACAACATTTTCCATATAAATAACAAATAGCATGTACATACTTATATCCATATAATGCATTGGCTTCTGTATAGGAACTTTCAACCTGACTGTTCAGGGCTCGCTCTCTCTCAAGGGCAAAATATACTATTTAAAATGGCAGAACAAACAGCTAACTGGGCTGAATACAAAGAATACAGATTCCCTATTGTACATGGAATATGTAAAGTATCAATGTATAGGAGAACACTGCAGCTGCAGTTAGAAGGCTATGTGTAAGCTAGAGCTAAATACAGTGCCACATACATGGCAGCATTCTGCACTACATGAACATACCTTCTTGGGTAATGTCAATTAAGGGATCTGTTGACTATACTCCATCATCACCTACCCTTTTTGAGAGAGGCAGTGAACATAAATTCATTACTTCAGTTTAGCAGTAAGACAACCTAAATAGCTTCTTGCATTTAGAGACTTGTGCTTCTACTTGATTCTATTACATCCAGAGAAAATTCTCTGAGAAATGGTTTGTGCTTTTAATACACTTCATAGGCATAAATCTGTGTTACAAAACGTGATTATCATTACCATCTTGTCATTGATTTAAGAAATCAATAGCAAGCCAAGAGTAAAATCTATCAAACTTCCTGGCTCCCAGCTGTCTCAACAGTTTGCTGCAATAGCTCTTCCACTATTAATGTTTTTTTGGGGTATAGATTTCACCATCAGTTACTGCACATGGTAAAAGATGACATGAGGCTCCAGCCAAGTAACTTTTCATGGAGCTTCTTCCCAAATAATCCCTACTGCTTATGTCCAATTTGGAACAGTAGAGCACCAATAACAAGAGCAGCTACAAGACTGTGCTACTGGCTTGCAAGTCTTTCACCACTTTTGGTCTATGAAAGCTTTTCAACAAATCCCTTGAGTACCAGAATTAATGTTAATAACCATTATCATTATGAACAGGAAGGATATTTCATCAGAACAGACTGACTTTAAGGATTCATTTCTACCACCAATTCTCACACTGACACATGCACACATACACATGCTCTCAGAGTTCACTGAATTTACCTTTCCTTTCTATCCCTAGTAAAATTACTGTGCTTTAGAGACAGCCCATAGTAGTGGGTTGACCCTGGCTGGATGCCAGGTGCCCACCAAAGCCACTCTATCACTCCCCCTTCTCAGCTGGACAGGGGGGAGAAAATATAACAAAAGGCTCGTGGGTCAAGATAAGGACAGTTTAATAAAGTGAAAGCCAAGGTCGCGTGCGAAAGCAAAGAAAAACAAATGATATTATTCTCTACTTCCCATCAGCAGGCAATGTCTAGCCACTTCCCGGGAAGCAGGGCTTCAGTACGCGTAGTGGTTGCTCCGGAAGACAAAAATGCCCCCCTTCTGTCTCCCTTTACTTAGCTTTTATATCTGAGCTGACGTCATATGGTATGGAATAACTGTTTGGTTAGTTTAGGTCAGCTGTCCTGGTTATGTCCCCTCCCAAGATCTTGCCCTGCCCCAGCCTGCCATTGAGGGGGGGGGGCAAAAATGTTGGGGAGACAGCCTTGATGCTGTGCCAGCACTGCTCAGCAGTAGCCAGAACACTGGTGTGTTATCAACACCTTTCTAGCTACTGATGCAGAGCACAGTGCTATGAGGGCTGCTGTGGGGAGAATTAACTCCATCTCAGCCAGACCCAATACACCCATCTATACAAAGAGAAGGAATTAAATATTGCAATTTTCCTGTTACAAAGTATTTTTTTAAAGAGCAATAATTGTCCGTAAATACTGCCCTCCTTAAGGATAGCATTATTCTCCCTTCAAGTTTCTTGATGCCTCAATTCCTTAAAGTGTTATTATTCATCAGAAGTTCAGCAAGATCTCTGCTGAACTAGGCAAATTAGAAACTCAAGGCTTTTTGTTTTTTTAAAATGCCTGTGGTCAAACTCAAAAATGTTTGAAATTATGAGAATGTAAAACAGATGCTGAAAAATGTCTCCCAGAACAACTCCGAATATATTCCAGTACTTGTACAGTAGGAAGTGCACCACTGGACAGGAAATCTTTATAAGGATGCCAGTTAGTCCTTCTGCCAAGCCTTACAGATTTAAAATTAGCTTCTTCAAAGAAGTTCTCAACACAAGTTTCCCAAATAGGGCTAGAGATTAAGCAAGGAGTATTTGGAATTCTTTTCTTAACCCTACTTTATTCCATCTCTACATTTTTGCCTCTCCAATGTCTGAGTTTGAAGAAAATTCATGACCCATTTGATAGTTAAATTTTTTCTCTCTTCCAAAACCTCCAAGGATCCTTTAGCAGTCTATATACATATGTAAATGGTAGTTTAATGAAGTACTCTACCTACTGGATGGTACTCACTCTATGCTTCCTTTGCTCCTGCTTCCATCTCATCTATGTTGGACAAGAGGTGGCACAGGTCAAACAGAAGGGGAAGAATGAGGGAATTCCTCTGCACAGTGCCTGGTTCTCAAGCTGCCAGATTCCTCAGGATTTTTAGGTTGCTGTGGGTCAGCATGCAAGGAAGAACTGAACATTCAGTTATAGAAAATCCTTTTTCCTCTCTGGAGCAGAACTTGGCTGCCATACATATCTGGGGCTTAGAAGTTTCAGTGGTGAGGAACTCAGTTCTGGAAAAGGAAACTCAAAGAAAAATTTGGTGTGAATAAAAGAGGAGCAGCAGACAGGCTATAAAACACTTCCTGTAATACCGTGTACACGCAGGGGGCAGGGGGAGGTGTGCATATGCACACATATATACACACAGCCTTACAATTCTGACATTGCCTTGGGAAAATCTCTATTTCCATGAAATAATTCCGTAATTTTTCAAATAAGAACCACAGCATTTAATGATTAAAATAACACAACAGAATGAACAAATGTTTTATTGGCATGTTCATTGTTGTAAACAGCATCTGGCATGAAAAAGTTTACCAAAATCTTTTGATTGTTATAAATTAGGTGGTTTTCCAAAAACTACGGAGAATTGTTCTCTATTGATCTTTATGGACCAAAGCAAAAAATTGCTGTTCCTAGGCTTTGCAATGAAATCATGTTGACTGCATCAGTCTTTGCACCACAACCTGAACTACCAAGTTTGTATGTTGAGGTGTTAGAGGTTGCCCCAGTATTTGACTACATACAGCTACGGAATCAACTCTGGGAAAAATAAAATGACTTTCAGTGGGTGGAGAAGATGCAAACTTGTAATAGTCTCAAAAACAAAACGTACAAAAAGTAGCTGAACAAAACAAAAACTTCATTAACAAGGCGAAATACAACCCTAAAGTACCCAGCATTGTCACACATAAAATGAATACAAATTTAAATAGGCAACTATACTTCCAAATGTACACAATGAATGTTGATATGTGAAAAGAAATACCATGGTAAATAGCTGAACTGCAGTTCTGTTAAATGGATAGGGCAAATTTTATTTACACATTGAACGCAATATAATAGAGCTGCTCATTGGCTTCCGTAACCTATTAAAAACCAGTTTACCTTACAACAGCACTTCTGCAAAATGAACCAACACCTGCTGGCAGCTTTCTGCAGACACCTCTCAGACTACCTGTTTTATGGAAGAATATTCTAAAATCTTACACTTGCAGCACTTCCATTTCATCTTTGACCCTTTTCTGCTGCTTTTCTAGAACCAATGTGTTAACATTTACTTCAGACTCTCTGATGAGGTAATGCGTGTATCAGTGAAACAAACAGAAAAAAGGATTCTTTCATGGCCTTTGCACAGCTTTTATTATTAAGCTATGAGTATCCTGTTTGAGGCTAGTTTCACTAGCTACTATGTGCACACTGTCCTCAAAAATTTCCACTCGTTTCCCTCCCCGCCCACTTTTGAGTTCTAATCTTTTATTTGCACATCCCTTTTAGCTTTACAGTACATTTGACTATAGTGCACAACATGATTCCAAGTCAAACAGTGACCCAATGGGGCACTGCGCTTCTGATTGGTAACACAGCCCAATCAGTGCTGGTGTCAGCGCTTTACACCTAATGAATGTCCTGCCGTAATGGCACTACACAGTAGTAGTGAACCTTTTTATTTTAAACAAAAAAATTCCCCAGGGAAAATGCTATAGCGAGTATCAGTCTTGAGTCAAATCTTTATTTGGTGCTCCATCCAGATAAATTTTTAGTGCTTTTTCTTTACGAGGAGAGTAGGTTACCCGGTGTCCAGTTTTCTGGAGTCTGCTGCTTTCTTTTTTCATCAGTTCATTTCTCTGCTCATCTGTTAATTCCATTAACTCTTCAGTTCTATCCCTGAAATGTAAATATATGTGAAAATTCAGATTAATACAATAACCATAATTAGATTTCTGTAATTTTTTCACTTGGAGCAACTTAGTAAAAAATACAGCTAAGCATAATACTCCTTACAGATTATTTTCTTCTCCAGAAACTAACAATCTGCCTAAACCTGCTTTTCTAACAGAGACATTCAGCATTCTAACTGACAGCAGACCCAGGGGAAAGCAGCAAGAAACAATCCTATACTCCTCCATCTACCTGGTAACTCCTGTTCTTTATAGGCAACTACAACTCTGCTCTTTATTCAGTCACAGTGACAACAACTGGAAGCAGCACATCAGCCAGCCCCTACTAGAAACTACCAGCTGCTCTCCCAAATTATTTTCTTCAAGGCCAGCATGTTACCAACCAGCTGTTTCCCCCAGACTCACATGTAATTATGAAAAATACTGTAGGAGCAATGTGTTCATGAGATTGCCCCACCCACCAAGTTTAGCAGAAATGACAATATTCAAGCTCCTAGTCCTCAAAATACTGCCTTTGGGCTACTGCTGCCAGCTGATGAACATTTTTCACGTTAACAAAGTTTTTATCGTAACATCCTTTTTTCCAAAGGAGCCATACTAATTTCTCGAAGAAATAAACTCAGAAAATAGAACCCTTGCTCTCTAAAACCTATGGCAAGACTCTCACAGACTCCACAAGGGATATGGTTCTATTTTCAGACATTAAATCCACATATACACTCAAGCATAGCAACTAGTTTTGCATTCAGCATTATTTTCAATGGTTTGGCAGGGAGGATTGAGTAAAAAAGGGTGCAGTGTTTGTTTTCTTAAACAATAAACATAATTAATATTCAGGTTTTTAGGAATCTGAGGAGCACAAACATTTCAGCTCAATGTTTTAAACTCTCTTTCCTTTAAGACAACATAAGAGTATTTTTTATGCTTCTGTTGATTACATCACCCCTCAAATCTTAGACACAGGTTTTTACATGTTTTATTATACTCTAATAAAATACATACCTATAAAATATTACTGCACCATCATCACAAATGTACAGAGGCCAGACATTCAATGTAGATACTTTAGGATTCCAGTCCAAGTCTTGGTGAATCTCTAGTATAGAAATGTCGCATGGAAATGTTCCTCTACCCTGAGAAGAAGCAATCACTTAGTGAATAAAATAACTCATAATCACACATCCATGCCATTAAAAGGTAAAAATAGACAAAATCTTACTTACCTTTGCAAATTCTATGTTTTCTAAGGGTATTCCACTTATTTCACTCAGCTGTAAAGTGAAGAAAAATGGTGGATTTAATATTATTCCACAACAACATTACGCAGTATCTACATAAAGTCAATAGACCTGCCAAATCTAGAAGTCAATTAAAATATTCGAAAGTCCTCCAATGATCCCAAGTATTAGTACAAAATTACAGTGACAAGGTACAAATTTTTTACATTTCTAAGTTACTAGTGTGTCACAAATGATGCTGGCTGTGGCGGTGTTTCATCACATTTCTCTTAACAGTGAAGGGGTGGCAGAAAAAAGTTAATAGAAACAATTAATTAATAACATCCGAGTTCCAAGATACAAAGAGACCACCTGCCTCACGTTAAACCTTCAGGTCCATCAGTTAGCCCTCAGCAGTTTCCCTGTATGAAATGAAAGCTATTATCCAGTCAACCTGTGAGCAGGAAAAGCCATAAAATATGCACAACTAAACCCCAACTCCATACACACCTGCACTTCCTACCATAACAACTCCACAGTTCCCCAACAAGCACCACTGGCTGCTCTTCCCCCTTGCAACTGCCCCTGCCGTGCACCTCCCCAGCACACAGAGTGCATCATCCATCCCCTGTCCCCTGCTGCTGCTGCCCAGTCCTAGCACCCATCACAGGGTCACCCGGCTGTCCCTGGCACAGCCCTGGTGGTGCTCTTCCTCCACTGAGCAGTCTCACGGACAGGTTCATCACTGCCTCGCCCTTAACTCAAGTGCAGGCTGCAGTCTCGTCTCCACGGCAATGCAGACACTAACTTTGATTTGTGTTTATCTCTGGCTGCTTATTTTCCCAAAACTTGAAGAGCTTTCCTCTCTAAAATTCTTGCCTCTTTCAAATCTGCCATTAAAACATACATTTAAATTAAAGTCATGGTGAGAAAAAGACTAACAGCCAGTGTAACTTTCTAACCCCCATTTCCTTAGGAAACTAGGATAAATAAACAATACTGACAAAAGCCAGACAAATTCTGAAATGTATTAGCCCTACACTCTGCTAATAAAATTTGTCTGAAAGAGGCGAGCTGGCTGAACACATCTATTACTACAGATCTGTCAAATTTCTCTCATTACTGGTGGGAGTAAAAAGACTAAGGCCTCTCAGAGAGAGTGCTGCTGAAATTGCTCCCTGCACATCAATTCTTAAGACAAAAAGCCAAGAGCAGTCAACTCTTTCTTCAGATACAAGCGAAGACGCAATCTTGAAGACTGCATGCAAGAACCTGTAGTCATAACTATTTCTACCTGAAGAATACAAGAAGCCAGTCCATAGCTTAATCTGTGTACAGACACAAATCCAAGGCTGTTGCATTCTATGGTAGCTGAACAACGTTCCTCTTTCCAGCCTATGAACTAACCCCTAACGTACAAATGCCAAGTGTTTTAGTAAGGTAATACTTTGGCAGACTTCACTGATACTAGGATTTTTGCTGGCCTCAACATCCAAAGTGGCCTTCTTACATCTGGGTATTGCCACATATAACTAACTATTTCTCCAAGAGCGGAACCCTGTGATATACTGGATTAATAAAATAGTCTCAATACGAGACATCTACTCTAGATTTCTGCTAGGATGGCACACGCGTGCTTATCTGTTCGAGGGTTCTGGCCTTATAGATAAAAAGATACCAAAGCCATATTTCTTTCCAACCAAAATATAGTTCAATTACTTGGTACAGTTACACTGTCCCTGAGCAACAGCTCTCAAATTCAAGTATGAAGAGGCTGAAAGGTTTGGTATTTTGGAATGCCAAAATAATAGCTTAAAAAACTAAAGTGACAATACTTTAGCTTTTCTTTCACATGTGTTTTTCAAGGATAAGGGACACAGATAATATTGTGCTGCTTAAACTTCAAGATATGGCCATGTTTTTTTGGTTTGGTGTTTTTTTTTTTTTTTTTTTTTTTTTTTTTTTTTCAGGCATTGACCTGAATACTTTGATATCAGGCCATTATATGAAACTTAGAAGTAAAGCTGATAATTCATATGGCTTTGGTAACAGGATGGGACAGGTTCTCAGTTCCTGGGAAAAAAAAATAATCACCATGCAACAAGATTTTTGAAGGTATGACATCTGTGCTTCCCCAGTAAGGACATAAATAAGGCTCTATGATACCACAAGAAACTTGCATCGCGTTACACATTTTACCTTCTCTCTTAATTCTTCAACACTGCTGCTTTCTAGTACTACTTCCTGGAAAGAATCTAGTTTCATCTCTGATGGCCTCCATCGTCTCGATAAAACAGCAAGTTGTGACATGGATTTCATCTTTTCTACTCCTAGGAGAGAAAGAGAAATTTCTTATATTAACATCACAAAACATCCTATTTAAAATTAGCGGTTTTCCATAGCATAAGCATACTCAAATACAGAAGGCTGCACTACATATACATACACAAACTAACCCAGTAAGTGTGCTGTAAGTAGTCCACAAAAAAAAAAAAAAAAAAAAAAAAGGCAGGGGGGCGGGGCAGGGAGGGACTAGGACTTAGTTGAACTTTTCTTTGTTATCAACTCCTTTGAAGGAATTTTTCATAGGCAGCATCTCTTAAAAGCCATGCCATTTATTCTTATTTTGGGTGCATTTTTCCATCATACCCAACTTGGTTATACACACACTATCTATCCACCTAATCAGAGGCTGGCCTCCAGATCTTGCATTTGCATGAGGCCTTCCTCAGCAGTCTGATATTTATTAATGCACTTCACTTTCTTTACCAAAATAAGCTTTCCACATTTGACTTCTAGATTTCACACACTAAATACACACTTTTTATTAAAGCCTGCTTTATACCTACCACAAAGAGTTCTAGTATGTACTGCCTCCAGCTTTTTTGTATCAGTTTCAGGTAACAGAGCTTTCTCTTGTTGACAGGGTAATACTGTTAATGTTACAATCAGATAAACAGAAGTGATATCAAAGGGCTGATTTTATTTTTATTTTAAATCAGTCTATAATTTTGTAATTCAGCACACAGAACTTGTGGCTTAAACATTTATGTCTACCGTTACATGCTTGTTTTGCATGAAACCACCACTGTTTGTCCCTAAATACCTTCTACAGTCTTGCCTATGACTACATTTGTGCCACCTTTCAACACTAACCTATTTTTCAAAATGAAGATACAGCCACCTAATGCTTCTTGTATTTATTTCAAGTCTGAAGCAATTACATAAATTCTCTTCAGAACCAGAGAATAACTAACTTAAATATGTCTGCAACAGTGTGATGTAAAGCTGCTATGCTAAGAAACTTAACTGTAAGTTATTCTAAGTTGCATTATTTACTTTCCTAACGTCTTCAGTGCTTAGCTGAAGAACAAGATGAAAGCAACAGTGATGGTGGAAGGCCTTACAAACCCTGACTTAAAGTAGTTGCCTTTACGTTCATTCAACAACCTCTGTGGTAGCAGCAGGTACATACAACTTAATTTTCACAGAATACAGTGGGATCTAGCTGCACCTTCTACAGTTGGATTAAAGCAGCACCTTTTGGTCAGAGCTAGACAGTTATACAAAATATTACAGAATACGTGGAAGCCCTGTAGTCTATAATATGGTGTGTGTGTGAACCAGGTGGGCTGCAGTGGTCTAAAAAGTAGTATATCCAAGACCTACTCACTACAGAAAGAGTACAGCAATTAATCTAAAACTAATCCAAAAATATTTAAAACTGTAAAGTTTTAACCGAAGTGTGAGCTGATACATGTGTCTATAGGAATCCACGGGCCTCCTGAACCTCCCAGGTTTATTTCAAATTTTGGTACTTGCATTGGCACAATTCTGTTAAAAATTGAAAATACCAGGATCAAACACAGCTGCCAAAATACTGGAGTAACAGCTAAATGAGACTCCTTAAGCCAGGTATGCCTGTGAATAAAGTTCCCGAATGAATGGAATACACATTCTTCATTTATCCATTAACAGCAATATCTATTAATCTAAAGGAAAAACAGCATGGCCTACTTTTTCCCCTTAAATTATGCTTTTGCATTCAGAATCAAAATTTTAAGTGTATATGCAAAGGATAGCTTAAGAAATGACATATTTTTAATGGTATTTAACAATCTGCTCTCTAATATTTGATTCCAAAGTTGTTTTGATGAACAGGGTCTGTTCAAAAATTTAGCACTTCATGACAAAAGGTGAGTGTTTTTTCACTCCTGTCTGAAAACTACTAAATGATTGAACAGCTGTGCCGACTTTAAAAACAAATTATGTATGTATTAGGTGTATATACACACACACACACTTCAGCTAACTACAAACGTCACCAATACTAGTCCAAAAATTACACACAAATAAAAGCGTAACATACAGGCATTCCTATGGTTTTTATGTACAATGAAAGCATACACATTCAAAAAGCTGCTAGTATGTCCAAAAGCTTCCAGTGAACCTACAAAACCATGCTGCTATTAGACCTTTAGCACATCGCAGCCACAAGAAATCTGCACTTGCACAATCCCCCTCTAGCTTCATGCAGAGCTTTTATTATTTTTAATTTTTTCTAATAAAATGCTATTAAAATGTCAGTAATAGTCTGTAAAAAAAGGAAAAAAGAGAAAGTACATTTTCCAATGTTCTCCAAGGAAAAAAAAAATCTCTAACATTATCTTTACTTTCTCTTGACGCTATATCATTACCATCAAGTATTTCTAAGAAGACCTCCCAATTGCTTGAAATATTGATATCTTCTTCATAGATATGATAATCCAGAAACACAGTGCCTGGGTTCTTCCAGGTTTTCTTTCGTAGGCGAAACCTGTAAATACATCACGAAGAAAACACTGAGTTTTTATCTGCTCATAAACACTTACCACTGCCAGAGATCAAAACTGAGTATTTTCTGACAAAACTGAAATACAACTCATTTATGCGAGGTTTGGTTAGGTTTATCAGGAATGATTTTAACATTCTGAAATAGTCCTAACAGCAAGGTATCACTACTGGCTCTTAGTGCTGTATCATTCATAAACACAAGGAAAACAAGCCTGTGTTGTTCTTGTTCAGTTCAAGAAATGTATAGGGATTTAGAGGAAGAAAACAGTTTCCTATTTAGGATGAGAAAACAGAATACTCCCAAACACTTCTGATGCAATTTTGCTGCTCCTCTCTTTTTGTTTTTTTTGAGCGGGAACTGGGGAAGAAGGGGAGAGGTGGAAGATTAGAGAAGGCTTGGTGTCTGATTTATGTACTTAGTTCTACTGCATCAATTGGGTCACAATACAAAAGCATGAGCTTTTATTTAGATATGGAGATAAATAAAGGTATAAACAACTAAAATGAGATTAAACATGAGTACAAAACTTTAATTGTAGTGGTTTCTCCACACACAAAAACAGGCATAAATTTTGTGATGTGCCCCACAGTTATAGGGCACTAGACAACCCAAGCATGGCAGCCAAAAATCCTTTGGCCCAGTCATGGTGAGGAAAGGAGAAAAACATGGTCCAAATCTAGGTTTCTACTCCTTTACTTAACAGGAAAGGGCCAACAGTTGTCTTCCAATGTTTTGCTCCAGCCTGATTTCAGGCATATGTCAAGGCCCCACCAGCTTGTTTGCCACACCTTACAGGTTTTTCTTAATTCCAGTGAATACAGAGCTTCAGCTATTCCACAGTAAAAAACCACATCACTTGTAACCAACAGTAGAGAGTATGCGAAATCAAGGCCCCAAAGAGAGTTCAGCCTTGATGAGATAACCGATTACGGGTAAAGGGAAGACGGTACTGGATCGGTGCTGTACACACACGCTGTGATAGTGCACGAGGCAGTTTGCTCCAGTGATCTACACTGGTCCTGCATCTAGAGAGAAGGTGGCTTTTTTTGTGAACTGATTTACTTAATGCTCTCCTTTCTGAAGAAAAGTATCCTTAAAGAAAATAAAACTTCTCAGAACTAAACCTGTTGACGTGTTGCACACAGGCAATTCTATGTAAATATTATTCGCTATGTCATTCTATGTGACACGAAAGCCAAGAATTGCTAAATTAATGTTTGAATTCACAATCTGATTCAAAGACCACAGTAACTTATTTCTGCTCTGTTCATAAATTCCTTTCTCCACAAGTATTTAAACATCCCCCCCCAAACCAAAAAAACCCCCAAACCAACCCACATTTTAAAGTAATATTTCATCAGGTAACTTCAATGGATTGCAGTCTCTTTACCTGTCAATTGTCAAGTCTAGGCCACATTGTTCTCGAAGCTGAGGAAGCAGCTCCTCTTTTGACTGTCGGACAGTCATTCCTTTAGCAAAAACTGCATCTAGAAGAAACTTGCATGGCTGTGAACATAAATAGAAAGTGATTAAAGACAAATTTTTTTAACAGAAAAAAGTAGATTTGCCTCCTGTTCATGTTTTGTGACCAGTCCCATCCACCTAGCAAAATGACCATTAGAATGCTTTTCATAAACAAGGTCGGCAATGAATTGATTAAAATTAGGTTTAACTAATTTTGTGTAGCAGCAGCCCTTTGACAGGTCATTCAAACACTCTGAATGCATGCCACTGCAGAAATAGTGTCTTTTGTCTGTATTACTAATTGCTACCATTATATTAACATTCTAAACAATTTGAAAAGAGCTTTTCAATTAAATAAGCCATATGATAATAAAAATGCCCCTTTCTTGGCTTTCATTGGTCAGACAGACCAGAACTCCGTGACTGGAAGTTACTTTTAAATTTATCTTATTCCCTACTTTATCGGTTCAGCTTCAGTCTCTTATGCTTATCCATTATTAATATTTATTCTGCAGTTTGGTCCAAAAAATAAAATCAGAAATTAAGGTGCATACAAAGTCAACTTTTAAAGACTGCAACCTATATACTGAAATCACTTTTATACTTCTCATGTCCCAAAAGATGTTAACAAGCAAGTGAGCTGTGTTATTGCCAGAACAACATTTTTGTTTCAGGCTTGTCTTATGCAGAGAGGACTATTATCCAGCTAACCATTCTGATAAGCACTGTCTGCAGTGCAAATGCAGACAAATTATATCAGTACAACATTACTGAAAACTGCAACCATGAGCAAAACCAGTTTCTTATTTAGAAAGAATTCTACATGACTTTTGTACATTTAAGGAAAACAAAGAAGAAATTATTTTCCTTTGTCCTCCATTTACACTGCAGAAATAGAGACACTTGAAAGATACTGCAGATGACATTCCAATTGCATACTTGGAACAGCATAAACAGAAATAATCTCAAGTACCCTTTCTAAATCCAGAAGAACTTGCAGGAAAATGCAGAGAAAAAGGGGACTTTCTTTTTCCCCCAAGATTTCAGAGAAAAATCTTGGTCAAGGCACATATTAATATTTTCATTAATCAATCTTGAAATATTCAACACCTTACCTCTGGCTCATTTACCAAAAGTTGATAGACTTTGACTCTGTATTCACCCTTCTTAAGGGCTCTCCCAAGTCTAATAGTTATCTAGAAGGCAAAAGGAGTATCTCTTAGAACTGATATCAAAATCAAAATTACATTTTGTAATACCCTACCAAGACCAATGTAATGATTTCACCTGGCAAGTTAACAAGAAGTTGTAAATTATGTTCTTAAGTTTGTCTATATTGTACCAGTATATTTTTTAATGATTCAAAATAACTTCTGAATAACCTTATTGTCGTCAGAAAATGACGAAAGTGTCTCATTCAGCCGAACACTCTCAAACTCTTGATTGCTGGCGTAGACTCTAAAGACTTTGAAGTGAGAAGATGGAACTCCAACAAAAGGCTCCAAATGTTGCTTGAAGGCCGACAGTGTAATTCTTTTATCAACATGCACCATCAGCCCTAAGCAAAAATAAAGATAAAACCAGCATGAAACACCACACTACCAAAAAAAAGCACTCTAGTGTATTATTTCCATATATTCAGTTATCACTTGCAGCAAAACAGTACTGCAAAGTCAGAATTATAGTTAATGGCCACATTTACATTTTATCTGTGGGTGTTACTGTAACCTTTAAAAGCTTTGCTGTATTTGAAGTGTTTATGGGTAGATACTCCTGGAAGACATAGCAGTTCCAAACTGCCCTATTTTGCAATCAGTGAAGTAGTGAAGCAAAGTAGTCTTCTCCATTCAGTAAGACAACAAATAGAATCAGTTGGAGGGTTTGCAGATAATCCCCCTACAGGTTTCTCCTGCCTCAAGGCAGAGACAGAAGTGCTTCTGAGTTGGGGCTAGCCATGCACATGCCGCCAAACCTTTTTTTTCTCCTGGCTTTCAGGAGTAAAAAGTTGGTTAACTCTGTGTTCTGGAAGGCCACAGGATATCACACGGCAAGATCAAGTATAGATTAAGAGAATTTTTCATGGAATAATTTTGTAATCAAGGAAAAGCCACTGTAGTAATGTGAAATTCTGCAAAATAAAGTGAATAGTTTGTCTTTAGAAATTGTGTTTCTTAATATATGCAATTTGGACTACACTACAAACTGCAGTATGATTATATTGTGTCATGACTCATTAGAATTAAAAAAATTGCTATTCAGAATATTTAAGTGAACAAATAAATTATCTGAATTATAAACCCATTCATATTGTCATACTAAAAATACATAAAAGCTTCCCCGCAGAATAATCTTTTATACAGCATATGATGAAAGCATCAAAATTACTGTAAACAAATAATAATGCCTGCATCTAACTAATTCTACGAAAAAAAAAAAAGGGGGGGGGGGAAATTAAAGTAGCTCAAGGTTAGTCCCAAACAAAGATCCTTCCAGGCTAAAGGAGTAATTTTATTAAAACTTTAGTAGCTGCAATTAAACTTCTCTGTGGTTTTAAAAATGAAAACATTTGCTCACAAAACAAAACAAACAAACAAAAAAAAAAATCAGCAAAAAAGTTTTATTTTAGTCTTTATCTATTATTATTACATTAGGATTTCTGATTGACAGGAAAACCTTTGCCTTTCAAAATATTTATCTTATATCCTGCTATTCTTTAAGTATTCTTCTGTTAGTTATAAAACATACGCAGCTACTGAGCATTGTTTAAATGATTTATCTTTCTGACAATTAATACACTACCTTAGGCTTTTACACTGAACATGTTCAGACATTTTCATGTCAGCCATACACTTCATTGTACCTGTTGTACTTCAGTCCATGAAAAGCAAGTCTACTGAATTAAATGATCAATATCAAGTATGTTTGAGTTTTCTTTACAGTCAAATGGCTAGGAGTTTTCAGGCTTGTTAATCTAAACGTCAACAGAATTATTGCTCTGAGAACCACAGTAAATAACTGCATTCTGGAACAGGTGAATCATCAGCAGCAGATGCAACTGTTTTCCTTTCACTGGAAGACAAGTCAGCTTACTCTCCAGAAAACACTTTCGATATAAGGAAACGGATGTATCAGAGGTAGCTTTTTATTTTCTTAAAAACCAAAAAGCAAGACACTGTTCAAATCTGTAATCACTTATTACAAGATCAAAATTAGCCTAGATTTTTGCTGAACATGACACCATGTTCCATCTTTGTACTTTCGTTAGCTTTAATTTGACATATAATCAATCAAGTTTTTCAATACTGTCATTAGACTTTTTAACACACCATATGAATTAAATAGTAATAAAAGAAGTATTATTTTAAGGCACTTAAAAAAAGAATACATACATTTTTGCCCTTCTCCTGAACCTTCATCTGCAGTGTAGGGTTCTGACTTAAAGTACATATATTGTGCTTCTCCTCTGCTCTTGCCACTTTCATCATATTCACTATCTGTTCCAGAATCTTCTTCTGCTGTGTCCCAGGTTTCTTTCTTCCCCTGATTTGCTTTTGATCGCCTACTACTTGTGATACTATGAGAATCAAGTCCATTAGCCAAGGGAAGTGGGGCATTGTCCACGTTGCATAAAGTATCACTGCTATGACTGGAGCTGAGGATATCACTGTCCACTGAACTTGTACTCCTGTCGTTATTTACATCTGAATCTGACCGTTCCTCGGACTGGAGATTTTCTGGATCGGAAATCTGAATTTGGTTTTCAAGTTCTCTGTTTTCTGCTGATGCTGAAGAGTCTACTTCATTTAAAGGTGATTCAATGTTTTCAAAATCACTGGCTTCTGTGCTTTTGCTGCTGTCTCCATTATCCCCCTCCTGCTGCTGCTGTAGGGACAAGCTTTTAAGCTTTTCAGTGCTTTCTTCCAGGATTGCCTCTACAGATTTCATATTACCTACAGATCCTTTTACTCTTTCACAGGCTTCATCCAAGTTGCCCGAATCTCCACTAGACTTCTGATAAACCGCTCGTCTAAATTGCGATCCAGGTGATTGCTCTGGTAATGAAACATATAGTCTGATTGTATTTGCATGACGATCCAAAAGTTTCCATAAATGAGAATCTGTATACGCCACATGACGATCTAAAGACTCTGAGCTTTCAATAAATACCTGAACATAAAATAACAGTGTTTTATCATGTAGTGTTATTTTAAATAAAAGTAAAAATAGCAAACAGGATTGAGCACACATTAGAAATTACGTCACTAAGAAACATCACCTTTTATAAAAAAAAATAAGATACGTGTTTAGAAAGAGACTAAAAGATGTTTAGAAAAAGATAGAAAAATATACATGTTTAGAAAAAGATAGTTTAATAATGATTTCACTTTTCCTTATTTTCATAATCATGTTAAGATCAGAGTGAACTGTAACCAGACTGACGAGCTGCAGTAAATACTTTTATGTTCAAACGCATATTTATGTATCACTTCATGCGTACCCTTCACCTGTACAGTAACACTAGTTATGGTAGTAATGAGCCCCACAACTACAGTTGGCAGTCTGTCTTTATTTTCTAGTATAGCACTATAAATAAGAAATCTTTAAATGTAGACACGGGTAAGCAATAGCACAAATTGGAACACAAGGGAACAAGTTTCTCTTCTCCCTTTGTCAAAGGCCACTGTGTTGTAGTGACAATGTGAATGCCAAAGGCCTTGAAGTAACTGAGTAACAAGTCAATGCCATTGTTTTGCTCAGCTATAAGCAATCAAAGCCTTCGCTAATCTTTCTTCATCGAGGACAGTGTGTTCTTGAGCTTAAATTTCAGATACAGAGGATGTGCAAAATGTGCTGAAAGATGTGCTATTACTACTGTAGTAAAAAGGGCAATGCTACAGATAGTACTTAAATAAATAACAAGTTACTCTTTTTCTGAATGCATTTCACAACTATTATTGGAAATATTTATCATAAGTCTTTTTGGAAAAATAATATAAATTTGGCCAGGGGTAATTTGCATAGTAAAAATTACTGAATTTAAGACAAACCCATGAAAAACTTGCTCTTAGTTTTGACATTTGTTTCTTAGGAACTTTAATACTGAGAACAGGCACAGCTGTTCAGAAGGTTTAGAAAACAAATTAGGCAGGTTTCATAGTACCGTGCCAACCTTTGCTCCCTAAGAAGGGCTGACTTTTAAAAATCTTCATCATAAGGTTGTTAACCTCACCATCGTTTGAACCACAGAGTATCAACCAGATGTCTGATTCTGAATCTGCTCTAACTTGATATGTACACTTGGTTTCATATATAGCCTATAGTATTCATCAACAGCACAATATTTGCTGGTTAAAAAACCCCACACAGTACACAGTGAAATACATGACAGTTATCCATTATAAATTCTATATAGATACCCATACCTTTTACAACACAACAGTGAACTCTACAAATACATGAAATGAACAATTTAAAAACCAGAGCATGTACCTTGTTGCTTCTAAAAAAGCCTTCAGCTTTCAGTGTTTTGCTGGAAACATTCAGAAGACGCAAGTCATTGTAGCAACGTTCTAATACTACCCGCATTGTTTCAGCAGGCAGGTGTGTAGCCTAAAATAAAACATTGACAGTAAGGTAACATGCACATTACACGTAACTTCAAATACTGGAACAAGTATTTCATTTTTTGAAATTATTCATAGGGAAAGGAGAAGGTTTGTTTATTGACTTATAAATTGCAGAAGACAACGTGGGGGAAAACCTCCCAAACCTGTTCAGTCCCAGTTCCTTTCCTCCATCCTTTGATATACAGCAAATGTTAGTTTTCCCAAAAGGTCAGTACACTAAAATGGCTTGGCTTTGCAGAGAACTGGCAAATTGTTAATGACCGGTAATATAAGGAATTGGTCTTACTATTTAGGGTATGAACCAACTGAAAATAAAAAATTTTCTCAAGCATCAGGTTTTGCACACTGTTCCCTTAATTCTTAATTAGACTGAATTAAAATTACTGAAATCATGTTTCATAACAAATATTATGAAGTTACACCAACCACTGAACTATTTTTACACAGAACTGACCGAGTAAGATGTCTGTCTTCCCATTCAATGGAAGCAGTAACATCCCATGGTTTAAGACCATGTAAGAAACGATCTGCACCTTAGTAACAAGCATCTGCCGGGATGAAAAGGAGGGTTTGTAGGGAAAATGTGGACAGTTTTGGATGTTAAATTTCAGTTACTGAAGCCAATGGGGGAAGTTAAATGTTGATTCATTTGTATGGTATCCAGTAACTGACTGGATACTCAGTGAGGTGGTTCAAGTTACTAACCCAGAAGAACATGAACCCAACTCTTTGGTTTCCCCTAAAAACTTATTATCTGGTAAGCTAGTAAGCAATATGGCCAGACAGTGGCTAAGCTTGTGCAAAAACCAAGGTAGAACTCTCGATGGAAGCATGAAGCAAATTGCTGCTTTTAGCAGCAGTGAGCAGATAGACAAGCTCAATTGTAACAACTATCCTAACCCTACTGGTCATGACTCACAGTATGAAGTGCAAAAGGTGCTGGTTCTCATTTTATGTATTTAAACTACGACACATTTTCACAGTCAGAATGAATAAAAACTCTGTAATACAAGTCCTTAATGACTGTAAGTTACCTTTGAAATTAGCTGTTTAAATTCTGAAACTGTTTGATTCAAATAAGCTCGTACACTTATTGGAGGAGCAACAGATTCAGTCTTTAGGTCAACTACATGAACCTTTACCATGACCTCTGTAGGGAAGAGAAAAAAAGAAAACAAAACCACATATAAGAGAGAATTCAACAGGCAAAGAAAACACACATACGCTTGTCTGATGTACTGATTAAGGGGTTGCATAAATACATGCAAACAGTAATGAATTTGAAAAGTGGTCCAAATTAAAAATTTCATTTCCAGATTAATTTTAATGCCAGAGGCAAAAATATTCCAGTTTGACAAATTTTAGTATACCTTAGAACGGTTTCAATTAGAAAGAAGCTGGCAACACAGCACACTATGTAGTTCTGAGTATTGACTTCATAAAATTTAGTACAACAAAGTTTTTCTTCTTTCACACAGCATAATGAAGTTCCATGTTTTACAATTTTTATTTTCATGTCATCATGCAATATATGATTTTAGTCTATCCTTGTCTATATGTAAGTACGTGTCTTACCACCAGGTTTATAGCACTGGAAAATTTGGTCAGGTCGTCTTGTTTCCAACAGTAAGTCAAACATGTATGTTGATTTGACACCTCCAAGTAATAAACCCATTGGCGTATCCTCTTCTCCTTCGTAAGATCGTTCCAAGTAGTCATGAAACTCATCGTATTTGACAAGACGACAACAATCAAAAGGAACAGCCTCTTCTAAATCCATTAGCTAAATCATGCACACACAAAAAAAACCCCAAAACATTTAATAATGGTCTATTTGTGAGTTTAGTTTTTCCCCTGTAAGCTAGAAGTATCTCAGTACATGTACATCCAGGAATCCTTTGAATGCACAAATTTCAATTTGGTTTTAGAGAAAACATACGAATACATAATATATATTATATAGACACACACACGTACAATATATATGCATGGCTTTCAAAATCAAAAAAGAAGCCTGCATCAAAATGCAGAGAAGAGGGAAGTTTGAAAAGTATATATATAAGCACATGAAGTCAGATCCTGGAAGTATATTAAGAGGAATACATTGCCTATCAGTTATACCAAATGGCATCTTAGAAGCCTGAGGAAGTCATAACCACTAATTATATTCCATGCATCTCAAGGAAACGTTAACACATTCCAAATCTGTAACTGCCTTGCTTGTACTCTCCCAGCCAAAGACACATATGGCAAGAACCAAAGAGTACAAGTAGGTAAGCAAGAATAGACGTCTTCAACTTCTACCTGTTTGTGGAAGGCAAAGATCAACAGATGCTTTGGTGCCCACTGATGTTATTGCATTAGCTATGCAGGAAGTTTCTTGACAGAATTCTCTTATTACATACCTAATGCAACACTTTTACTGCAATACAAATATAAGCATTCAGAATCCTTTCAACTTTCTGAGGCTATGTTGAGTCTAACAGCAGCTCTCACTATCTGATTTTAAAATAAGTGTATGTAAAATCATATAGCCTGCCCTTTTAAAAGGCAGTATCATTCCAGTCGGAAATCCTCTGATGACTACTAACAGAAAACTCAGTCAATAATCCCCAACTAGAACATCTCTTAATGCTCCCCCCCTCAAAACCCCAAACCAACCCCCAAAAAACAACCCACAACAAAAAAACCCACAGCCAACCCCCCACAAACACTCTCACAGCATTATAAATTTAAAAACTGAAGATACACAACAGCAGAAGTTATATCTAGCAGTTAAACTATTCTGTTATGCATAGCATACCTTGTAAGCTATTTCCACAGCTTCCTTCAGTGTCCTGTCCTTATGAACCTCTAATTTGTTCTCCATCATTATTTGTTTTGTAGGATGCATGCAGAACAATTTAATCTATGAAATACAAAAAGAAAAAAATCATCATGAAGGTATGTGCAAATACCTTTCACATTCAAGTACATTTACATTTACAACCCTATATTCAAACAATCTAATACAAAGTATATCCTTAGCTCTACTTCAGCTACAGGACAGTTTCCTTTCAGCTGGTTACACAACTGCAGATAGAAAACGTCAAAGACAAAGTAGATAGCACTACTGTGTATGTACGTGTGTTTACATCTTTTTGCAAGCTAGGGTACAACGTCTATAACCAGAACATCTTTAAACTGTAGGCAGTGTGCAAATCCTCCAAAACAAGATGCACATAGGAATGATGAATGTGACATTCCTTTTTCACATACAGTTACATATTTCACAACCATAGAGAACCTTCTAATAAAACAATCACTTGATTTGCAGGTAGACCAGCTGACTGTCATGCTTGTAAGTCATAAACGAAATATTTTGTTTGTTACTATTGAATCTACGGTTGGAAAAAGATTCCGCTCTTTCTGCCAAATAATAATTTTAAATTAGTTTAAGAAACATCATTTCACAAAGCAAAGGGTCACAACATGAAAAGATTTAACAGTACGAAACATCTAACATACAGCATTCTATATGCTTTGGAATTCTTTTTGCTGAAATCAAGTGATGTCAGATTAACTATAGTTTTGTTTTGGTTTTAATACCAATTCCAATTCACATGGAAGACAGGCACTCAACAAAAATCTCTGGTGAATACCTCTAACAGATACCTCCACTGTGTGCAGGCTTCCAAAAGGTGTACAATTCATTTTAAAGAGTTATTAATACAAATACACTTATCACAAGAGCCCTTGTATTGTAGTAAAAAATTACTATTTACTATAGAGACATTTCTTGCTAGAAATGTATTGTTACTTTATTCAGCAGAAATTCTAACCTTGCAAGTGTTGCGCTCAATTTCACGTTGCCTCTTCTCTTGTTCTTCCAGTTCTCTCTCTCTCTGTACCAATTGTTTAATATGCTCTGGATACTCATGTGCCTCAAGAAACTCTGCCAGTAAAAACAAAGCAATAGTTTTAAAAAAAACATTTTTCCACAGTGGGCAACATCTTAGGAAATATGGGTATATTTAATAGTTAATCTATCTTGCCTTCTTCCCTCTCTCTTCTCTGCCCAAATTTCCCACTATACCACCATTATGATTTAAATGAAACCAAAGTCAGCCTTTTATTCCCCTTAATTATACATCAGCAACACAAGAAAATGCTATTAGCACAAGATTAATATTCCAGTATTGGTAAAGGAAGCTTTGCTGTTGTAAAGAAACATACTAAGACTGATGACTGTACTTGAACCTGTTTTTACAATAAAGGTAACTTCTGTTCTAGAAAGTGAATTAGCTGATAATAACAGTCACGAGATATCAGGTAGTGTCTATATTGTAGTAAAATAAATATTGCACTTAATAAAGATTAGTGTACATCATGAGATTTTGTTTCATAAACAAAAAACGAAAACAGAACATGCAATACTTCATCAAGTTTAAAAAAAATAATAAAATAAATCTACTTTTGCAAATAAATACAGTTGTCTTCCAATCCTGGTGCCACTCCTATTGCAAGAAATTGGGCAAATAATTTTTCAGATTTAAAGATGTGTTTGGCATGTTCAAGTAATCTGAAATAGCAGATTCAGTTTCTTTATTTGCTTGTTGAGGAATTAACAATCATAGCACTTACAGGAAAATCTATCTCCAAAGACAGCTCTTGACCCATAGACTTTGTTTATGGCTGCTATTTATTCTTAAGCTTCATACAATTTACAATCACTTCTTGTTCAGAATGAATAGTATTGTTTCAATGATTCAAACATTGAAATGATATTTTTTTGTTGCTCTTAAGACTTACTACTTTATCAATTTGTTGATAAATGGCTTTGTTTTAATAGTATCCTTCTTGTGTTGAATCCACTTCAAAACTATATAAAGCATCTACTTCAGATACTGTTACTTTAAAATAAAATAACATATTTTTATAACTGCACTGTCCCCTGTATCATGAATTCTCAGAAACAAAGAGAAGCCAGCAAAATTGCTTTTGTGAGATACTTAGTTTTTCCCCTCCCTCCCTATTTCCTCAAAGAAAATACCATTGTTCAACTGTATCCAGAAAAGAATAGAAAAGTAAAAGAAAGAAGTAGAAAGAAGTAGAAAAGTAGAAAATAGTAACATGTCTGAACGTACTCTGTGTATAATGAAATAGATTGCTGCTAAAAATAAATGTGGTATGTGTTTATTAGGATGTTGAAGTTGCAAGTCTACTTTTATTAATTTTAGTATTGTTTTCTTGTGGTTTTTTTTTTTTAATAAAATTTAGTATAAGCTTAGATTTTTTTAGGTTGTATTCCAAAAAACATTAAAGCTTGTTTTACTCATCCTTGCACTGCTCATTTATTTCCTTATTCTTGCTAATAGTCATCCTCATTTTCTCATGGTGGAACTGAGTCCAGTCATCCTCAGGGTACTCCACCCCATGAGCTGGAAGGTAAGGATGAAGAGCATAACATACCCCCCTTAATCCAGGGGGAATTAGTTAGAGACCTGCTACGCCATCTGGACACTCACAAATCTATGGGACCTGATGGGATCCATCCAAGAGTACTGAGGGAACTGGCAGAGGTCCTTGCCAAGCCACTCTCTATCATCTATCAGCGTTCCTGGTCAACAGGGGAGGTCCCAGAGGACTGGAGGCTTGCCAACGTGACTCCCATTTACAAGAAGGGTCGGAGGGAGGATCCGGGGAACTACGGGCCTGTCAGCCTGACCTCGGTACCGGGAAAGATTATGGAACGGTTTGTCTTGAAAGCACTCACATGGCAACTCCAGGATAAGAGGGGGATCAGGCCCAGTCAGCACGGGTTTACGAAAGGCAGGACCTGCTTGACCAACCTGATCTCCTTCTATGACCAGGTGACCCGCCTAGTGGATGAGGGAAAGGCTGTCGATGTTATTTTCCTAGACTTCAGCAAGGCCTTTGACACTGTCTCTCATGGCATACTCCTTGAGAAGCTGGCGTCTCGTGGCCTGGATAAGTGCGCTATTCACTGGGTGAAAAACTGGCTGGATGGCCGAGCCCAGAGGGTTGTGGTGAATGGGGTGAAATCCAGTTGGCGGCGGGTCACGAGTGGTGTTCCCCAGGGCTCGGTGTTGGGCCCTGTTCTGTTTAATAACTTTATTGATGATTTGGATGAGGGGATCGAGTGCACCCTCAGCAAGTTTGCAGACAACACCAAGTTGGGAGGCAGGGTCGATCTGCTTGAGGGTAGGGAGGCTCTACAAAGAGATCTGGACAGGCTGGATCGATGGGCTGAGGCCAATCGTATGAAGTTCAACGAGGCCGAGTGCCAGGTCCTGCACTTCGGTCACAGCAACCCCATGCAGCGCTACAGGCTTGGGGAAGAGTGGCTGGAAAGCTGCCCGGCAGAGAAAGACCTGGGGGTGCTGGTTGACAGCCTGCTGAATATGAGCCAGCAGTGTGCCCAGGTGGCCAAGAAGGCCAATCGCATCCTGGCCTGTATCAGAAATAGTGTGGCCAGCAGGAACAGGGAGGTGGTTGTTCCCCTGTACTGGGCACTGGTGAGGCCGCACCTCGAGTCCTGTGTTCAGTTTTGGGCCCCTCACTACAGGAAAGACATTGAGCTGCTAGAGCGTGTCCAGAGAAGGGCAACCAAGTTGGTGAGGGGCCTGGAGCACAAGTCTTATGAGGAGCGGCTGAGGGATCTGGGGTTGTTCAGTCTAGAAAAGAGGAGGCTGAGGGGAGACCTTATCGCTCCCTACAACTACCTGAAAGGGGGTTGTAGTGAGGTGGGTGTTGGTCTCTTCTGTCAGGTGTCTGGAGATAGGACGAGAGGAAATGGCCTCAAGTTGAGGCAAGGGAGATTTAGGTTAGATATTAGGAAAAATTTCTTTACTGAGAGGGTTGTCAAACATTGGAATGGGCTGCCCAGGGAAGTGGTTGAGTCACCATCCCTGGAGATACTCAAAAAGCGAGTGGACAGGGTACTCCAGGACATGGTTTAGGGGGCATGGTTGATGGTTGGACTCGATGATCTTGAAGGTCTTTTCCAACCAAAATGATTCTATGATTCTATGAATTCAAAATTTCACCCCAAAAGCAGCAGTTAAAGGAAGCAGACAACTATTCAATTCCCTCCAAAAATATTTACAGCAGCAGAATAAGGTAAACAAAATGTTATTTTCAAAGGTATTTTATTCCCTCCTCCACTGGACACATTACAAGTTGGTGTGTTACAAACTTTCTCAAGTATACAAGTCTTTTCTATGCTTGAATGTTCTTCAAAAAGAATGAGTAGGCCCCAAAAGCAGCTACACAATGTGAGGTGCCAAAGATTTCAGTTGTGAGATTCTACTCTATTAAGTAATACATAATTTCAGTTTACCAATTAAAAATAAAATAAATCCAGCTATCAAAATATTCTCCCTACAAAGGATGATTTTAAGATTCTTGAGAACTTGAATCTATTCTTTAGGCCACCCAGCCTCTTGGGCATTTAATGAAAAAGAAGAAAAAAATAAAGTAGGAATGCAGAGATATTAGAGGTTTTTTTAACTGCCTTTGAAAGTTTTTGTGGCTTTTCATCTGCTCAAGCTATTAGGAAAAATTATTCATTGACTGTTCTGATAATTGAACTATATACACCCCCAAAACTTAGAACAGTCTGCATTATTTATCAGCCTAACTTCTGCCAGGCTACAGACTGACAAATTACCCTTTGTAAGTGCAGACTACTGAATTCTTCCTTTAAGAAAAAATAAATACAGCTTTGATGTTGCAAGCAAATTAATCTTTGGCTCAATTCAACCAGTTAGAGTATTAACAAAATACTTGATTCTTCCAGGCACTTACTGCTGATGAGAGCAAGTGTGGCTAGCCACTGCTCTTCTTGCTCTCTTTCTACAGCTGTGCTTCTAACAAGGGATTAACAAAAAGGGGAAAATAGCAAACTAACATGCTTCCTTCTATTTTGGTATTAGTTAAAAAAAAAATTTCAATTACTACTGCATCATTTGGGTATGCTCAGATTTTAAATGAGAAACATTAAGTGTTTTCAAGCAAATAATAGAGTATTAAAAAAAATCTACAAGAGAAATCCTGGTAGTTTACACTTATTAGTAATATGAAAGACTAAGACCCTATGAAATTAGCCAATAGTTGAATGAAGACTCCAACCAGACATTCCTGTTTTGAATCCAAACAGAATCTTCATTTTCCACTGTACCATATTTCAGAGATTAATCAACCTGTCAGCTATTACATGGGGCCAGGCATCCTCTACACCCTAGTGAACTAATCAGAGATGACAGGAATAAAAGACAGTGAAATCCAAGATTTGTTTCTGACTATGTAACTTATAGTATATTTTCTCACCTCTTAACTGAAACACAAACAATAAGGGCTGGTTATAAAGTGTAAAACTTGTCGTTATGAAGTTCTTACATACTCATTTTTAAGAAAATAATTTTTATTCCACTATCAATCGTGACACTATATAGCATTACATTATAGTTTATTCAGTGTCACTCAGTATATGTGTTTTTCATTTCTATGGTATATAAAATACTAAAAAAATCAGAAAATTTATTTTGTGATGACCTCCTAATGATCCATAAAGGTTTACTATAAAGAGAGTAACAAAAAGCCATAAAGGAAGGCTTCCTATATGAAAGTTACTTTAGTTTACCCTAAAAATACCAATACCAACATCCTCACAAAAATTAGTACTCATCACATGTAAAACATCTCCTTATTCCACAACAGAATCTTACTAGTTAAGAACTGGAAAACATACTTACTTGAATTTCTTGTGGGATCCTTCAGTCTGTATATCAGCATGTATGCATTTGTGGAGCTGGTAGAGAAAAGAATAGTTGTCTGAATTTCTCAGATAGGAGGACAATAATTACTTCAAAAGTTGTTTGGTTTTTTTTTTTTCCCCATAAGGAGCTGTCATACATATCTTAGCAATACACCAACCAAGAAGAATTTTCAAAAACAAATATCATGTTATTTTAATGATCCGAAACAGCAGTTAGCATAGTTCTTACAACTATTTGAAGCATCTACTATTACTTTTAAGCTAACACGTTAAGCACATGTATCTTGGCCATTCATCTGATTACACTGAAACACCACCAGAAACAAAAGTAATATTACAGTACTACTAACCTAGCAAAAGCACTGGAATAATAGCCTCTGCTTCCAGAAGATCCACCATATGTTTTCTTAATATCTTCCTGAGTTATCTAACAGAAAATTAATTTAATGATTATTTGAGAAACTTGCACTAATCGAGATGCATTTATTCTCATTAGGAAAAATGGCATTACATAGTTAACACAATATTAATCATTCTAATTTTTTAAAAATATTTCTGCTTATTTGCTGACTGCAAAAAAACTGTTTCAAAGTGATCTGCCCCTTCTTTTTTAGAAGTAGGAACTTCTTAGAAAAACAATATCCAGGTTCTTGATTGCAATAATGTTTATGGATACATGTAACACCTGAAATGCATCAGCAGGACAGGTTTAACAGCGCAATCCGGGTTGTAATGGATCTACAAATACACTTCTCTAAGCAAAAAATATTCTTCACGTGTATAGAAGGCAAAATTCTAAATCCAGCCTGGTCTGTACATGAATAAAGGCTTCTTTATGAACCACCCCCCCTTCACCATCAAGAACACGCCTCCCCTGCAATGCTCAAAACCCCATACAGAAGTAAATAAACCATCCCTCCTAGAAGTCAGGTAAGCTAATGAGTGAAACATGTATATGGCAGGACATTAGGATAAGAAGATGAAACAAAGTAAATGCTTGAGATACCTGCACGTAAAACCAGCTTCATTATACGTCTGTGAAAAATGACACGCAAAATAGAAACTTATTGGTTCATCTACAAGTACACAAGATAAATAAAAATACTATTTTTACCTTGCTAACATGCTGATCATTAAAGCTGTACCACTGGTCATCACTAAAAGATTTTATACAGGCATAATAATGGCCACCAGCAGCACTTCCAGAATGAACCATAACAGAAAAGAGCTCATACAGTAAAGAACTCTGGGGAAAGAAGAAAAAGGTGTGATACATATGAAGTAAAGAAAAGGTAACCAAATGATCATTTTAAAAAATTTTTAAAACAATTACATGAACCCATATATATAAATAGTTGTACGTTACAAAACAGATTGGTATAACAGAAGCGCATCACTGCAACAGATACTGAACAAAATCAGAGGTCTGATATGCTAAACATTATACAACAGTATGTAATAATGGAAGTAAAGAGGAATCTCCCCTTCCGTTGGTGGTAAGAGAGAAAGAGAAAAGACTAAACAACTTAAGCAAAAAAAAATCATGGAAACATTTTTGAACTGGCTTAATGCATTACTGTTACTTCTTTTCTGTACAAGCTCTGTATTTGTGAATTCTTAGCTAGATAGGTATGAAACATATCTCCACACAAGAAACAAAAATAATGACTAACTTGCTTGTAGCTACAAAGTTTAGGCTTATTTGCTATCACCCTTCTCTGCATTCTTGAAGATTGCTTTTTGCCCCTTAATGTGTACTGCAAACCAGCAACACACCATTCAACACTTATCAGCACTCTACATTAATTTCTCTCACACCACTCCAAGTTTCCTGTCATAAACCTTTCTTTTCATAACTAAAAGGATGGAAATAAACGGTACTAAGGACATCCATTCAGTATTGTGTTTACATTAAAAAAAATAAGACTGAACAATACTGACTCACATAGGTGTTACAAGAATTAAATTTTTTTTAGATTATATAGAGGAAATGCTCTGTAAATTCTTAGCATGGACTGCATCCATTATTAAGATATCCAAACCAAAAAGCTAACAGCATGGCTTGACAGCTAGTTTGCCTAGAACAAGTAGTATGAGTTAATCGGCCAAAGCTACTGTCAATACTAGGACATGACGTTTGCATTACACATACATTACAATACTCTGTCCCTATTCCAGTCAAGTGACTATCTATTAATTGCTTTCTTTTTTCCAGCTAAGATTGACAGTATTTAGAACATTTATCAAAAAACCCTCTCAAATGGTTTAACATAAATGTAAACAGGGACAGATGCATACATTAAAATGCAAGTCAGCCTTTAAATATTTATGAAAGTAACAGTTGCAGCCAAACAGCTTCCTAACAAGTCTGAATAAAACCTATTGGCCAAACTTCAGGTGAGCTCACTGAATAACGACACATGAAGTACATACTGTAGACATTACCATAAAACTCAGAGGAGTTTTGATGAATTTTGTATTGGCAAGAAAACTCAGGTTTCTTGAAGATCTCTGCTAATCTTTATGTCCCATAGAAGGATGGCTGCTATCCTAGACTGACTGGCTGCTCAATTCCTTTATATTAACTCAAGATGACTGAAAGAATATTTAACATTTAGACCCATGGCCTCATCTATATGGCCATTTTTATAAGGACAAGAAACAGATGGCAGAGACTGATCAAAACTTTATAATCTTATCCTACTAAGCTGCAAGACACTTTTGCAGCCAAAGCCGGTAGGCCTCTGACAGTTGGCCTCAAAGAAAAAACACTGCTCACAAGACAAAACAGTCTTCAGTTTGATGGTCTGCTGCCAAAACAAGTTATCTAGGAGTTCTTAGTCTGACAAGCTGGGAAAACCTTTATTCTCAGGTGACCTTCAAAATCAGTTGCATGCTTTCCTTTGCTGTAGTATCAGTTTTTGGAATTTGAATAAAAACACACACTCCTACTCCCTCACCCCCAATATCAGAATTAATTATATTTTTATCATTTACATTTGTGGTGGGTTGACCCTGGCCAGCAACTAAGCACCCACCCAGTCAGTCACTCATTCCTCCCCTTGAGTGGGATGGTGGAAAGAATCAGAAGAGCAAAAGTGAGAAAAACTTGTCGTTGGAGATAATGACAGTTTAATAAGTGAAGGAAATAAGGAAAAAAAAAAAAAAAAAGCAATGATGCAAAGGCATTACTCACCACCTCCCAACCAGCAGACCAATGCCCACCCAGTGTCTGAGCAACAGCTACTTTGGAAAGCCCCCAGTTTTTACTTCTGAGCATAACATTACACAGCAACGAATATAGTACAGAATATCCCTCCGGTCAATTCAGGCCAGCCGTCCCAGCTACGTACCCCTTCCAGTCTCTTGCCCACCCCTAGCCCTGCTCATTACAGGGGCAGAATGAGAAACAGAGAAAGCCTTAGTACTGTGCAACACTATTCAGCAAGAGTTAACACACTGGTGTGCTATCAACACTGTTTTAGTCACAAATCCAAAACAGAGCACCATACAGGCTACTATGAAGAATACTAACTCCATCTCAATCAGACCCAGTACAACATCTTTTTTTAAACGTACCTTTTCACTGCCAGCTTTAGAAAGTCTTTCTGCTGCACTATTGCTTTCAAGGCAGATTCCTTCATCAACTCCATCGTCATTAGAAAAATCATTGCTCATCTGATCACTGTGACAACTGCCTTCATTTTCAGCTCCACTATCAGTGCAACTCTCAGTCTGAGGAGACTTCTTAAAAATAAAACACATACATACTAATATCATACAACATTTAAAGTTACACGGAACAAGAAATGACAATACGGTTGTGAAATTAAAAAATTCCAATCTGCAAAACAATGAAACTCCTCAAAAACCTAGAGACCTCTGCAATTCAGCATTGAGAACAGACTTATTTCTGTTAGTAACTGTCTTCAGTCCACGTCTTAGATCAGTATTTTCTCATCTCGTGTGCAACTGAGTGGCAATTACCTGGTTTCATACTTGACAGGATTATATCTGTTACTAGCCTATTCCATTCAATTAAATATCTGGAAGTCTAATATCAGATAACAAATCCTATTGTAACATGGGCCTGTTAATCAGAACTGATTTGACTGGAAATATTTTCATCCATAGTCAAAGATTTTTTTCCATTTCAACTCATTGGACAGAGTCAAGGTATTACAGTAAGACTGATCAGTGTTCTATTAGCTTAAAAGCTTGATGTCAACAACACTATGAATGCAGTTCGTTTAGTACAAGTCAGTATATCCATCTCTTACCTGATCCTCTTTCCTCTGGATAATTCTTTTGATTTTCTGACAGTTGTTAATTTTGTCTCAAGTTCTATTCTCCCAGATCAATCTTCATTCTCATTTAGCCCCCCCAGTAACACTTTGAGAGGTATCAAATTGCTTAAATGGCATACTTCATAAAACAAAGGTTTGTATAGAGTCAGAAAAGCCTCTCCATATGCACATCAATGCAGTATTTCTCTTATACCACTATGAACTAGCAAAGTGACATAATGTTTTCAGGAATGAAATTAGAGGAATAAATTTAGTCTTTAATGCAGAAGGCACATTAAATGCTTTTTGGCGAATGTAACTGCACAACATGAATTTTGGCCAAAACCAGAAGAGTTAAAAGCCAGGTGGAAGTGAAAAACAAAATTTTAAAAATCTAATTTCTACAGCATACACAACATTGTGAGTCAGAGGAAAGGAATTAATCATTAATGTTTTCTGGACTAACTTCAGTGTCCAGAGTTTCAAAACTTTACATCACCTCTTGTGACCAAAAGAGATTCAGACACAAGTCTAAAAAATATGTTTTATTTCAGATTTGCAGTATATGTAGAAGCCCTGAGAGTTCTGCTTTTAAATCACTCATGTGAAGATAGAAGAAATCAGGAACAGCTTTTTTACAGAAGCATGGAAACCCTACAGTGATTAGAGAATATGCTTCCTTTTCAGTATAGCAAAAATCCACATGGACAGATTTAAAAAGTTCAAATTAAAACACTGCCATGGCTAAAGAACATTTATGTAGATGAATAATGTTAAAATGGGTTTATTAGATGGACATTTTAATTAAGAAACTTTAACTTTCTTAAAGACTTTTCTCTGAAACTGAACACCTTACCTCATCTTCAACATCAATGAAGACACTCATGTCTAACTCCTCAGGAAAAGTCATACGATCATTGAGTTTAATTCTGTGCATAGTGGTATAATCAAAGTCAAATCTCTTCAGCTGTAATGTCAGCAGATATGGAAAGTGCAAGAACCGCAGACCCTAAATGAAGCAAAGACAAGATTATGCTACCATTGTCAGGATTTACCAAAAGCAATTTTCGCAAATGATTTGGACAGTCTTTACCTTCCTTGCATCACATTTCTTCTTACATCGTTCACAAAAATACTGATTGGGGCCATCAAGAATCTCAGGCTGAATGAAAGCATGCAGTGCTTCTTCCTAATAATAAAAAGATGGTACCTGATTTTTAAAGAATGTTTACTATGTAGGTATAAATCAGAATGATAAATTTACAATGAGACTGCAAACGCATACAATTATTTCAATTAAAACTACAACCAAAATTTGATTGACATAAACTTTGATACAGACACAGTCAGGAAAATATGAAGAGAAACCAACCTCTCTACCCAGCCCAAGGTTAAATAGTCAAACCACAATTACTGCTAACTATATTTCATTCAGTGTTTGATGAATCCAAATTGTCTTTGTTTTAATAAACATATGAAATAAAATGACATTGACTCCTGTTAGCTCGCACACCACATTTAGTCATGTCTGTTGAGTCAACTGCTGTGAAAACGAGCTTATTTTCTAACCCTGCTTTGGCCCTGTTCTCCCAGAATTCTGAGATGATTGTTCTGCATTTCAAGAGGAGTTTTTCCCAACAGCTACCATCCAATAATTATGGGGGGGTGGGAGGGAAGTGGCAGGAAAAAATGTTACTCAGTTCCTCAGCGCCCTGCCTGAAGACCACCTTAGTCCCATTCTACAAAAGGGACCTGGAAAACTACATTTGAAGATATTATTTCTAAGTGAAAGGTGGGGAAAGGACCAAGGGAGAGTATTTGAGATTCACTCCCAAAGGAGTGAGAATCAGATATGGCCATCTTCTATAAAGACAGAACTAGCTTCCTAGCATAAACCTTATGAGGCACATGACCAATAACTGCACTTTTGTCCTCTGACAGCTGCCTAAAAGTTCTGTCACTAATGCTTAAATCCAGGAGTTTAATGATTTCTACTTTGCTCCCCTCTACAGCAAACAGTATTCAAAATACAACCAAACTGTCCTCCCCCTAACATAATTTGCAACAACGATGTTGCATATAAGTTATATATACTTGAGAACAAACTTGTTCAAACAAAATTGACTAAGAATATTGAGATGGGTTCAGTGAAGAATTTTACCCAGAGATTTTAAAAGTTAAAACCTTTAACCCAGTCAGCTTGGAAGCCAATAGGCTCTGGGTTTCTGAACTCCAAGTGGAACCCGTTAGTTCTCTGTTCACCTATGGAGGTGAAAACAAATACAACTTGCATATTTAGACATTCAGTTTAAAGCAAAGATGATCAACAGAAACAATGTTTTTAAAATCATTATCTCTTACGAAGGACTGTAGCTGTTCCCTGAAGTCTGAATAAGTAAGAAGGGGCTTAACTGGGCAGAGTAAACTCACCAATTTTAACATGGCTGGCACAGAACTTAAGATTACTATCTACATCATGTTGTTTGATAAGTCACACTTTGGGAGGAAATCAAGGATATGCCAAATTCTCCAAAAAGCCTCCAATTCTCCCCTTCTCCCTTCTTTCTTTCTGAGAACTCAGGGAAGCAGCAAGAACAGTAATATAACAAATGTTTTACAACAGCTCTGTTGCTGTTGTAGGAGAAAGGACTTTTTCAAAAGGACTGTATTCCGGGTGACAACTACTCACAAACGAAAAATGTGCCAAACTCAATGGAACAACTGTACATTGAAGGCAGTCATCTCACTTTACCATTTTTGGATCCAGCTGGAAAAGCCTTTGAACAGCCCTGAAATCACAGCTCTTAGGCAGAGATACTCTCTAGACATGTGAAAACATTTTAGAGTCTAAATTGAACTGCTGTCTACATATGTACTTCCTAAACGCTGCAGAGGCTGAGTTGCTTTTTACTCAAGGTCAACAAATAGCTAATGTTTAGTATGATTATGCACTGAAATGTGAGGAATCTTATTCTAAAATGTAAGAAAGACAACTAAGCAAGTTATAACCCTGCTTAAAAAGAAAGGGGAAGAAACAGATTACTGCATTTTCACTATTCTGTGAACTAGTTAAGGAATATTCAGAACTATTTAAATGAAAGAAAAAAGTTAATAACCACAGAAACCATGAGATGTAGAAAACATCACATAATGACCATTCATTCATAATGAACTACCTCTTATAAATCAAATGCCAGTTATGACAATAAAAATATATTTCAAGTGTAAGAAAAAAATTTGCAATTCATGCATCAACATGAATATGAATGAATGGGAATATACGAATGATGGGACATAAATGGTTATGTAATGCTTACACAGACTCACATGATGTGCAATTTAACAAGGAAACATACTATAAATTTTTACATATGGACAAAAGTAATGATCCTTCAGACCCCCCAAAACTGAATGAAGTAGTATTACATTACTCTTGCAGTTTCACTGCTTACCACACATAGCAAGCTATGCTTTGAAAAACCTGATTAAAACTCTTGAAAACTCCAGTATTTTTGAGCTATATGAATTTCCATGTATTTTTCAACCCTTGTATAAGGAACATCACTGTTCCTCAGGGTTACTCATTTGTGTCTCCTGCAGTTTCCTCCTATATAATCTTTACACCAAAGTTAATTCTGCTGATAGGGCATTTCTTAATACAATTCCTATTCTAATGCAGTTCACCATTTTCTACTCTGACAGTTTACTCAGCAAAACCAGTGATAAAGCTTCTACGCTGCGCAACCTATCACATGACATCTCCCATTTTCATGCAACTCTACTTTTAGAACAAATGTTACCTTTGAAGTTATCTTCAAAGAGGTAACTATTATGTAGCCTTAGAGCTACCATGCATTTCCAACATTCCCAACACACACTTCAAAATATACCATATATGACCAAGCAATAGGATTAGTATGACAAAGGCTATTTCAACTTTTTTTATAGTTCACAAAATCAAAAGAACAATATAGGCTGAGACTTCTGGAGATCATCTGATCCTAACTCCCTGCTCAAAGCAGGTCCAACTTAAAGCACATTGTTCAGGGCCTTGTCCAGCCAAGTTCTGAGAATATCCAGTTTTTAATATTCTGATTATGAGATTTATAACACTTAGCATACTAAAATGCCATAACAAACAGTTCAAACTAATTATTTTCTGGCAAAAGATACACACTTCGGACACACTCTTCACAAAAATGCATTATGATATAGTCAGTAGTTTGACAGGTATCTTACTGCAAGCATTTGTAAATGTGTAAATTTGCAAAACCTGTGAGCAGGAGTAGTAAAACCTTTATGAAAAGTTACACAATAAATAGCAAAAGGCAAAACTGTTCTTGGAGAAAACTAGAAACTAACTGCCATCTCAGATTTTCAGAGCTCATCTAGTTTTCCCATGTCCAAAGAATATGCTCAACTAAAAATACAAGACCTTGTTGTTACCAATGTAGCTCAAAAAAAGTAAATATCAAATCATCCATATTCTGCCTTCGACAGTTTTAGTTTGGCAATGACACCACAAAATAAGTTCACACAGAAGTCCAAATTAATTTCTGCCCAAAAATGGTCTACTTGTATGCATACTTACACCCTCAAAAGAAAAACTAACATACAAAAGATGGTGGAAACTAACAACACTTAACAAAGCAGAACTGTACATGCTACATCTCCAGAATACCTGTATTATTACTAGCCTTTTGGTATTACAAAGCAATTTCCACTGTTTTCTAAGTAACATAATTTCAGCATTCCAGCTAGATCCCCATTGCATCCACTCTTCTCTCAGCTGTTCTTCATCTTGCAAAATTTTTAAGTTTAGCTTATGTCTAATGCTGTTATCAGGCATCTATACAAAAGATACCAGTACCTACAAAAATCAGTATGTGAATTGCTGCTCCTGTTTACCTCCTTGAAATAAGCTATATATTTTTATGTCTATATTTCTACTGACCTCAAGAAAGACTGATTCAGGTTTTTTTAAACCATATTCTTGAACAATGCAGATAGTATAAGTACTTTTTCAGAAACTATCTTGAGATACATACTGACAAGATCTCAGTGCCCCAGAGTGCCCTAATGAGTTTGCAGCTATGTAGTCTTATTACATGAACTTGGAGGATGGAGTGGGGAATCAGAAAAAATACTTCAAAATGCAAACCTTAAAAACATACTGAAGAATTTCAGAATTAGTTCATATTAGGAAATAAAGCAAGCACAACATTATCCTTCCAGTTCTTCAATATTCCCATGTATTTAGAAGTAATACATATATATTTATAGCTAAATGCAACATTTCAGGTATCTATGTTTTTTTGGTAGTACACAATGTCGAACAGTGGGATAATACACTTTATGCGGCATTCTACAGATTAACCTTACTTAAAGCTCATACATCCATTCTCTCGTATTAGAAAGTAATGGAAAATCACTTACCTCTAACTAGAGTTCTTTGAAGGTAGTATCCTCCTTAGATCCCCTATCTTGGGTTGTGTCGCCTGCTGCAAGTTCCCTCAGGAGCTGACTAGCAAGGTCTAAAAAGTTTTACATTCCCTTCTATAAGCCCTATTAGCGCATGTGTGAAGTTTTTGTTCTCTCTCTCATACCCTTTTACCTACACCTACTAAATCACCACCATCTATGGATCAATGGAGGATACTACCTTCAGAGAATTCCATTTAGAAACAGGCGATTTTTCCCTTCTCCAAAAGCAAGTATCCTCCATATCTCCCCACTGTTGAAGACTACAAAACTAAAAATTACATCTGCTATAGATAATACAAATGCAGGGAGGAGAATCAACTGAATATAATCAGAATATGAATTAAAAAAGCTCAAAAATTGAAGCATCAATACAAATTGCAACCATGTAACTCTGTGTAACAAAAATCTTAAAACTATTTTCCTCAATGTTGTAAACCCAGTAAATGCCGATTTACAGGAGAAATATCAAATACTACTGAAAGTAATGTGATATTTAAGTTCTTAATTGTTCAAGCTTTCTGTGTTTTTACAAATATACAAAGTCTTTTTTTTTTAGCATTCCACTATAGACTTCTCTACTAACAAAGAAAAAAATGTCAATTTGAGACACATGTACAATGCATTGTTAAATGCAGAATACAACTACATGAACTGAATAGTTTTCATTACTTTATTCAATAATGAGATTTTTCCGATCTATTAAAAATTACAAAAAAAAATTTTGGTTTAGGCAATATTTCTAGAAATTAGTTTTGAAAGGTGAAAAGGGAAGCCATCTACATAAAATATCAATCTGTATCAATACAGCATCAATTAGCTGGATAGTTCTAAAATATTTTAATGTGATCCTAAAAAGAATTCAAAGGACTTTACGAACTTGAATCCTTTATGTGAGATCAATGTCCCTCATATCTTTACTACTTCTCAAGATTGGTATTTAAAGTTTTAAAGTATGAAGTGCTTTAAACCTACACTGCAGTTTCACCTAATTCTAACAACTCTCCTCTTAACAGAATTACTGTTAAGAATCGCAGACTATTGGTGCTTAAAAAATATTGCCAGCATACTAAATACAAAAGGAATATATATAATATATAATCCTGGTAAGCCAATTACACAACCAGTGTTTGTTTAAAACAACCTTTACTGAAAGACTTGATTTATTCTTACTCTTTCTTTCTCACAACTTCATCCATAATAAAAGTATTTTAAGCCACAACAGTGGAATTTCACCGTTTGTAATCACTTCTTTTCAGGGGGGTGGAAAAAAAAAAAAAACCAAAGAAACTTCCACACATTTACTAAGCAATATATATGCTTGCCAACATCAGTAATGCTGGAGCAAAAGTGACCAAGAACACTGATGTACAATAGGATTTTTTACTATCATTAAATCGCTTGTTAAAAGCATATGGTATTTTAGAAGTGAACTTTAAGAAGCACAGCAACAACATGGCAATTAAACTAAAAATTTTAAGTCAAAGTTCCATTCTTTCACTAAGATTTTCAACAATGCTATGAAAATTTAGCAATGTGCCAATAAAGAGAACAACCCAAATATAACTCAGTGATCTCATAAAAATATCTCGAGTAAATGCTGAAGATTTTATCAGGAAGAAAATAATTGATTACTGCAGCCCTAAGGCAATAAAGTTGCATTTCCCCTCCCCTTATACATGCACCAGTAGGACTCATTGAAGGGCAAAAGAAAAAAAAACAAAACAAAAAATAAACCAAAAAGCCAAAAAAAATCTTCTAGAACTTGCTAGCTGGTTCACTGCACAAAGACGAACACCCCAAGATGGAGTATCTAGGATGATACTTACCATGTAACAAATTATACCACTGTCGCATTATGTATTCTATGTGTGTATGGATGCACTATTAGTCAGCATAATAGTACACACCACGCTAGCAAATGCCTGGTTGGAGCCATATGGCCGGATGACCAAAGGAATATCCAGGTAAGTGTCGATTCTCCAGCCTTCATAGCCACATTCTAGACATCTTACATAGTCCTTCAGTTTGCCTTGGTACAGCTGATTTATAAGATCGGCCTGAAACAAACAGATATTCAACAGAACTTTAAACACATTTCCTTTCTTTAGTTTTACAAGAAAATGTCTTTTTTTAATTAAGTCCTAATTGCATAGCTACACATTCAGAATACCATTCCCCAGCAGGACATCCAACTCTTGATTTCTTGTTTTCCCCTGCCCCACCACTGCACAAAACACATATCAAATGAGCTTCTCAAACCATGATATAGAAACTTCACAGTGTACTTCAGAGCCATGTCTCAAGAGTGACTACAAAACTACAAAAATTGAAGTTTATGTTTTAAAAACAAGCCTGATCTTGCAGACATTGTTAATAGATTGATACTGCAAGTCCTTCCCTGTGTGTCCAGAGGTAGATGCAGAAAGATAAAGGAAGTACTTGCCAATCTTACAAATCTGAAAATTGGCCTACAAGTTAGCTGCTTATCAGAACGTAGCATGTGTTACGAATATATTCCTAACTTTGTCTTACATTAGAAGAGTGGCCTTCAGCTTCAAGAGCCTGCAACATAGCCTAATAAATACTGACAGTAAGGAAGCTATCACAGGAGTTACAGTCACTTTCTGTGCTTCAAATAAAGACTAAGTATCCAGAGTTCAGAATATTCCATTTTTAATTGGGGGACAAAAACATAAGCAGCACACTCTTAAAAGTCGTACGTTATAGTAGCTTAACCATTGCATCAAACAATAAAAATGGCAACTATTGCAAACTGTCAATAACCTGGTATTTAAAATTCAGTTAACATTTTTCACAATCATCCTTAAAAAAAAACCAACAAAACCCCACAACAATACCACACCGCTGAACGAAGAAAGTTTTTATACACTTACCTGTTCTGTTTGCTTCCATTTCTGCTCCAAAGCATCAAACATGACTCTGCAAAGCTCCTGTACGTCATGTTGTTGCCATGCTATTGGAAATTAAAATTAATGTTAATTAATACAAGAGATGTTATTAGCCCCAATACTAACTGTAGCCTCAGAATACTTCCTAGAAAGCTACTGATTTGTTCAAGTCTGTCTCTATTATTTACTACACTATTCACTACTGGGCCAGTGTTCAATTCCACCAGCAGCTGCCTCTCAAGTTAAGTTAGAAAAATAAGCAGCCAGCTTGCTCACAATGTTTATGCATAAACAAGAATTGCGTACATAAGCAAGAATATGTAAAAATACCCCAGAAATGCTAATATGCACTGTTATAAAATAAACAGGTTCTGACTTATTTCCCACTTTGCACTGATTCTCTAAAACTCAATTTTCAACTCCTTATCATCATGTGATTACTCCACGGAAAAATGAGCAGGTTATCGGGCAAAATTACACTATACAAGTGTCAGGAAGACAAAAAACAGTGTTTGATTTTATGAAATTATCCATATTATTTTCTACTTAAGTGGAATTTGTGCATTTCACATTTGTGATTCAAAACACATGCAAGTTTCTCATAAACAGCTACTTCTTTAGAAACAATTAACAACTGTAATGATCGCTTAATTACAAAAATATAATGCTTTTTAACAGCCTAAAATTCAAACATTTCTTTAAAAATCAAACACACACCACAAAGTATTTATTTAGGCTATTTTGTTTCCATTGAAACAAAGTGGATTCTAATAATTATTTTTAATTATTCCAGTATTTTTCCCCTATCGACAGCAGTTTAGGCCCCTAAGAGGCAGCTTCTGAAGCAAATCACACAAGCTTAATAGCTCCATTATTACCCTCACTACTATCCCATCCAAAACTCCGTGTAACATCTGTTGTTTCAATTGCTCTTTTTTTGCTGGTCTGCAGTAAAACAAACAGTCTTTGAAGCTGGTAGGGGATACTCGTCACAGGATCCTCTTCAGATTCTTCAAATTCCCATCTATTCACAAGACAAGATATTTGACAATTAAAAATGCTTTGAAAACATTACTCAAAAAGGCATTTAAATCAGCATTTATTACATTTCAAGAGGTCTGCCAGATTAGAAAGGTTAACTGAAGCTCTGCTTCTTGGGAAAAAGTCAAATGAAATTGCTTTCCATTTCTGCAGTAAACAACAATACAATTCTTTAAATGTACAAATCCAACACAAAATCATTTTGAAGCCATTCACTGCACAAATACAGACATGAACTGCACTTAGTATCAAACTTAATTTCAATTTTGATGTTTTCGAGATGGAGCAAATTCTTTAAAAAGCTTGCCCATGCCACAACCAATAACATATTACTTTACTAACTATTTTACTAAAAATCTGAAGCTTTTAAGCAGATATAATTTATAAGTCTATGCAGCTTGACTTCAAATATGCTTTTCAGTATCCAAACAAGGAAATTTTGACAGGAGAAATTCAAAAGGGTCTCCTACCAATATATACCAGCACAAATTCAAGAACAGGTTTTTATTCCATATACTCACTTATATAATGCATTTCTAAATTCAGGAGTCATGAAAAGTGTTTGTAGAAGGCTGTTCAAGTAGCAAGTCATTGCTTGATTTACTAGCCCCACATAACCTAAAAATACAATAATGAAATGGAAATAATGGAAAAATATGGGAAAAGACTTTCAGAGTTAAAACATTTGACAAGAAACAAACATTATCACAGAACTGTTATGAACTGCATCCATCTGTTGTCATTTATTGTTATTTACACTACAAAAATTGACGGAATATTACAATTGCTCATTTCTGAGAGCAATAGAAAGTAATAGTTTGCACAACAGCAATAATTTCCCTGAATGACCCAAAGCTATTTTAGTGACCATGAATTATGTTTCACAATAACAACCAACATTTAATGCTGAATACTGCACCAATGGGGACACAGGTAACTTTAAATATTTTAATAGTAGATTTAAATATTTTACAGAAGAACTAGAATTTGTTAAGAAACAGCTGTGTACTAGCTTACTTATTGCCTGATGTCAACTAAAAATATCAGAGTTATAATGTAAATATAAATTGTATCTGCATTGGTTTGTACTATCATTTCAGAACAATAAATTAAAAAAAAAAAAAAATCTCTAAAGTGCCCACACATGTATCTTCTAAAGCCTTCTCCCATAATAACCAATTAAAACAGGTACTAAAAATCAGTGTAATTTTTACTAGCTGGAAAGGGAATTATTTACTTATATTCATTTTAATGTAATTTTAAGATTTTCTCCAAAATACACAATATTAACAACAGCTGATAAGTAAGCAGCATATACGGAAGCATAGTGTAATAAAGAAATTAAATATGCCTATTTATACTCTGAAGCTCTTTGTAAGTATTAAAAAAAATAAATCTCAGTTCCATACTAGTAATGAAAAGGCAGCTACTCCATGCAAAACACAAGCATTTTCTGCGAAGAGACTGAGTTAGAACATGAGTATTTTATTTATTACTCTACTCCATACAGATCATCTTTTCACAGTTATATTAAATGAAGAAAGGTATGTGGCAGATAAACCTTCTCTCTCAAAAAAGTCTTGAGCATGCTTGAATTGGTGTAATATAAATGTCATCTTTGTCTCTGCTCAACAAATGTAGTATCAGGAGTTTGCCTCATCACTGAGCTGTAACTTGCCATCTCCTCCTGCCCCCCTGCGCAGCAAAGGCACCCAGACAGCCTCCTGGGATCTGCCCTAGCACTTGCCTGCAAGGCTGAGCTGCACTTCCCTTCCAAAGGGAGTCTCCGCTTGCTGGTGGGGAACCAGGCAGCGGAGGATGAACCTCTTGGGGAATCATGGTGCAGGCAAAGAAACTGCAACCAGGGGCTACAGTAGGAAGACTGCAGTTAACGCACGAACTGCAGAGATTTGGCAACAGCCCCTCTATAAGAGGGTATGGAGTACTCATTAAGCTGTGAGTAAACACACAGCTTGTGTGAATCCTTTTTGGTAATACAATCCTGACTACTCAACTAGGGACACAGCAGCAGATTAATACTGAAAAGGAGGGCCCCTGATAGAGTTTGAATTGCACTGTCCCAAGTAAGAAAAGATTGGGGTACAGCTCTTCGGTTCCCAAAAGTGATACGAGAATATTCTAGAAAACATGATGGAAAATGCAGTAGCAATGTGGAGTTTTTTTTAAATAAATTGCAATTTATTTAAAAAAAATCTTGAAGTACTGCTATTTGAAAATATGCTAAAATAATTACAAATTAGCATTGCCTTTACAAGAGAGAACAATATACCTGTCTCCGATTTGCTCAGGACTGATGAATAAGAATAGCTCTGACTGACGTAGTCATTGGTACAGCCAACAGAGCCTTCTCTTGGAAGAGGGCCTATAAATCTGTCTTGCGCACTGTCATCTGTTGTACCTGACTCCTCCTGAAAACATGAACACACTGATTTTATGCAAAATTTAGACAACAAGTTTTTACCGAAGTACCTACAAGTTTACTTCTTTCTCTTGTGGCTAAGTATTTAAAAAAAAAGGAAAAAAAAAAATCAATTGTGCTAAGCATATCACACAAATTTTACAAAATTGCAGATATACAGTTGCTTGTGTAACTTTAATTCTGCCCTCCAAATCCTCGACCCCTTGAGAAATCATTCCTTGCATTAGTGGAAGCAAATGCCCTTTAGAATACTGTATAATCCAATACAGTACTATAACGCATACAACAAAGAAGTTTGCAATTTAGTATCTCCTATGTCTCAAGTTTTCTGCACTGAAATACAGAATGAGATTTTTTTCAGATATAAAAATTACAGTTAAATATTATTTCAGAATCACCCTCAAATTCTGATCTTGTGCACAACTATTTAGACATGGGGTTTTTTTTTCCACTTTTCAGGTAATTAAGTCCACAACAAAGGCTAAGTAGGTCAGTATTATGCTGACATGAGAGCAGAGTAATACATCTTAATGTATCACTAGTCTATCCAATCCCTGATTTAAATAAACTGCAGCTGTGTTTATCTTTCACCGCATCACATATTTGAGAAACAGGAAATTTCAAATATTTTGTCAGTGTTGCTAGAAGTAACTGTCTGCCACAACAACTCTTCTTATATATATATATTTTTTCTTTTCTTAAAGCTAAATTTGGAAGCAGGTAACTGCTGTTGATACAAGACTGCCATTTCTGACAATCCTGTCAGAGTGGCCTAATATTGCTTTCAAACACCCAGAGAAAAAGAATTAGGTATATGATTAAACCTATATTGTTAAGACTTATCTCTAAACATGTCAAAGATTAATTAATTATATAACCTTAGAAAATTACTCACAGCAAAACATTACATAAATATTTGACAAGCATGAATAAAAAGTGACAGCAAATCATTACTAATGGAATTGGTCCTACTCAGGAGAAACCTAGAAGTGTAAAACAGTATTCCAAAAGTCTGTTGAGAAGGTTCCTGAAGAAGCTTATTGTATGAAATATACAGCCCAATTTTATTTCATTTTCTGCTCTCACAAAAGCAATACATGGAACGTACATCTCTCTCCCCCAACACTATAGCTTATGTAGCTGAGTGAAGATTTCACTTACCGGCATTGTATGAGGCTGCTCACCATCTCTGTCTGTCAAATGCAGAAAGTTCTTCTTCCCTGGCTCAAAACCAGCATCGAGAATAGTTTTGTCACTGTTCTGATCTATTGGAGTCTGCTAAAAAAAAAACAAAACAAACAAACCAAAAAACAAAAAACAAAACCACCACTTTTTTTTTAAAAAACAGATCTATACACAATTAACAGAGTCCATCCAAGTACATTGCTTGAAGTAGCATCTGATACACTAAGATGAAATGAAAATAAATAATTATCCAGTATAAACAAAACATACTCATCATTAATACTGAAAGAACTTGGGAACAGTTTAAGAAACAGTGTAAATTAAGTATTACTGTACAGTTTAATCCTTAGAAGTTGGTTAATCTATTCAGGAGTTGAGACACTGGTCTACAAGTTTCTTGCAGAACTTCCAACCATCTAGTGTCCTATACAGCTTGCATATACTTTTTTTTTTAAGAAAAAAAAAAATTCAGCAAGCATAAACATGACCTGAAATAAAATAACATCTATTTCTTAAGGAATCTTATGAAGTTTTCTAGATGCATCTATAGAAATCATATTAACTAAAACCAACACTGATTTACAATAAAGCACAGAAGCAATATTAATCATAATTTTTTGTATGTAATAAACTCAAATAGGTATAAGAAACATGAAAGTCACTACACAACATGCTTCAGTTGAGAAGAAAACATTTCTCAAACAAGACCACAGGAAACAGAGGAGATGAATTATCATGGGTATTATTATTAAAAATACATACTGATAATGAAAACTAGCATTACATCTGAATGATCATAATCGTTTCTTTTGTTTAATGATTAAATACATGTATCAAGAGCACATTCTCAGACTAAAATGTAGATATAATACAAAATAAACGCAGCCAAATCAAAATACTGGTGTCAGTCTGCTTTGGTGCGCCTACTACAAATTTTTACAGGAATTAAATGAGTACTACACAATACAGATAGCACTTTTCTATAATGTGAAGATTTAAATGTTTGCTATCAAGAGGAAATGAAAAGCACTTTTGCCATACCGTATCAGTTACATTATCTCCATTTCCCCACATTAAATCAAAAGTTCCATTCACGTAGCCCACTTTTGAAGCCACATCTTCAAACAGCCTTTTAAGTGGTGTGGAAGCTGGCAGGTTCAAGGTAACACGCTCATTCACTGTCTTGGAATTTGTGGTATCTTGTATTATACACAGCACCCTGGGTTCCTCAGCAGCACTTTCCACCTGAAATGACAGCAGGCAACAACTCATGAGTAAAGTTAAGAACATTTTGGAGTTTAACTGAAAAGTCAAAACAAGACTTCACCAATAAAATGTAGTACACTTTTACAACCTAAGGATCCTAAACCTGGACTTTATTTTTGAAAGCAGGCATAAGAAAATTAAGAACCTTCCAGTTTTGGAAAACACATGTAAAAACAAGCTTCATTTTTGTAGAACAAGAAGGAATTTGTATGGGTGGATCACAGTGTAGAGAGATAAACTGCTCAAGTTCTGCACAGAATTTCAGCCAGCAAGCAGGTAGAAGACTGCTTCAAATCAGGAACAGACTTTCAAATCATCACTTCAAACTCATATTTTGTTTCAACATGATCATAAATCCTGCTGAGGTAGAAGTATACCTTTTGTGATTTTTAGGAATGCAACCCAGAAGATCTGCAAGCTTCCGAATAATCTTGGAAGCTAACCATTAAATAAAAAGTTTCATAACAAAGCTACCAACTTTCTTCCACTAAATCCACTGCTGCATAAGAAATTCTTCTGCCTGAACAGAGTAAGAAAATTAACACTGCCAAATGGCTACTAGACAAAGAGATTTTAAACAGCAACTTCAATAAATCTGAAATCAGAAAAGTAACTATCTTGAATGAAAGTGCAGTGGAATAGTGATAAAATTTTACGGACCCAGGTAAGCCAGGAAAATGGCATTTTCCCAACAACTTTCCAACACTGAAAACCCAGGAAGTCAAAGATCTAAGCACAATGAATTAATTCTCTCAGTTATCCAAAGTTGTAGAACAATAAGGAATAACTGGTATTTATATACAGGTCACACAAGAAAGCATCAGGTCAGTAAAAGGAATAATTAGTGCCCAAGGACTCAGCCTTTTCAACTTGTAACACACAGAAAGCATTAGTAATGCATGTCAGAGCACCCACATCTTAGTCCATGGCTAAAGGGTACATCATTTAAAAAGGCAAAAAGATACATGCAGTGCTATCACAATTTTCAGTAGATAAAAACCATTAATAAATAGCAAGAACTGTGTTAACACTAAAACTGTCAGCCATGTCATAAGCATCTTCTAGAGAAGAACTACTAAGAAGATCTAAACAACTTCAGCATCCCTTGTATTTCTACACAACCAGCCTCGCAACACAGATGACCACCAAAGTGGTATAGGCCCTTATGAGAGCTCTTATGTGACCAAATCTTTTAAAAAGGAACAGAAACATTTTAGCTGATGCTGCATCCCTTCATTTTGCAAAACTTCAAGATCAGCTGACAGTCTTCACGCAACTATAAAATAAAATGTTAGCTGACTGCAGCATCTACTCCTATCATCAGAAAAAAAGTTGTCAGAAGGGCAAATAAACCTCCCCCCGCACCCCAATCTGTATTATGTTAGTTTGCTTTAGACTGTGATTTTTCTTAAGACTTTAAAGTCCAATTTCTCTAATTTTATCCAATCTAATGTCCTGTGTGGAAATCTTCATTAACTGCATGCTCAAAAAGATTCAAGGCACCACTTCCAGCAAATCTGCAACACTTCGTCTTCATACATTTAATCTTTACTGGAGAATTTTAGGTTTATGAACTACTTTCCATGAAAACAGACAAAACTATTCCGGAAATATTAACCACACATTAAGAGGAAAACACAATTTAGAGGTCAAATTAATTTTGACATTATATCCTCACTCATCCACAGCACCCACAGACACACAGAGCTGTACTTGAATAGACGAAAATTAAATTTCACCAGCTGATTACTTCTCCTGTGTTCTTTCCTTTAAATTTCCCAGCACAGCTTCGTTCTTCAATTTTTTTTTTTTTTTTTTTGCTAAACAAGCACGCAATTTGTCTCTTTCACTGTGTGGTTACAAAAGATTATATGAAGCTCGTTCAGTGGTTTACTTTCTTGATTTTTCTTGGAGAAGATGAGCAGCAGCTAAACCCCAACAAACTCATAAGATCAACCTACACTTAGGACCCAGATTCCCCAGCAATGGTAGAGGCTTGCTCTGGGTGAAAGCCCACCTTCCTCTGTAGAACAGTGCAGAGAGGTTAAGAGGCATTTGCTACTATTCATACAGTTTCACCTAGGAAAAAATAAGTTAACTCAGATTTAATGATTCCCAAAGTAATTCTGTACTGATCCTACAACTTGATCTGCTACTGTATATAAGCACGTCAGGAATAGAAGTTCTCCACTGAAGACTCAATTCCTTGTTGTCCTACTGCCTTTACATAACCAACACCTTAGCTCCCCTCCTCTCTGCAGAAGACACCTGTAAATTCAACTCCTCCTACTCACACCTTCTCCACTACCTTTGATTGTGAATCAGTTGTGACTTATATTGGAGTTGTTAGTGAAAAATAATTAGACACACAGTATCTGATGGATGGAAATAACATTAAGCGAACAAATTATAGAAGATTACAGAAGATTTGCTGGTTGGGTTGCTGGATGTTCCATGTTACACAAATCCTCTCTTCCTTGTTCACAGATGTAATTCTGACAGACTAAACTGGTTTAACTCAGGGTTAGTATAGCAAAGGGTATTAAGACATCATTCACGCTGCCACTGCTTCAAGTTGTTCACAGTAAATAGATAAAGCAAAAATAATCTCAGTCCAACTCTATTCATGGCAAGCATTCACATATACCATCTGAACTATTAGACAACAAAGCAAACATCTTGTTTGTGGCTACTTTACTATAAAAATAGTGTAAAAGGCAATACTGGCCAGCGATAGGCCTCTAAACTATTTTGACAGGCTGTTATCAAACCGAGTCCACAAAGTAAACGCGAAACTTAATTTTAATCATTACATAATCTGATATATTATGACAGCTACACAATTCCTTTTTTTTTTTTTTAAAAACAAAAAGCTACAGAGGGCCAAAACCACACACACAAGTGTAAAAGCATACAAACACATACTCAGTTTGAAGCTTCTACTGTTAAGACTGCATTTAATACATACATAATCTTTGTATTCAAGAACATGCACAAAAAAATTCAATAGCTCATGCTCATGTTAAGAAATAAACAAAAGCTACAGCATCATGCTGTTACTATGTATCTTGGTTATCATTTTATAAAGTTGATTTCATCTGTCTACCTGTGAAAATTTCTTCTTCATTTCAGCAAAGATACTTTGTCTGCAACTCCAAAACATATCCTATAGTATATAAAAACAAAATTAACAAGTCATAATCCTTTAAAATAGTAAATTGACTTTTTTTTGCATAATGTCAGTTTTATAGTATAAGTAAAATATTATTACTGAGTTCCAAACCACCATTCAAAGAATAAAAGGAATAGCCTCCGAATATTGTAACAAGTTCTCTATTAACGTGAAGGTCAGTACACACTATGTTAACATTTAAATTATCATAGGAGCAGTGTTACATAAAACATTAGTTAAGTTATAATACACAACAGACTACATTTTCTAAAGTAAAAAAACAAGTGGATAACAAAAAGTAAACAATTCAAGATATAAATTCATAAATTCATACTAACAAATTCCTTCATTATATTAAAAAAGCCCTCCAGACATAGGTAAACATTTTACCTCAAATGGCTCAAGCACAAGATTAGCACATAACCCTGTAATTCAGTTTATTATTTCATTTATAAATTATGAAGCTATCCAGTTGCATATGAAAATGTTCCTTCATGCCTGAATTATTTCCTGTAGGAAAGTTTTTATTAATATGAACCCATTTTGAAGTATGCAGCTGAAGGTAATAAAGAGATGAAGTTACTGAATTTTCTCATTTCTAACACTCTTAAAGAAAGCCTGCCTTAGTATCTCTGTTGTACCACCAAAAATGCAACAATAAACATTACCTGTACAAAACTGTTTTCTGACTAAGGACAAACATCAAATTAACTAATTTCTGAATCTGAAGCACTGCACTTTGTATTTTTCCAGAAAGGAAAAACAGGAAGTGAGAATAAAGATGCTAATAACATCATTGCTCTTTTCCAAATTTCTTCAACTGCGCCCTCAGTAAAAATTATCAAAACATAAAATACTGACATAATCTTTACTGATGTGCCCTATTTGCCCCACCAAATGACCTACAAGAATAGCCCAAATTATATGTACCACTGCATTTAACTTCTCAGCAGGATGACACATAAGGCAAGATTTCTTTCTCTGCATACAGAGAACTGAAGTTCGAGTTTTGAAGTTTTAATAATCCAAGATTAGTAATTGTATCCAGCAATTGTTTTCTTTACACACCAGTTTGTAATTTCAGATTTGACAGAGGTTTTAAAAATTAAAAAACAAACAAACAAAAAAACCCCAACACAAACAGAAAACAAACACCACCACAATTTATATGTTTTGCTGCTTACTAGTTTTACCTGCTCTCAATTGAAAGTTACATACATTTTGCTAAAGTGACTTAAAGGCTAATAGCGTTCCAGATGCACAATTTTGAAACTGCTGATTTATAGTATTATGATAGTCATCAAGTATATTGCCCTGTGCCAAAGACTTAAGTCTTCCAATTCTCCTCCTAGTCGATGTCTCCAAAGAGCCCTTACTTTAGTCTGAATTCCTTCTCTCCAGAGACAGGCAAGTTAGGTCCAGTATACACAGGGGCATGTGTAATTTTCTAGTGTGCTATTTTACTTGGCGCACGCAGGGGAGGGTGGAAGGGGAGGACAGGCTCCAGGAATCACCTGAACTGGACAGAAATATCTACAGGTTGCTTCTTTCACAAGAATGCTCTTACGCTGGCTTCTCAGCTCTTGATTTCTCAGTAAGGGACTGCTGGAAGATTTCCAAGGGTTATTTCACTCTGAACAAATTCTGAATGGCAAAAGTAGATTTCAATATTCCACATAACACATAAAAAATCAAATTTACAAATCATACTGTTTATATGATGTTCGGGAATTTTAGAAGTAACTAAGAGCCTTCAGCTGCTCTGACAAGCCAAATCACAACATCACACAGATGTGTCGATCTTTCAAATGCAGCATTCCCTACTTTTCAATTAAAGCATTCACTCTAGCACTCTATGAATATACTTTATAATAACCACTAGTTCAAATCCACATTTCACAGAAAAGCTCCTTTCACCATGGAAATTTATGCTTTAAAGTACAATTAAGAGAACAAAGCTCATACTATACATAAAGTTGCCTAAATTTTTACCCTGATGAAAATGACTCTGGAATTCACCAAACCAATTATTTATTACACCTCACAAAATAGATGAGCATATTAACTACATAGTTCAAGGGCTTCAAACTAACATACACATGGTATTCACAGGTACGTACAAAAACATCCTACTGCCTTTTCCTCAGAAGAGGCAAGAGCAGCTACTAAGGTAGCAAGCACAACTATTCTGTACTCGTAAGAAGTCCTCAAAGCTAGATATTGCTACCTTGCCATACTGTGACATAGTATGCACACCACCAGTAGCTTAATAAAGTAAGTTGCAGACCCTCAACTGCATAACCATCTAAAAAGGCAAATGCAGACTGCTACTTAAGGCTACAAATTCAGGAAACCATCCTATGATTATTTTACCACAGAAGTCATCTCAAGCTAATATTTTGGTCAATAAATATTTGAAATTGTAATTTCAAATGTTAACCTTTTAAAAATGTTGAAACACTGACACTTTCATCCCAAGTCACGCCATCTTTTACACTCTTCCAGTTCTAGAAAGGAGATAAATGTTTTCAAACCTGCATGTAGAAGACTTCTGACTATGTATTAGACCAGGCTTCAAAAGACACTTTATAATACAAACATGCAATCAACACACAGGTCTGACATGGGTGGACATTCTAGAGCACCATTCTACATAAGCATTTACCCCATATACCTTTCTAAAAAATATTTCATCTTTTTTACGTGAGCAATCTGCAGGTTGCAGAGCATAAAGCATACTGTAGCACTAAAGTAATTCAAGCTGTAATTCTGTATATACTAACAAAGGAAGCATTAGTACTAGTGCAATCTGCAAGACTGAGACATTAGCTTTGACTATATACGTTCTGTATTTGTTGAAAATAGAGGAACAAAAAATTTACAGTGCTACTAGATCTGTCAAAACAATATTCAAACGCAAAACTGTAGTGGTTTTAACACTGCATTTAGCTGTGGGCTTGCTATTTTTCAGCTTTGAATCACTGAGTTCATTAAAATTCTATAGCAGCATTTTAGTAACCTTATGAGAGCAAATCAACACAAACATATTTTATTTTTCAAAGGACAGAAGATTCTCTGAAGATTTTAACTCCTGCTTCAGTTCTTTTATAAAATTATTTTCAGAGATTGAAAGTGAAACCTAAAGCTAAGCTCAAACTTCATGTAGAATCTACCAAACGCTTCCAAATTCCAGTATTTCCAACAGGCAAAAATATTGACAGCATGAATCAGTAAGTAAAATCACAAGTTTTAGGTCAAGAGTTTAAATAACAGATGTGTGAATTTTGACTGCCAAGTAAAGTTAATGGCCTATTGAGACTTAAAATGATCACCAGTAGAGAAGTTCCTACATGCCCACACCCTATAAATAATTCTCACAAATCACTGCAACACAGAGGAAAGACAAAGAGACCAGTAGCAAGTGGCAATGGCAGCCATCATGCTTACATTCACAAAATTACTTGGATGATTAAGCCTAAAGCAGCAATTCTCCAACTTCACATAGCTTCAGCAACTTAAGACTACCATATGAAATGCATACAAGTGACTACTGCCTATCACATTACTGCTGGTCAAACTTTGGGGTGTACATTCCAAGTTTATGTAACTGATTGGGTGTGCATTTCCAGCAATTACAACTATAAAATGAAATTTGGTAGCTTCAATCACAAAAAAGTAGTCTGCACTTGTATCTTTTACTTCTAAAGTATCACCACACAGAAACGTTCAGACATTAATTACACTTCAACTGAACAGAAGTTTGTTTCGACTCTTTCTCAGCAATGACAAATTGCTATCAAATCAGCTCCTTGAGAAACCACAACCATTTTTCAGGAATTCCTTCACCTATTCCAAGAGGTCCAACCCATTAAACAGCACACGGGATACATGCTGACAGCACTGCATTCTGCACAAAATGTGAAGGCCAAAGACCTTTCAAATATACAGCAAGTAAGGGGAGAATAATCAGAGAGAGCTAGGTTACCATTTCCACTCTAAAAAACTCTCTCTTCACCCTGTGCATTTTGAACTATGGACTTCAGAGTCCTTACAGCCCACAATTCCCTTCTCCCCACAGCCAGGCTAGACAGACTCCACACTTCTTCCTAGCCCAACAAAGCTCTTTTTACAGAGGCCAGCTTCCCTGATGCAGCCAGGTGAGCAGGTCACTCCCCTGGGAAGTAAACAAGTAGTGATAAAGGTCCTCAGAATGAGTGAAGCATTGAGCAGGTGGTCTCCATTGCTTTAGACACTGCTGTAGTTACCTACTGAAGAAAATATAAAACGGACTCACATTTGGCTTTATTTTAGAGGAATGAAGCAACTTCTTTTTGAAAGACATTACTAGACTAATTCTGTCAGAGCATTGTGAGTTGTTACTCAACACAAGTGCCTCACTGCAGCCTGGTTTGAGTTCATGAGGGAACAGTGCACTTCAAATTCTGTTACAAACGCCTGAAGAAGTATTTTATAGTACACTTGTGGCAAACTGAATACACTTTTTTTAAACACTGATCCCAGGAGGTCTCAATAAACAGAATCATTTTGAGCTGTTAACTTGATATATCTCATGTTGGAACATCTCCTGGTGCAAAATAATTCTGAACAACCTTTAGACACAATCATTTAATTTTCAATCTGACTGACTTTGTGGTATCAGGTTTGTGAGTACCTGAATAACATACTTTATCCTCAACTTCAAATTCTTCATTATACCTGGAGAGACTTCAGGCAAAATCCAACAACTGTGCTTTGAAGCTAGTGAAACTAAACAGAGGTTTGCTGTCCCATTACTAGTGAGGAAAAAAATACTTCACACCAAGCCTAAAATACCATCCACATTCAAGAATGTATACCCTGACTCTGACCACTTTCCTAATTATTGAACCTTCGCCCCCTCCCTTTTTTCTTTTTCCCCAGGATGGGGTATCAAGGATTCACAAGACTTAGGGAAGCCCTTTCAGTCTATCCTCTTGACTAGGAACAAGACTGGAAAATAGGAAGGAAAACTACCAAAAGGGTGTGTACTGGGCCAGGCTACGATAGAGGTAATTTTCTTCATAGAAGCCCCTAAGATGCTTATACAATAATATGAACATACCCATCTATTTTCCAGCCTGCTGTAGATACAGGATAAATGCTGGAGACCACGGAAGAAGGCTGGGGCCATACTGAGACTAACGGCCCTGGTTACATGAAGCCTAAGAATGCTTTCGTATGGTGGATGACCCGATGGAGAAAGGAGAAGAGGTACAAAATAAAATTACATAGCAGGGCCTCTGTGATCTTGTTCCTTTTGGAAAAAGGGGTACATGTTTTACTCTCTTCTCTGCCTCATATAGATTATGGATTCATTTGTTGTTTTCAAAGACCACCTCCTCAGAAATGCTTCTCTAGTAATGAAATTTTAATTTAAAAAAATTAACAAGAGTATTTGCCACCTCACTGAAAGAGTTGCATGCCAGCTGTTAGGTGTCACTCCCGTAAAACACACATGGACAAATTATTTTTACAATACATGCACGCTTCAAAGTCTAATACTTCCAACTTTCTAAACATGTCAAAAAATAACACTATACCTCAGAAATAAAGAGTATGTTATGAGGCTAGCATTTACCTTTGAGAGTTTGTTCCTACTATTGTGGATTACTGGGTCATTTGTAAAAAGCATTTATAAAAGAACAGAAATTACAACCAGAAAAAGTTGGTGTGGGACTAGAGATAAGTACACATATCCAAGGTGTTCAAAAGACTATAGAAAAGGATACGGTGGGGGGGGGCGCATGTCTGGGGACAGCTGAACTAGAGATCAAAACATTTACTTTTCAGTTTTACAGAGGCTATTTTCCATCCAAGTTCTGTATTTTAAAAGACTTTAAATATGTCTTACTTAAAAACACCCTGAAGAACCAGTCTTCTTACACTTATCTCCTAAAGGTCTTTTAAATATGGTAAATTAAGGTGATTCAAGACTAATTACTTCCCTTAAAAATCAAACATAGCAACTGTCAATAATGAAAGAGTACAAATATTTCCTGGTCATGCCTACAGATCACACAAGAACTCTAACAAAGCTTCCTGTTATTAAATTAAGGAAACTAAGGGGTAACAAAGAATACATCCACATTAGTAACAGACTGAGTTTTAAAATCTAAATAGTTTTCTCTTTAACCACTGGACATTTTAAGTATTTCACTCTCTTATTCTTAAAGGTTATAATTTCAACTGATCATATTTTCTTTCATCCTATGACCCTGAACTGTTTAATTTCCAAGAGTTTTTTGTAACCATACTAAAATAATTCTGACAATCAAATGTAAATCAAGTTCTCTATATTTGCAAACTAGCTGCCAGCCCCTATACCTTCATTACAGTACAAACTTTATATTCAGAACTGAAAAAGCCTCATCTTTACGTGGCTTCCTTTTGTTTGCATCTTCTCTCCACCTTCTTAATCACCATGCTCCTTGATTCTCCTTCAAAAAAAATCTGAAAAAAGGGGGGTGCAAGAACATCACGAGATACTTATTACACTTTCATATATTAACCTATAATCACATCATTTGTTGCCTATGGAGAGTCACAGAAGCAGTAGATGCGCTTTCACACTTGCCCTCCATTCCTTCAAGTATGGAACTACCATGAACCTCACTGAAACATTTTCCTCTGCTGCTAACATTCTAAAGGACTTTCTGCTGGATTGAGTTACAAATGCAACGTTAGCATAAAAACAAATTAGAGTCTGACCAAAATAATAACAGAAGAAGAAGGGTTTTTTTGGACAATTTTGAAATGAAGGTTTACTACACTACAAAATCACCAACAGATATGTATGCTAAAAAATTTAATTCTTGTACAGTGTAGAGATTAAAAAATGTGAACACAGAGCTAATTTTTAACTCTTTAACAACTCTCTAATTTTAAACAGTCCACCTGCTGCTGGGGAAGGATAAAGAAAAGCTGAATAGTAAGGTGGGTCATCAGAGATTCTTTGTGTAGTTCTGTAGCAATATTGCACGGAATGAAGGATAACAGTTAAGAATGTGAGCACCCATGAAGCCTGGGCATAAACACTGTCTGCTACCACTACCACAAAGGGCTCCAGGGAGAACATGGAACTCTGAAGGGCAATGCCTCCATAGAAGGTATAGATACAACAATGTATATATGAGAAAGGACCTAGATGATTTCTCCATATATCAACTGATGAGAATATTTTATTCACCAAGAACAGGTACTACTTTAAGCTGTTTTATCTGTTTGGCTTTTTTTGTCCTTCAGTCATTGTTATGGATCTCAACACAATACCTACACAAATCAGTAAACATACCTGCCTTCCATTCCTTTACCTCCTGCAGTACTCTGCCAGACTTCTTAAAAAAAAAATGCTATTTACATCTGTTTTCAGACATTATTTACAGTGAAAACTTTCAAGTATTATCAAGTATATTTCTCACACAGCTTCAAAATTAGAGCATTCACCAATCTGATGGAATTCATGCATGCTTCCTCATGTTACTTAAAAGGCTTTCATCATACGTGATTCTTGAGAAGATATACCTGAACTGCAGCACGATAACCAGTTCTAAGCTATTCACAGAACTATCAATCTAAAAATAATCTGTTGTCATTTTTCAGAAGCACCTAAAGTATCCTTGTGGTCACAATCTCAAAGATTAAATGGACTCGTGATTTTTACCAATTTTATCCCTGAATTTTTTAGAACATGGCCAACATGTCCTTTTTAGAAGTTATTTTATCTACAAGACCATTTGTTCAGTGCAAGCTAATTACATGCCAAGCATTGCAAATACCAAAGAAAATACTACACACTTCACAGTGGCTGAAACTGTGATCAAGTTGGTTATCATTTTATCAGAAGTTTACAAAAAAATTTAGACTTACTAGTATTTTCAATTATCAGTTCTTTAGTTACTAGTGGCATTATTTTGAGAATATTTTGTTCAAAGACAAGAAAAATAACAAAATGCTAAATAGGCAGCTCACCTGAAGGTATACCATATTAATTCTCAAAGGGATAAAGTGTAAAATATTGTCTTTAAGTGTTCACAAAAGGAATTAAAAACTTTTTCAAACTGAATAAAAAGGCTGAATATGGATATGTAACTCAATCACTCAACCTTCTAAAGACATAACTTTCTTTCTTAGTTTCTTACATAAAACCCAATATATTTCAAATGCAGCAGAAAGAGTGGAGCTGTGACTGCATATATGAACATCCGTACATATTTTCGTGCATTATGGTATCAACTGTAATGTACTGGGAAAATGTTTAAAATAATACCTTCTCTCCCCTTACCCCACTCCAAGTTTAATTCTGACAGGACTAAAACATGTAAGTCAAAGGTAACACAAAGTCAAGGTACTGGTCTATTTCAGTAAGTCTCTGCAAGTTTTAATCTTATATTAATATCAATACATTGTATCAGCAAAAGGCAGTTGGATAATAATGATTTTCATCAGTATTTGTGTGGCAGGACAATTCGTATTTTAAAACTATGATGCAAGGCTGCATTGATCTAAATCCACAGGTACTTAGGTTTTAAAAACAACAGGAAATAGAATTAGTGGACTTTATTTAAAAATGGCAACAAACAAAGGACTATAAACTTTGTTGTTGTATACTGAAATTCTGAGCTCAAGAAAGTGTAGAATGTAACATTGACAGATCTTTAAAGTATTCTCTGCCTCCAGATAACTACTTCACACCTTAGGAAAAAGTTCATTACTAGTTTGAGAAACAGTGTGCAGCTGCACCAAAAAAAATTAAGAATTATACTTATACTACTGTACCCATTTGAGTTAGAAACATTAATCACCAGTGACCCATAAAACACTAAAGAAAACTGCATTTCTTGTTTGTGGTGGTGTTCAAAATGTATTATCACAGAACAAAAAAAAAAAAAAAAAAGTGATACGTTATTTAGTTGTCAGATTATTGTACTGAGTGACAACTTTACCTAGCAGCATTTAAAGACTGAGGTTCCAGTACCAAATACTACCTAAGAGGTAGTTGGTATCTCTTAGGCAAAAACTTCATCAGATGATCTCGAGGCACTACTAGATAATTATCCTGATCATCTTTCTTACACCACAGATTAATACCCAGATGTATATAGCAATGGGAACTAAACTGTGACTGAGAAGCTCAGTGGCTGAAGGAAGCAAGGAAAGATCTTGCATTCTATTCTCATGCCTTATTCACCAAACTAATTATATTTCATATAATTTCATTTAATTATAATATTGACCAAACTGAATATTATTCAAAAAGCATCTGTTTGCAAGAAACAAATGACTTGGTAGAATTCTGGGTAGATTTTCTGTTTGTTTCCTAAATTTGATTTCCACAATATCTGCTCAGTCAATGAAGTAGTCAGTTTCTGTATTTGTCACAATCATACATTTATGTTTTACAACAGAGCACACTAGAAGGAAAGCAGGAAAAAATGATAAATTACACAAGCTGTAACCACTTGTAAAATCTCTTAGTACACAGGAATGAAAAAACAAGGATGTCATCAGCATTGAACAGAACGGCATCCCTTTACTAAACAGAATTGCAAAATATCTTAATCCGATTCCTGCTCTTCTACTGAAGAAGTGAGAGTGATACCCATCAAGAAACATATTTTATTTGTTCAATGCAGAAGACTAAAATGCATTCATTAATGTAGGGATGAAGAGACTCACATCAGTTAGCTGAGAGAGAACTCACACTACCTTTGATTTAATGGCAGCAAGTACAAAGTATATATATGTATTTATTCTGACAGGTGTACTTTGGATAGTTCATGCTGGAACATGTTGAGAAAGTATCTGCACAGCATTTATTTAATTAGTGGCACAGACACTTCAAAAACCTCATAGCAGACCATACTTTCTATATTCTGACCAATTCTTTTTATGTTCTGATTATTCTGGGCAATATTCACTAAGTTCTGATATATCTCAATTTTCAAGAAAAGTCTTAGTAAAGTTCACTTACATTACCAGTAAAGAAACATACACATCTAACTTTCTCATCAACTGTGTTGATTAGAATATTTTATTATTTTCTATCTGAGGTAGATTTGCCCAAAACAAGTTTCAAGTCTACTTTTCCTCCAAGAAACACTGAAAGCCACAGAAGCATTTTCCCTTCTAATAGCACCATTTTCTTCTTATTTCCATTATTATCTTACTTAGACTATTCCCCCTCTCACCCCAGGGCTAGAATAATGGGGGAAAAATTGGCACCTAATAACAAAGCAATTTTTAAAGAACACACTTAGCATTTACTACCAGGGTGCAGCAATGTCCTGTATGTTACTCAGTGCCTTCTGTTTTGTTGGATGTAAAAGAAGACTAATTTGAATGACTTATCTTTCAGATGAAGAGAGAAAAGGAATTGAGGATTGGAAGGAAAAGGAACATGGACCAGTTCACACCAAACCCTAGATCTAGCGAACAGGGATTCTCATTGCCCCCACCATAAGGAATTATTGGTCGCACAATTACAAGAACAGTTGGGAAAGCGTTAGGCAGTGGTAGGGATGCAAGAACGAATTTACTAAATGCCTGTGTAACTTGGGCAAAAATCTTAATATAATAAGAAATCCCAACACTGGGTTATTAGAAGCTGGTTTATTATATCTGTTCCAAATGAAAAAGAACTTTGGCATAAAGTTATGAGCAAGAGAAAATAACAAGGCTGATTACCTGTACTTCAGAGACGCAGCTGAACCTATGCAATGTCCAAAAGAAAAATTTTTCAAAAGAGACTAATGAAAGATATTCTAAGTGCAGCAGTGAAACTGCTAGTATTTTGTGAAAATATACTATTACTCTTTACAAAAGCTAATGAAAAAATCCATGCAATATACTTTAAAAATAGCAATCTGTGCTCCTGTTAGCATACTCAGATATATGTACATACAAACACAAACTGAAGACTTATAAACAACCTAATACCTATCTTTCCATTCTTAAAACACAGAGGCTGTTAATGTTACAGACACCTCCCACTACCATATCTACCATGGCATCACGTAAGCTTGTAGACAAGAACCAAAATCCTTTTCCCATCCACTCCTTTAGGTGATTAGTCATTCCCCAGATTGGCCTAAAGCAAACATAACATTTCTTCTTGCTCTTTTACACTGGAATGCAAATGAAAAATACGGTTGTGTACTCATCTTTAGCAGACATCGGTTCACGTCCTAGTTTAATCTTTGAAGCAGCACAAGACAGTGAGCTATACAAGTGATACCACTCAGCCCGTTGGGGAGGGCCAAAAAACATGAACTGTAATCCTTTATCCACCCCTAAAGGGCAGACTGAAACTCCAAATGATCTGCTTTGCCTCCAGCTGCTGATAATTGCATAATAGGAATATTTAGGAGAAGGCTGTTGAGAACTCAGGGACCTGGAGAATTCTGTTTACCCATAACTCACAGTGTTCTCTGCAATGAGACTATTAATGAATCTCAGAAGGACTTATTGTGAATGCTGTAGCATAACATCTGTTAAACTTCCTATCATTGAAATAAAAATGAGGATATACTGAAAAACATTGGAAAAGTTAAGATAAACTTCTATTACAACATATATATATAAAACCAGATGGGCTTAACACAAATATTTAATCTGTTTTCTTCCTCAATTCGATTGTTCTTATATTCTGTTCAGTTTCATTTACTTACAAAAATGCATAGGGGCACAATAAATAACTTGAGAAAACTTGCTGAGAAAAAGCAACTCACACTAGCATTATCAATGCACAAAGTTTATAGATTTCATGCTGTGTGTTTAAGATATGGATATCTGTAACAACACGTATTCATCTTCCTTTACCCATACTTCCCCTCCCTACAGATAAAAGTGCATTCAAAATCCTAGTCCAATGAGTCAGTTAAAAATACACATCTGAATCATACGTATATTCTGAATACAACTTTAAAGCCAACAGGGATACTATTAATACATATAACTAAAGAAACAACCTCAGCTAGCTGATTTTATCATCATCTTGCCTGTTCCAGTTAACTACAACTAATGCCACAAGGTTTATCCTGCCAGTCTCCCTTATCTCTGTTTTTAAAATGAAATATTCTAGTATATTAGCTATTATCTTCTATCCCTGGTCTTAAGGTTTTGGTGATATTTTCTTTTTAAAGCAAATATTTAAGCGTACTAGCTACTACACTCCATTCCTTGTTTGAAGTTTCTGGAGACTTCTCTTTCCTGCAAAAAGACTTAACATAGTCCTTTAAACCTTAGGATTTTAAGAAAGCAAACAAGAGGTAACGTTACCTTTGTTCTACATATATCCTGTACTTACCTGTACAATTGTATTTGTTTCACAGTTCTGCTCAGGGATACCATTTAAGGATCAGAACCTCATTTTGCTAAACCCTACAAAATTGAAGTCCTTGCCCCACAAAGCTTCCCATAAGAATACACAATGGAACAGGTAGATGTAATAAGCCACTGACATTTGACAAAAAACAACAGGAAGGGTTTGAGTAATTTATCAGAACACTAAAACTGTCAGAAAAAGTTGGCTGAATATGTAAGTGTACCTGCTCACAAAATAAAGTTTCTGCTAATACTAATCTACGAGTAATTGTTTCCAAACATTTCACACCATCACTCAAAGACTCCTTCCCCGAACATCATTGCTCTTACTTGACACGTGTCATTTGCCTATCGCTGGAGGACAGAGGCTTAGCCTTCCTCTTTCACGCAGGCTCTTATCTTTAACCTACGGCCAAAACCAAGCCTTCTCCCTTCCTCCTGCACCACAGCAGAGATGAGGGGCCCACAATAAAGGAAACTCGATCCACTGCTGAGCCGGGCCACATTTTCTCCGGCACCCACCGCAGGCACTACTGCCTGTTTTCTGCAGCGCTTCGCACCGGCGAGGCACGGAGCCGCCCCACAAACTCCGCAGCGCCCCCCCCCCCGTCTACCATTTCGCACGCTGGCCCCTTTCCCTCAACCGAGGTGGCCCGCCGGCACCCAGAGACCCGCCTCGCCGCCGGAGCCTGCTCTCTCCTCTGCCCCCTCAGCTCAGGACCCTCACCCGCAGCCTCCGCGCCCCGCCAGACCGAAGGCGGGCTGCCCTCCCGGAGGGCTCCGCACAAGACCTCTGACACGGGGAGCGGCCGAGCGCAGGCGCCGCCGGCCCGGCCCCGCCGCCACGCAGGCCGGCCTCCCCGCATGCCGCGACACAGACAGGTGCAACTCTCCGGCCGCCTCCGGGGCCTCGCGCGGCCCAGGCCCGGCCCCGGCCTCCTCCTCACACCAGCCCGCACGGAAAAGCCGTCCCTCCCCCCCCCCGCGCACCACTATTCACCCCCGGTCCGGACCTGCGCGGGCCGAGGGCTGCCCGGCCCCCTCACAAAGACGGGCCCTCCCTCCTTCCCACCGGGCCTCGCAGGGAGACAGCGAAGGCGAGCCAGGCCAGGCCGGGCCGGGCCTCCTCCGCGCCCCCCTCGGCCCGCTCCGGCACCTCGGGCCTCCCGCACGCCGCGGGAGCTGCCGCCGCCGCCGCCTCCCCGCCGCGCCGCCCGGCCCGAGATCTCCCCCGCCCCGACCCCGCTCCGCCTCACCTCTTTGGGGACGAGCTGGTTCTCCTCGCTGGGCACCATGGCCGGTGGCGCGGCGCTGAGCCCGCAGCAGGCTGAGCTGAGCGTCGTCGTCAGCAGCGGGAGGCGGGGGGACGCCAGCGGCTCATCCTCCTCCTCCGCTGCCGCCGCCCCAACCCCAGCCGCCGAGGGCAGCGCCACAGCTCCCACCCCCTCTACCACCGCCAATCAATGAGGAAAATGGCCGCCGGCACCGCTCTCGCGAGAGCCGGCCGGACCCTGCCGCTGTCCTCCCCTTCGCCCCAACAGCCGGTGCGCAGTCGTCGAATAAGTATGAGGAGGGGTGTAGAAGACGCAGCGCGTAAACCCCGCGGGCGGCCGGGGCAGAGCCGCGCCGAGCCGCGCCGTCCCGCCCAGTCCAGTCCAGTCATCCCTGCTTCCCTCCTTTCCGCTGCCGCGCCCGGGGACCGTAAATGGTGTTCGGCTGTCGCCAGTTCCCCCTCACGTTACCCCGGCCCAGAGGACAGCGGGGGGAAACGCTGTCTGTGGGGAGGCCGGCACGGGCCTCCGGGCAGGCCGGGCCCGGGGCGGGGCGGGCCTGCCGCCGCTGTTTGTCTCCTCGCCTCAGCCGTGGCGGGGCTTCCCCTCCGCGCTGCGGTGCCCCTGGGGCAGGCGCGGGGAGAGAGTAGCAAGTGATTAAAAGTGAGTTGCACTAGGTAAATGGGGAGGTAGCGGGTCTGGAGGTCGTGTCCTGCAGGTACGGGAGAGAGCTTCTAAGGGCCTCCCGTGGGCGTGGGGGCCTTCAGCCGCTCGTCAGAGCAGGGCTCGCCAGCCGGGCCGTTGGTGTGCTCGGGTGCTGGGCCTCTGTCTTGAGGTGATAGGAGGCACAGGAGCCAGCCGGCCCCTCGCACCACGGCGGCCTGCTTTCCTTCACAGCGTTTCCCTGCTCTGCTGCCTGTGAGGGGCCCTTGCCAGAGCCAAGGGGTGCAGGGGACACGGGCTGCGTTTTCAGTTTGTTTACTTGCTTTTTTGTCCTCGCATCTGGATGTGACTTGCCTGTGCTTGGCTGTGGGCTTAGGAGAGCAGCAGCAGGAGTGGAAGAATAAGCACAGCCTGATCCCACTAACATGCGGGCCCTCTTTTTGGTGCCCAGAAGTTGTTCTTTGAAGTCATACTGTGAAGTTAAGCATGTGCTTGCTTCCCTGCAAATTTAGGGTTAATAGTTCATTTTCAATTGAAATGCAAGACTGGTTTTGTAGTATCACTTAACTGTTGATTTTTGTCTACAACAAACTTAAATACATCTGGTTTTCATGCCACCTGAGGCACACTAAAAGCCAAATAATAATCACTAGAATGACTAAAATGTGCGTTAGTAGAAAAGTAATTATACATTAATGTCTACTTCACTACAGAATAGTTTTTAAGTGAAAAATATTCTACTTAGCTAATGAAGAAGAATGGTACGTGGTAGTTGTACATTTTTGTACAACTATTCTCCTTGTTATTTTAGTGTCCTCTTGTGGAAAAATGCAGAAATGAGGATACTTTTTGGGTTTGTGTCCAAGAAACTTTGTGTTTTGGGATAATTTTTGAAACCCATTGTACTGAAGGTTATTGGAAAACTGTTGGAAGATTTAGTAAAATTAAATAATCTCTTCTCCCTTTTCATGTTTAAAGTATGTAACTTGTCGGGTTCCTCTCTGTCACCCCGTTTTCTCAGAGGTGAGATGAGTAGCATGTTTTGGAGTCAGGATATGTTATTAGTATTTATATTAGTACAGTATTTTAACACTTTAAAAAAGGCTTCAAAGCAGTCATTTCTGTGACTAACATCAGTAGTTTTATTTTCATCTTTCAGGTGTGCTATGGTAGGTGCTGAGTTTTGTTTTTTTTTTTTTTCTGTTCTGCTCCTTGAACTAAGCACAGAAATCACCTCATGGAAAACTTACTTGAAGCAGTTTTTAAGGGTATTTCTGACCTGTTTTTCAGTATGTGACTTAATGGGATCAAGTTTTTATATAGTAAAGCTCAGGAGGTTCTTTGAGACAGGAGCTCTTGCCCTCTAGTTTTAAAATATGTTGCACCTGGAGGCCCTGCACCTTAGACATTTGAGCTCTAATATGATGAAATCAAGCATCAAGGCAGGAACCTGGGAGTACCTTGCATTTGATGATACTTTATGGTAAGCACAGGGTTGTGGAGAGCTACCCCTCTATGAGAGGGAAAAGTATGTAAAATACGTGGGGTTTTTAATATGAAAGACAGTATGGAATTAATGAACTCATGTCTTTTAGAAAAGAGGGGGTTTATTAATGCTTATCAGCTGTGTTGTTGATTAAAACATTTGGGATTTAGTTGAGGGTTTTTTGAGGGGAACTTTTCTAAACATCTTGGTGTGAGAAAAGGAATAACTGCAGAAGAAATGAAAAAAGGTGTCAACATTTGTAGATATTTGAAGCAGCACAGCTGCCTGGTGATCTTCTGTTGTCCAGTAGTGTCCAAAGATCCATGAGATTAGCAAGCAAGTACTTGAGTTGAAGAGCCAGAACAGAGATGTGAGCTTGCAAAAGAAGGCGATACAATCATCAAAGTACTGTCTAGGAGCCTTCAACAGTGGTATGTGACTGATGGGCCTGGTGTTACTTTTTTATTTTTTCACTTTTTTTGGTGGGGACACACACCAAAACCTCTGGAACTTGGGGGATTCTTACTCTGTTTTGTAAGGAATCTAGAATTCAGGAACAAGAAGCTTTCAGAGATGTTACTTTTGAAAGTTCTTTTGACTTTCTAAAGTGTTATGTTCTTAGGGTTTGTTTTTTTTTTGCTGCCATTTGTGCTTAACAAGGGGCAAAGCTGTGGGACTCAATGACTTTAATTACAATATATTGTTCTATTGGGATAAAGGGGTAGCTACCACAAATATGTGCCTACTAGATAAGAATCAGGAGTTTGTTTTTTAAAGAAATACTCTGTTAGATCTTCCTGCCAACCTTTAAAACTGTGCAAACATCAAGTGTAGCATGTGTGCATGAAACATCTTTAGTGGAGTAATAATCTCTAGTTAATAATTAAATCCCCAGGAGCTTTTGTAATTTGTAGATGCTACAGTGTTTAATCTCTTTAGGTGAGACTTCTTAAAGAGGAATATTCAGAATTTGAGTTTCATGAAGGGAATACTAGCCTTATGTAAAGACTGATTTAACATACCACAGGTTTAACTTGTTATTAGTGTGAAGAAGAAAAATCAATACCTCAGACTAAAAATGATGCTGGATTTGCAGTTACAGGTAAATTTCTTAGGCTGTTGATTGTCAAACTATTGTTCAGAGATGCATTAGAGTCACAAGTGCTGAAGTGTGTCAGTTTTCAGTCAATGACACTTGGCTAGTTTTAGTCAATACAGTACTTACCACACTAACGTATGCATCATATTAATGGAAATGTAGTTACACAACATCAGTATGCTAGAGTAAATAGCAGGCCTCCATTATAAGAGATTACAAACTTTTAAATTAGTCTGTGGGAATGTGATACCTCCCCTCCTCTGCAGCCTCTTTAAAGTTTATGCTTAATCATTTCTCTTTCTCTGTAAGAATTCACTCACTCCTGTCCCGACATCCGTATCCAAGATTTGACACATTTGTTTATGAAAAAAGTTTTAAAAACTAAATGGAGGGAGCACTGCCATCTAGCTCTTTCATATGTGCAGTTATATGCTAAGAACTCTAGGGCTGCAAAATCTTAAGAAAACAGGTAAATGTCAGAATACAAACTGATGTTGTCTTTCCCAGAGTAATATTATCCTACCTGTTTGAAATAGAAAGCCTATGTAAATAGGATCGTGTAGACTAGTACCGTTGATTTGGGATGTCTTCTCTGAAACACTTCAGTTTCGATTTTTCAAAGAGGCTGTTGGTGGGAGATCCATTTCCTGCTTCAGAGGTTGGTGGCCGTATTTGTAAAGCCAGCATTGCAGTGCATGTTTTCTTCTGTGTTGCTCTGTTAAAAGACAAACAAAACCCCAAACAACCCCCCAAAAACCCCAAACCTGAAGTTTGCAACCCTTGGCAAGTTGCTGATGAATTATCAAAATTACATAGCCATTCTGTATTTGCCAGCAGTAGAAATGTAGCCAGTGCTAATGCAGTGTTCTTTTAGAGCTCTTCTGCATTGTCAGCACTTTAAGGAAAACCAGCTGAAGGCCTCTCCCCTTTTCAATCTTTGGCAAGTCCACGTCTAATGATAGAGATGTGTGAAAGTTCAGGATACCACAAGCCAGCAGTTCATTGCACTGCTGGTTACTTTGCTGTTTGAGCCTCAGGTAACTTTTCCAGAATTGCACAGGAAGTTTTGAAGCATTTCTCTGAAAATCTGCAGCCTACTGACTGCACCATCCAGTCCTTTCAATAAGGAAAAAAATAAACCACCAGTAAATTTGTCCCTTATATGGATGGAGTGAAGGTAGGGTGAGGGGAGAGCAGAGCAGGGGAGAGTTATTAAGAAGAATAAGTAGAATTAGTACAAGGTAAAAAAGGGAAAATTATAGAATTCTGCATCTTTAAAGGTGCTTTTTGCTAGATTTCCATTTCTTTGATCTTAGCTCCCCAAATATGAAGCAGGCCAATAAAAGGCTAAGGAGCGAATTAAGATCTTTAAAAAGGGAACACTGTTTGTTATTAATTCTTCTGTAACTGTTGTTAGAAGGAGGCTTTTATATTTTAGCATTTTGGACTGTTTCTTGAATGTGTTAAGCGCTGGAATCAGGTATTAATTTAAAGATAAGGAATCACTAAATAATTTTCTATGATCTGTATCTTAAAAAAAAGAGAAAGATTATAGTCTTCCATGTCTAAAGAAGTGTATGCAGAATTTTAGGAAATAAAAAAATCAATTTCTAAGAGTTGAGAATGCTGTGGGAAATTAAAGCTTTAAATGGGAGATTTACTATGGAAAAAGTATTCTTTAGCTTTAGAAAGACCATTGTAGTAGGTCTTACAGGTCTAGTAGATAGGTAAGCAGCCCTGTGAAGTTAAACTTCATGAGATGAAGAAAAGACCTCAGTTTTAAGTTCAGTGCTAAACACTGTGTTCTGCTGTTCTTAAATAGTGTTTTTTGCTATAATCTTTATAAGCATGCAAGTGCTTTTCTGTCCTCTGACATAGTAATTCATGCCAAGACCTTTTTAATCAAAACCAGTAGGGGATTACTTTAATTAATTATAAATCAGCAGTCAAGATTCATGGACATTTTTGTTAAAGATTATCTTTTTACTCTGGTTTCAAGACTCGGAGTGTTCAGATATTAGCTTAGAAGTTAGTTTTCTTTTCCATGATAGCATTAATCTTATGTATGAATTCCCAAAGGAGCATGAGGCTGAAATTACAGTTGTAAAGAGAAATAGAAATCCTGCAGAGAGTTTTGCAGGACCATGGATTCCTTTATTAACACTGAATTCTTTTATCAGCTTGACTTATGATTTTTAACATTGTGTACTTAAAACTACAGAGCAGTTTCTAGCATTAGTAGTCTAAACAAAACACAGTTACAGGGTGTTTGACCTCTTGCACTTGTTGAAACCTTCCTGGTGTCATTGGGAGTAAAACACATGCATTAGCAGGCTAACTTCCACTTTTTGCGGTGAGAGTTTGGAAGCAGATGTGGGCTGGTATCATGTAGAGTTTGAGATCCAAGCAAATCTCACATGGAGTTTGCTGACTTAGGCTTATGGCCAGACTGTAACTTGTCTACCTAAAATGTGTGCACTAGCTTGGAAATCCGCTGCCTTTCAAATGTGCAGACTAGTAGAGTGTAATGCATATATCCTTTCTGGAATATGGGCTAGTGTGTTATCTAACTCCCTCCTCTAAGGCTGGGGGGTGGCGGGGAGGAAGGCATCTCTATGCACAGCAACACAGCAAAGGCTTACCTATGGGAAAGCAAGAAGAAAGGAGAGTTGCCTTGAATGCATACCATGATAGTAATGTCAGTCACCAAAATGGTTTAGTTATTTCAGAGGTTCAAAAAAAGCTCAGAGTGACATAGCCAGTATATTTAAAAACATTAACACTTACTGCACATGAGGAATTGCTGTTGGAGAAACACAGTAAGAGTGCAAAGGCAGCACTAAATAAGACTGTGTAATGTGCAAAAATAACAGAGGAGCTTACCTTCACATGGGGCTGCTCTCAGTATGGATACTCAAAGTATTTATAGCTGCCCTTGGGTCCAGGGGCATTAAATAGTTTGGGTTTGCATTAGGGGTTCCCAGTGACACTTCAGAGTAAATCTGGTGATGTTTAATATTACGAGCAAGTGCTAATTATACTGCTTACAGCTCTTTGGGCAAGCAGGAAGTGGTTTCCCATCCTCAGCAAGCCCTAGCACATAGGGAGCTTTCCTTCATCCCAGATGTAAGTTCCTAGGTGCCCTTCCCCTCGGTGAAACATATTTTCTTCACCTTTTCTTTGTAAGGTGTCATGATTATCAGTGTAAAGCAGTAGCTCGCAGCTGCCTGGGCTTCACACCGTACCCTCACTGAGGGGAGGGAAGGAGGTGCAGCAGTTGGCATCTTTTGAATGTGCCGTCTCATGGCTTTGAATGCAAGGACAGTACCTGCAGCAAGATTTGAGCCCTGGGCTGCCTTGTGGTGTGGTCTGCCTTTGGCCTCTCTGTCCTGCCCAGGAGTAGAGACCTGCGAGCCTTATCTACTGGGGCAGGGGCAGAAAGCAGGAGGGGGCTGTCACCTCTCTTCCCATTTCTCTGTGAATGCTGCTTACTGACAGTGCTTGACACCACTCTTTCTGCTTTGCTATGTGCCCTCACCAATAATTTTCTTCCACTGGTCATGGGAGGTACTTTGGATTTTGAAGAGTATTGGGGTGGGCTGGGTTATTTTATAACTGTTTCGGGATTGCTGGCAGGAGGGGAGTTGTTCTTCATCTGTGGTCATTCCTCATGCCAGGGCTCCCTCCTGTCTATAGCAGGAGGGCCATGTGTCTGCAGCCCTGTAGCTTCCTGCTTGTGCAGTCTGCATAGCATAGCAAACATTGTGTCCCCACAATGGTAGGGGCTCAGAGTGTCCTGCAGTGAGATGTCTCCAAAGTAGCTTCTGGGTGGTATGTGCATAGCTGTTGGGAGGCTTCGTCTAAAACCTGCTGCTGGGTCTGTGGTTCTCCAAGCTCAACCTTGTCCTCGTTTTGCAATAGGCTGTCCCCTGAACATCTGTAGCTTTCTTGGGCTTTAAGGGCTGGTCTGCTGTGGGGGTTGCTAAGCTCTTTCTTGCATGAATTAATGTAGCTTTACCTTTGGCAACAGCAAAGGGTCTGCCAGAGGTCTTGCATAGCATTTAAAATGTCAGCTGCCAGTCTAGAGCAGCTGCCAGCACTGGAGCTCTGGCAGGGGGAATGCTGTCACAGGGCAAATGTAGGGAATGTCAGTGTGGACACAGCGTGAGTCAGGCTGGGCAGGGACTTGTGTACAGAGTATCCTGACGTTGGTAAAATGCCCTTTGAAATCTCCCAGCAAGTTGTCTCCTGTGTTGCTTGGGTCATATCTAAGGAAATGCTACTGGCTCTTGACTGTCGTGTTTTGTATTCAGAAATGACTGTAAGTAGCCTGTCAGAGTGTGGGGTCTACATTGATAAAGTAATCCTGTGGAACTGGTAGTCTCTCTTCTGGGTGAAAGATGAAGGCAAAGCACTAGGTAGTGAGACTGTTAAGAAAGAATGTAGTTTCTAAAAACAATAATTTTTTTCACATGTCTCTCAATTTTAAGGCTTTTTTTTAATTGACTTTCTTTGAAATGTTTGGAATTCATCTGTTGGTTGGACTGAATTAACATGGGAAAAATAATAAAAAAATTTTGTAACTACTGTGCTTGCTTGTCATCGTTGCCTTTGGGAGAAGATGCCTCTGGAGAGCAGGTGTGTTTCCTCAATATTTTCATTAGAAGGCTTGGCTGCAGAACTTTGAAATGTGTGCACATTTATGCTAATTTGAATCTCCTATTTGCTGTTAGTGTGGCAAGTAAATTTATTTTTATACTGTTACTTCTTTGCAATGAATTGTGAGCTGTTTTAAGTTCGATGCATACCCATTTGCCTATCACCTGTGATTTAAACCAGGCTTGTTAATTGGGCCTGTTAGATGTAAGCATGTCTACCAGAGATGCCCAGATAGGTAGAGACAAATTCCAGATCATTTGGATTGGATCCAAATCCATTCATGAGACTTAGCTCTTCAGCAGAGGGTTCTTTTATAGGTTCTTTTATATGGCGATGTTAAAAGAAGAGGGCTCATTGGGGTATTTTGTTTGGCTGGTTAGCAATGTAGGGTGCATCCATGGAATGCAGGGGTGCATGAATTAGAACACTCTCAATGCCAGACTTACAATAATAGGCTGGGAACTGTAGTATTTACCACAGTGTTTTACATGTGGAATTAATCTATGCCCTTCGTTGCACTGGAAATGTGTGCATTTCATGCCCTATGCCTTTGCATATATGCTGGTTTTGTGTTCATTATGGTAACAAAAGATTTACATTAAGCAGCCCAAACCAATTTTAAATACTAACAGGCAGATAGAACTGTGCTTTTGATACCACCAGTAATGGAAATACTTACTGGAAACCAAATTCCAGACTTGCTGGTGGGAATGCTGCCTACCAGGATAGGAGTGAGCCAAAAGCATCCATGAACTTTTTGGTGTTCTAGGTTTACTTCTATGTACAGGAAAACTTGCATATACAATAAACCCCCCATCCTGTTTTGCATCCAAGATCTGGGTTGTATTGCAGATTTTTTTTTTTAAGTCTAGGAGGGTTTCTGAAATGGGAAAAGTGCAAGCTACAGATCATCAGAGGATTATCATCAAAACAGCTCAAGAAGTTATAAACAAAGATAATAAAGTCAGTCATATTTGTCTTTTAGGTTTTTGTCTGTTCTGACCACTGAATTCTAGGAAAAATGAAAGCCTAGCTATAACATACTTTACTAACTGCAGAATTTTTGCTGATACCCTGACCATCCTTTAGTCTGGTCTTCCCTATTTTATTGCTACTCCTTCAGCCTCTTCCTGTTCTTGCTGGTCCCAGATTTCTTCAAAGACAGGCTGAAACTATAGTGGCCTGTCTTTTGTTAATCTGCTTTTTGTATTCCCATGTTATTTATTTCAATGTCTTTGAATTTATTCAGGATGGCACTAAGGTAGTATACATGTTTCAGGCATGAAGAGGTTAATGAAGCTTTAACTACCTCATAAAAACATTCATGTTCTTGGCAGCCTTGGGATGGTAGTTATTGCCTGCAGTCACATACAAGGACTGTTATCCTTTTTGATTGCCACATTTCTATACAGCCAAACTAGATTTAACAGAATCTTTAGGGTCCTTTTGTACATTCCTCAGCAGTAATAGCAATTTTATGGTGCCTCTTTTGAAAATTGAAAGGGCGACATTTAGTAAACAGTTAATCAAACCAAGAATTCTTATGTTAAAATGAATAAAATAATGTTCATGAAAAGGTGTTTTGAAGATGTTTTTGTGATTTAATTTTTGGAAATAAGAAATTCATGGTATAAGAAACAGTTCTCAAAGCCTCACTGCTAGTTGGAGTCTGGTTCTTTGGCTACTTAAACCATGGTTATACCTTGGGATGAAGTAACTAGCTAATTTTTTTTTTTTTTAATTTGAGGAAGGAGAAAAAGTGAAAGCAGTAAGAACTAAAGTGGACAGGCTATTTTTTTTGATCTCCAATGAAAGATAATATTTTGGGAAATTTCAGAGTAATTACTTGTTACTTGTGCTGCACTGGCTATTTCAAATCCATCATGTGACTGAGAATGATGCCACTCAATGCGCTTGGATTGCTTAATGGCTATTTTCTAGGCAATGTTATGTTGTAAAACAGTAGTTAGGTAAGATGTTGTTTCAACCACAGAGTTAGTTTGGTACTAATATGCAGTATGAAGAAATTTTGTTAAAACCGTAATACCTGCAGGACATTCAGAGGCAGTGCTAAAGAGCTAGATACGAAGTAAAAAACCAAGCCAATGTTTCTTAATGCAGTACTCACTCCATCTGTATAAAGTCTTGAGATGCGAGAAGTATGATTTCGAATACATGGTTATGTTGTTTGGTCCTGTGTTCCCATGACTATTTCCTTGTGTACATTTCAGGAGTCTGTAACTGTTATTGTTAAATACATAAGATGTTTAATGTATCTGAGTGTTGCTGCAGCCTTAAATCTTGGAAATAGCTGGTATTTATGATTTTGAACTATCTACTTACATTTCATTAGCTACTTTGCATTTTCTTATATTTTTAAGGGGGGAGTGCCTTTACTTATTATATACTACTTTTTATTTATTAACATTAGCTAGTACTACTTAGCAAACATACTCCTTCATAGCCGAAATATCTAAACTTAGAGGTTTTTATCAAGTATGTCAATCCTGAGATAATTGGAATATGGATGAGTGCTGCTATTTTGAACCCAGAGAAGGAAATGTGTTTTTTAAAACTGAGAGTAACCTGGGCAATCTTTTCTACTGTAAACTAGATGTATCTATACATTAAAAGAAGCTATATGTTAGAATCCTGTTGTGAAATGTTAACTGCAGCATGATGTCCCTTTGTTTCTTTGAATTTATAACATGTCTTAATTGCATTTAAAAAAGACAAACAAGATTTTCTTGAAAGCACAATTAGACTTTACTGTATCACTATCTTAAGAGGCTCGATGTGAGATTAACATGTCTCTGGGTATGCAGAGAGACTATTTTTATTTTAATAACATCGTATTAACAATGTTTCCTTGTGCTTCATGAGCATTGTATCATCAGAAAGCATGTGAAAAAAATATGCAAATTTCAGGTATGGGAACAGCATGACATAGCTGTGTGTGAACATGATACATTACTATGCATGATGTAATTCATGACACTTAAAATTTTGCAAGTTATTGTATATACTAGATTTTTTTCACATTAATTCCAAGACTTTTCTCTTTTCCTAAGCTCTCCCAGTTAAACCTGAAAGAAGGAACTGAACTTGCATATTTTATGTAAATTTGAAGCTTAGCTTGATGATAGAGAACCCTCCAGAAAAGGAAATGGCAAAGTGAAAGGCAAATCAAAAAGGTTTGGAAAAGAATGGGCGACAAAGGAAGAAGTAAAGAAAATTAAATCTAGTGTCTATAAAGTAAAAAGAGAACCTGGCTGCATGGGGGGGGGATGCATGGGTAGCTGTGACACTGATAATAAAAGGAATAAACATCTTTAAAAGAACAAGCATGGTACAGTCCACCTGGTTGGTTGGTTGGTTGGTTTCTGTATGCAAAGAGATTCTGAGAGCAACCAAAACACTTGTCCATGGAAACACTTACAGGAAAGAAGGCAAAAGCAATAAAGCTACTTCCTGGTACTGCAGTAGATAGTGATAATTAAGCTTTTGATAAGAAAATCTACTATGTTATAAAAATGCTAAAACATTAATATTAAGTTGAGCAAAACCATCCGTGCCTCCTTTCTTTATCACAACAGTCTTTTGTTGCTGAGAAAACTGAATCTAATGTACTGAATCACAGAGGCAGCTCTAGGTGACAGACACCTTGCAAACAGTAGGTTTGTGATTCTACTGTGAGCTGTTTTGGTGGTGGAATCAGAGCGAGGTTTGAGAACAGGAAATTGCATAAGGATGTCTTGTTGGTTGTTTACTAGTAGCCAATGCCACTGGAATAAACAGCTGTACTGGCAGTACAGTGTCTCTTTTGTCATCTAGCCTAGCAGTACTGGAGATGAAAACTTAAAGCTCAGGCCCCGAATTGAGTGAAGGAAGCCTAAGGGATAAGGGAGCTTGTCGTACGACTGAAAACAAGCAATATGCAGTAGTTTTGATCATAGACAAGAGCTTTTTAAATCCAGAAGTTGTTTTTGCCAGTATGGCTCTGTAAACAAAACTTTAATAGATAAACATAGAAGTTGAAAGCCTTGCCCCACCCTACCTCCCCCCCAAAACACCTCCTACCTTTCTTTTCCTGTGCTGTAGAGGTATTTTACAGTTTTCTCAGGGATCTTTGGACAGAGAAACCTGTGATGGAGAGGGTCAGGTTTCTCATTGCAGTATGACAACGAGATGGGGAAGAGAAATTCCTCAACAAGAGAGTGTGCAATGCAGAGACCTTTCTCAGTTCTCCAGCCTTAGACACCTCTTTATTAAGTAGGGAAATACCTGCAGACTGGCTCAAACAGTGACTAGACCTCAGTTTGCCTTGCAGAATTAGAACAAGTGATGATAATACAGGAGTGCTTTCCTCATTAGAAGCTACCGGTGATGGTTTCACATTTTTCCTAAGCATACGTAAACATTTGGATCTGCTAAACATCCTCCTGCAGGTGTAGTGTTTTCACAGGGAAGGGAAAAATCATGATTTCACTGTCATAGATATTTAATGAGGTAAACTAATTAAGCAGTATCTGAAAATAATCTTGTTTCTTTACAGTGAAAGGTGATTCAGAAGCTGAGTATTCTAGAACACCATGCATGAATCCAGTGCCAGAAAACAGCGGGGGGGGGGGGGGGGGAAGAACCCACGAGGAATTTAATAAGACTAAAACATCCTTGTTCCACTGCTGAGCAAACTAAAAGGAATGTATTTACATGGATTCACTGGAGGTTGTTAAGGCTGACTTATTTCAGTATAGCAGAGTGTAGTGAGTGGGTTGGAAAGAAGTATGCTCTGATATTGAAATTATTACACCTCTAGCAGAGATAAACAATGCTTGATTTACCTTACTGAGGTCTGTATTCTCCCCAAGCCTTCTGCACAATAATGGCCAGAGGCTTCTGTGCTCCATTCTACATTCTCAGCCAGTTAAGATGTGTTATAAGAATATACCTTTTCGTAATATCTGAGGTGGGAATAGTTTAATTTCTTAGCTGAAGAACTGAAGTTCAGTGACCATGTTTCAATGTTAACGTTAAGTTCTGTAATGGGAAAGAAAAGTCTACTAAATAGGGAAGGATTTTGTCAGCACTATAGAAAAACCTTTATGCTGTTCTTTTACGATACTGTAGGAATTGTCCTTGGTACCACATCATGTGTGCATCTTGGGTATCTTTGAAGCCGTAGAATAATTTACTGTAGGTTATATTTAGACCCTTTTTTTTTGTTATTTTCAAGGAATACCTGGCAAGTCTGTGTTTCTGTGTAGTTAGTAGCGTTTTAACTTTTGTTTTGGGAAAAGTGAATGAGAGGCAGAAAGTTGAACTGAATGAAACTTTGTTGGATTTAGGTCTAGCAAATTTAAAGGAGTTTAAAGTATGGGAAAGAAATGCTTTGTGTTCTTGCTATTTTAAAAAATAATTTAACACTAGCCCCAAAATAACAAAGGTATTAGGAAAGCATTTTACTTGTTAATCTTTTATTTTTGTAGCAAATTAGTTTCTTTTTCATTAAAAGAATTCATACTAGCTTTTGATTTAAACATTGCAGCTATTTAAATAAAACTCTTATTTACTGCTACTTGTATGTTTTCTACAGAGGTTTATATTAATTTGAAATTCAGTATAGGCAGGGAACATGATCCTTCTCCTTCATCTAGCAATCTGCACCAGCCATTTTTTTTTTTTTTTTAATCTTCACATGTAACCTTCTTAAATACTTAAGGCATAGCTCCAGTGGCAACAGTAGTAAGCTGTTCTTCTGTTAACTTTGCACTCTCTCTTTTCTAGATCTTAGTGAAATACTCAAGGTGCTTTACTTTTCATAGTCTGAAGACCTGTTATTCACATAAGGCATTTGTATTTTCTAGTCTGACTACTGTTTTTGAAAGTGCAAATAAATGGTCAAGAAAGGATAAGGTATTAAATGCACTTTGTTGAATTTGTAAAATACAGTAACTTCAGATTCTTGTTTATATAGATCTGTCAGATTCAATGTTGCTGATGAAAGGGAAATCATGTGCTTTCCCAGATGTTAAGAATAGATGGGAAGGCAACATAGGGATCCAGAGAAAGGAGCAATGGGGGAGTGCAGTTTGATAGCTCTGGTTTTGTGATCTCAATCAGGTTTTGTGTGCCTATTCCATTCATAGTATTGAGGCAACTGACCTGTTCCCTAAGCTATCACTGATTTGTTTGCAATGCTTGTATGTAGAAGGAATATGGAATACCTGGGATAGCATAGTCGACATGGCCAAAATACAAGCTTCTGTAACGATCTCTTATTACAAACTTGCTATTTCCAGTAAACTAGATTTTTTGGTTTTTTTTTTTTTTTTTGTCTAAACAGGTACATGATAAGCCTTTTATTATTTAAAATGGGGTAAGAGTACCTGAACTAGCAAGGCCATACTGAAAGGGGTTAACATCCTTCATTGACAACAGTGAAAGTGAGACCTGTTAACAAGTTGAGCATAAACGGATTTGGTTAAATACTTATGGCAGAAGCGTTCCTAATTAAACAGGTAAGGTGAAGATGACATGCGGGAAATAGAGAAGGCAAGAGAAGATATTTTTAAATTTGGGAAAGTTACTATCAAAGTGCAGAAAAGGTGCTGGCATTCTTACGTTTCTACACTTTACTCACTTCCACTGTGCTAACTTACCTGCTTGCTATTTTTGATCTACTTTTGATAGAGTTCTTATGTAGAGATAAACAACAAAAACATTTTCTGGTTATATAGTATGAGATTTTCTGGTTTACAGTTTCCCAGCAAAGAACTGTTCTTTGGGAAGCCTAGAGTAGAATTTTCCCTCCTCTGCCTGTCCTGCAGGAGCAAGGAAGTAGAAAAAGGTGTTCTTGGCTCACACGGTGCATGCCGGGGTGGTGATGCAAGCTAATAAATATGTTACACCTAGTTTTCAACAAGTAAGTGCCAAAAGGTCTGATAATTGGGGCTGTAGTGCCTTTCCTGCAGAGATATCCAAACATTTGACATTTGTGTAAATAACTGTGTTACTCAAATACACATAGCAAGATGGTGTTTTATACTATTTTTTCAAAGGAATAAATGAAGACACAGAGCTGTAACAGACTGACAGAGCAAGAATAAAATCTAACATTAAGCAGCAATGACGGAAACTGGTAGTCCTCTGTCTACCAGCCAGTTGCTTTAACGGGAAAGTAACAGCTTCATTTTAGTAACACCTGCAAGGAATTATTTTAATAACTCCTTGTAGTATCTTATAAGAAATTTACATATTGGGAGAGTAGAGAGGTTACTGTCTATAGCTACAACTGTAAACCCAAATAGAATGAAGCTGTTTCTGATGTGAGGGGTTTACAGGAAGACATGGATTTTGCAACCAGGAAGAACAGGTGGGTTTTTTTTCTAGCAACACAGGGAAACTTTAGGCATGCTAATAAAATAAATTTTAGGAGATTTTCAGTATTCCCAGGTGAAAGTTGAATATGCATGCAGACTCTGTGGGATATGGTCATTGTAATACTATAAATTTTCTTCTTACTTTCACTTTGATAAAATGAAACTTTTAAAATTTTATTTTCTGCATTACACATTTTAAACATGGAAATAGAAGATCGAAATATTCCGTTCGCAAAGGTGAAGTCAGAATGTTTTGATCTTATTAAAGCTACTTTGTTTTCAAAACAGATTCCTGCTGAGGGTGTGTAATGCTTGTTGAAGTGACATTTTCAGCTGTAAAAACATTGTTAGAAAATTTCCCTCTAGATTTAATAGCAGTTGGTGTTTCTTTAGTCCATTAAATTCAATCCAGCTCTAGGTGGTCATAGTTCTTGTCTTGAAATCTCTGTGTGCACATTAGAATTAGAAGATAGAGAATTAGAGAAAGAATATAGAGAATTAGAGAAGTAGAAAATATTATTTTAGTATTAGAGACAGAATATAGAGGAATCATGTTAGTACATACTCCTGACTTCCTGGTGAGAAAACACAAGTGAAAACATTTCTCTATATACAATGGCCTGCTATTTGGTCAATGACTTAAAAGACTTTTTTCCCTTAAACTGCATTCTTTCCCTTCATCCCTAATGTCAAGGATGGATGGATGTAACTTTGAGAATGGAGATAAATATCTGACCTTGCAAAATAAATTTTTTTTTAATTGCTTGGATTTTTCAATCTGGCAATACAAGATACCAGCTGCACAGTGAAAGCTAAAAGAAAGGAAGTGGAATTCACCAACTTTTAGCATGGACTGTCTGTAGTTCTTTGCTTTCATTTTCACCTGAAATTCAAGTTCACTTAGTTTTGAATGTCCCACTGCAATGTTGAATGTTCTGCTTGCTGCTGAATGTAGAGCTTACTTTTAAGAATTCTTAGTTCTTGGACAGTATTGCTTATCAGCTCCACTATGTTTTCAGACAAAGACCTATATATGTCCAGTTCACATCGCTGTTGATTCCTTCCCTCTGTGTGTCATAAACCCCTAGTTGCTTAGGATACATCTAGAAAGCTGCAACTTTGGTTTAAGCATTTCCCTCGCAAGATGGCAGCATTGCTTCAGGGAATAAAATCGTCTGCACCATTCAGGAGGTCTTGACGTTTTTAGTATTTCCATTTTGTCCAGTATGTGAGAGAAACTGCCAGATGTGTTCATTTCTGTTATCTGAATTTACATATTAACATCAGTTACGGGAATGGATGCATTTCATTCATTTGCTGCTATGTTTGCAGGCTTTGTAATGAAAATAAGTTACCAGGACTGTAATGAGTTTTGTGGATCGTATTGGAATTATATCATTATTTTGACTCTTTGTCATTATTATAGTGACTCTAGTTAATACTGGAGTTGCATTTCTGAGACTTCAGCTGCAAACCTGGAATTTGATTGTTTCAATTGCACTGAGCAGAAATATCTTTCAGGAATTTTAATGTCAGATTCATATATATTTCCTTTCCTGTCCACTGAGTGCTTTTATTCTTTCAGGGCTTGATCCTATTCTCTCTGAAGTCAATGGCTGAGTCAGAATTTTAGCATAAGTTCTGTAAGGAGATAGGAACAACAAATAAGAAAGGTGAACAAAATAAATTTTTTAGTTTTTTTTTTTAATTTTGTTCCCTATATAAATAATCAGGAATGATGAAAGAACTGCTGTTTGAACCATTAGAAGCATTGACCTTCAGTTACCTCCAGGCAATCCCTTTATTTGATTTCAGGGCAGCACTGATTAACATCTAAAGGAATTAGGTCAAGTTTATTTCTGATTCTAAAAACAGGTCTACCACTTTGGCCTTACCCATAAGGAGTAAAAAGCTTCAAAATACAGGAATTCTGCACAGGAGACTGTGTTGTCTTGGACGCAGATGAGCTTCCCAAGAATACAGTTACATATTTTTTTCTTTCAATTATCATTTTGACCGTGATTCAGATTTTACAGCATGAGATGTGAGCTGAAGGATAATATTTTCTAATTCATATTGCCATTTTATAACTCTGTTCAGATATTCCACTTGGCAAAAATGCTAATGAGACCATTTTCATTCTTAAATCAGGAAAGCATTTTCCATGATTGCCTGGAGAAATGTCTCTTTTATACTTAAAGTACTGAAGGAAATATACTTTGCTATCCTGAGTAGTGGTTATCATTTCAAGGAAATATTGGGTGGTATGTTATAACACTTTAACAGAAAAAAAAGTTAAGTCTTGTATTTTCATTTTTTTGAATATTTTATGCTGAGTGCACAAGAAAATGAGCTTGCCTTTCTTTTAGTTTCTCAAAATCCAGCGTGCTAAGATATGGTTTTACTGAGAGGTGGTCACTTAGTTTGCACTTCTAGGACTAAGGTAAGTTTAGTCTGCAGGTATAATTTTCTACTAACAGCGCAAGTCGTTCGACTTAATATTTAGAGATATTAAAATTCATATCTTCATACTTTCCCAAACTGGAATGTATGAATTGAGTATTTAATTTTTTCTTTAATGTTTCTAGAGATTTTTATTGGTGCAGTTCTGCTAATCTTCAGCGATTCACAGTGCAGCCTCCCAAACGGTAACTTACCATTAGCATCATTTACTTTTGTGGCTTTGAACACTGAACAGCAATTTTCTAAAACTGCTGAAGGAAGAAAGCCATGGATATAAATGATAATAAGAGAATGAAGTCAGGCCATTACGTGATAAAGAATGCTGAATTCTGTTCTTTCTTTCCTACCCCAGCATAGAGTCTTAGTAAATAGTAGAAATGTACATGATGGTATCTTCATTAGTAGAGGCTGGTGTCTCCACTTTAACATATCTTCTGTGATGTTGTAAGAACTGAACTGAAAAAAGTGCATAGCAATGTGTGAGAGCTTCAGAAAAGTCGGTTCAAACACTGAAAGTTGCTTTGGCTCCTGCAGGTCAGCACACCTCCATCATTCCAACTCTCTTTGGTTAAAAAAGAGAGAGAGCATGAATCTAACCTCCTGGTCACATAAAGCCTGTGATATTCTCCATGAGCCCTCTGCTGCTTGCCTCCTCACTCACTCATCCTGGCAGTAGAACAAGTCTGGCCTTAGCTGCTTCCAAAGGAAATTGAAAGACATTCTCCTTTAAAGAGTAAGGTAATTCAAGGGCTAGCCTGTAGCAGAAAATTGAGAGGGATTGTTTAAGGAAACTAAATAATTGAGGTTATTGGTGATGAAATGCAATATTGATCACATTCAAATCTAACCCACACCATTAAAAGTCAGAAGCTATTTTTTTAGTAGACTCTGTGAAATTAATTTCTTCTCTTTCTAGTGGATGAGAATTCTTGTTATAAATGGGTCTCACTGGTTTAATCAGCAGTGACCATATGTGTGTTCCTTTATTCCAGAAGTATTGATGTACATGTTTAAGTCAATTTATTTTTTTAGAAAGCATTTAAAATGTGTTTGGCTTTTACTGTGTTTTTCAGGGCTATTTAGAAACATGCTTGAAAGACACTGGGGAATGAGTTATTCTTAACCTTTATAGTGGCACTTGTAAGACAAAAACTAAACTTTTTTTGATGTAGCTTTTATCACGTGTTGATTCCATAAGCATTTTTGTCTACCTGACCCACAAAGAAATAGAATATTTCATTTTTAAGGACTCAAAAGTCAGTACTTTTCACACATGCTTAATACAAAGCACAGAAAGAAAGAAGAGAGATAATGTTATTGCCTCTATTCAGAGAACGTAATAGAAAAGCATGTAACAAAGATGATATGTATCTCAAATGGTTTAATGAAATGCTGAATTTTGGTTTTATTCTCATTTTTAGTATGGCCTATTTATTTGCAGTGCTAGAATAATATTCATTCAAGTTGATATTATGATCCATATATGCAATTATCATAGGATAGCTTTGTTGTTGTTTGCCACTCTTGAAAGCCATGTTGACTGAGTAAAAATTATCAGAAGTAATGTACAAAGAACTAGGAGCATCTCATTTTTCAATACCTCATTTCAGTCATGAAGGTATTTGCAAAGACACTGTTGAATATGACCAGATTACCAAAATTTGCTTCTCACTCAGAAACACTGAAATGTTCTGCTTCAAATTCCCATCCTATTTTACTTCTCCATGCTTTAAGGATTTATGTTGGCATTACAAGGATAGGCAGAGATAAACATTTAAATTTCAGTTGGTTCATATCCTGATAAAGGGGCACCATTAGAAAATAGATTCTTCAAGAGCATATGTTATGTTGTAATGTTCATAAAAATGCTTTTTTGTAGCTGAGTACTGCTCAAAATCATTGGGTGGGACTGCATTTGGCTTCTGTTTTACTGCAAATAAGATGTATTGAAACTCCAAACTTTTAATTAAAGTTTCTGACCATTATATAATGCAAATTTGTCAAAAGAAAACTTACTCTGAAATGGGTAAGTAGACATATGGCCAAAATGTCATTAATACTTTTGCTCAAAAACATAATTAGAGGAACATATGTTGTATTGTGCATAATAACATTTCTACTAATAAAGGAAAGGATTTATTAGAAGTAGTCTTTGGGACAGATTTCACTTTCTCTTCCTGCTACAATAGGTGTGGAATAAATTTGAAGCAGAAAAATGTCAGAAAAACACAAGCTATTGCTTGCGAAGATTTTATATGGGCATGTTTGAGATTAGTATCTGTTCCATTTGGTGTATATAAATTTTTAAGTGGTAATATATATGTGGTAACTACAGTACATACTACCTAGTCCTAAGCATTGTCTATTATATTGGCTTACCTGGAAAGTAGCACAATAAATAATTTTTATGCTTTACGCGGTATTGCTAAGAAGAAATTTGGTAATATTCCATCATTTGGAGGTTGGGGAGAATTAAATAAAACCTAAAAGCAGTAGTATTAGGGTGAAGGGCACTTAAGGATAGGCTGTTAATGTAGAAGAATTTCTAAATTAATCATATAAAAAAGAATAATTCTCATTCAAGAGAGCTGAAATGAGAGCTGTCCTGAAGAGTAAAATTTTGTGATTTGCTTAGGCAAAGGGCTTGTTATTTATCTATGACATAGGCTACTTGAAAACCCATTTTCAGATACAACACGAGATTGTTTTAACAGAGGAAAGCAGGGCAAAATGCTCTCAGTAAAAATTTGGCTTGTTTACTTCAGAAGAACCTGTATAAAGTAAATTCTCTTTATTAAGTCCTCAGATCTTTGGGCTGTTTAAACAGGAAGTATTCATAACAAATAAAGCAAAACAGAAGTTGTAGTTCTCAAAACAGAAGAATTGAGCTTTCCAGGACATACGAGCGGTTATTTCATACAGCAGCATTAAGCCTTCCTAACAGGCTAACTTCTTTATGGTACATACCTTTCTGTATTGGAGCCATGAAGAGAGACATCATTTTAAGGTTACAAATGATGTATTTTATATATTAAAATTATATGTCCTAAAATTATATATTAAATATATATTTGTAGTTCATCACACTTGACAGGTGAAAGATTGTAGATACATACATTCAGTTACATGGTTGAAGATGATGTATAAAAGAGAAGGAAAAACAGATTAACTGTGAATAACAGTAAATTGGGAGATATTGGAGAAGAAGCTGAAAGGTCTTAGAATAAAAAAGAAGGTAAATTAAAAGTCATAAAGGAGTTTGCAGATAAAAATGAAACCAGGATGAAGGCAGAAGTGTCTGCATGAATCATAAGTAATTGAAAGAGTGGACAGAATATATGGGAATATGTGATTGGAGAAAGGGGGGGGTTGAGAATATTAGGAAGCTTTTAGGAATCTGGGCAGAGGTGTAAAGAAACAGGAAGATTTAGGAAGCTTTCAGTCTTCAAAATGTGAACAACTGAAAGAAGTGTGAATGTCACGGAATCTGTATAGGCCATTTAGGACTCCATACAGCACTAGCAAAGGGCAGATTGTTTTGCTCAGTTTTGTGTGCAGGCCTATGTGGAAACAATGTATTAAGGAATTGCAGGAGGGTTCTCAGCAGATTTGGAGCAGGAATAGAAGTTGTACATTTGAATGCAGTGGTTCAATTGTTCATGGTTGGGCTGTTGCAGAAATCCTAGATTATAAAAATAAGTGTCACTGAAAGATACTTGCAATGAATTTTCTTGTAGGTGACAAAATTGAGATAAAACATCTGACAGTATCCTAACACTTCAGTTGAAGTAGGCTTAAAAAAAAAAAAAAAAGTGCCTTACAATGTTCTAGAGGCAGTTGTTTCTTTGTTTCTTTCTCAAATCCCTCTGCCAGAGTAAAAGCTGAAAAGCAGAAATGACTTGGAGTATTTGCACCAAAAGTCGTCAGCAGAAGGTACACACAGAAGGAGCAGTCGGAAGAGAAAAGGGTATTTGTTTCTTGCACTAAGTATGGAAGGCTATATTAGTTTCCACCATTATCAATAGCAAGCTTAAGTGGACAGGTGTTTTTGAAAGTGAAGGGCAAATGTACAGCTATTCAGAGACATAGGGTACTAGAAATAGGGGCTGGAGGAAAATTAGAACAGTTTGGAACAGAAGAAATAGGGTAGCTAAGTGGTGCATGAACTCTTAAGGAAAGATGAATTAGAAAATATAGGCAAGAGGCAAGAAGATGGGAATGGGGATCAGAAAATTGGTGGAAATGGAAAGAAGAGAAAAACAGAGTGGTTATGGAACAGTGAATGTGAATGAAAAGTAACTATAGGGAGTTAATGTACAGAAGGGACAGAATAAGCAAAGATGTTATAATTATTCTATGTAAGAATAAACAATGTTATGCTCTGTGTGATACCCAAAAGGACTGTCATAGAGCATAGTCTGTGACATCTCATGAAAATCCTTACTGTCTGCTCAAAGGAAAGCCTGCTAGGACTTCATATCATGAAGACTTTTCCCTGCCTAAAGTAGAAGAGGCCAGATAAATCCAGAGAGTGTCCATGGTTTGAGAGAAGCATCTACAATAATGTACCATTAAACAGTTCCAGACTGCATACTTTCCCTATGTACATCTGTAGATACCACTCCTGCTTCTGGCAACTTCCCCTGCTGTGTTTTGATTTCCAGGAAATCCATTCCTGCAGCGTAGCTGCAGGATGGCCCCTGGTTTTCCCCAGAACTAAGCTCAGTTAGTTATGGTTAACTCTTGTCTGCTGTCCCAGCTCCTGTCCTCTGGGATTCTCCTGCTGGTATTTGTGTCTCAAGTACCCAACCACATCCTGTGTGCACTTGGAAATGGAGAGAAGGGGTTGGTTTTAGTACAGAGAAGTGGAGCTAGCATAGAGAGCAACAGTTCTGACACAAGCTGAACACATCTTTCTGTTTCAGTTTTTCAACTCCCATTAGCATATTTAACTAAGCTACTGTTATTAAAGTTATTAAAACTAAAACAAGATGTAGGCTCTGAAAACTTCTCTGCAAGATACAGAGCTGTGCTACATATGCAGGAAGAACTTCTGTAATTCCAGTCTGAGAGGGGGGAGAAACAGAGCTGTGTACAACTGATGTATATTGATGCATGACCTTGATACTTGCATTACCAACACAAAAGTTTGCAGGCAGCATGTTTTGTGGACAATATTTGAAGTAAGATTGGAAGAACAATCAACTGAGGAACAGAAACCTTGACAGTATTGTAATAAAAAGAAGCAGTAACACCTGCTGTGAGTCTAAAGCCTTTGATTGTGTTTTTCTGAAAGATAAAAACTCCCCAAACCATCCAGTATCTGAAATAAGTTTCAGTATAATAGCACAGAGTAAGCAAATGCTATGCCTTTCATTTACAAATTGACTTTATATTTTTGAGAGACATTGCTCAAGAGTACTAGGTGCATAATACAATATAGGTTTGTACAATCTATGTAACATGCTGATCCCTTGCTAAGAAATGAATTGGCATAAGATGACTGTAGCACCTTTGTATTTTCTCTTGAATGAGTAACATGTAGTGGCAAAATATAGGTATGGTATTAGCTCAGAGGTTGCTAGAGGAAATCTTCAATACCTTTTGCAATAGTATTTGCATATAATAACCTGAAATTTCATTTTAATGCTGACATATAGAGTTAAGATTTACTATCAGGGTCCTGACCTAAGACACCTGATGTTTATATTGAATACAAAGTTGTTTCTTTTTTAACCATTTAATGTTTCTGGAGACACAGTTTCCATGTGTTTTCCATGTTACTGGGTTAGTTCAGCTCTGAAACGCGCTCCTCAATGGCACTGAAGTATGTTGTTCTGATTCGTTTCATTTGCAGGTGAGGAAATATACCTTTTAATTGACTAGCCAGCAATTCAGCGCTGGAACCAGAAATAAAGTTAGTTCTTTGTAATTTGTGTTAAGAACAATAAAGACTTTGCAGGCTACATTCTGCCTTCATGGCAAATCTTGTCTTCTAACTATAGTTGAATAGGATGGTATTTTGTTAAGCATTTGAACTGAACAGTGAAGGTGCTCTGAAGGAGATGCTATCTAAAGAGTTTAGATTCCTAACTGTGGAGACAGTAGCTTGACAAAGATCATGTGAATATTTCTGTTTTGGTTCAGACCAGCTGCAGATGGGATACCATCAAAGATATTGTTTAAACAGGCTATAAAAACAGAGCCTTGCTAAGTCTAAGCATTGTGATGATTCCAGTGAGCTCACTGAAACAAGTTATTTTTGGCAGGAAAGAAAGAAGATAGAACTTGGGATCTGCACTGAGAACCTAATTTTCTGTTTATTTGGGGAACAGGAGATGAGAAGCAACGTTACAACTTAGGATAAAGCTAGCATAAAACAATGAGGATGAAAAACTAAGATAAAACTGACCTCTCTTCAGTGGAAGAAATCAGGCTGATAGATGTGTCTGGTTGGCTTGGTGGAAAAGAGATGATAGGAAAGTTTGTTTTTATTTTGGATTGGATGGTTGTCTGGAAAAGGCAACCAGTGAGGTCCTTGTGGGGGAGTTTTGTTTAGGTGTCTTACCCATATTTTCTATATAACATCTTCTATTTTCCGAGGTCCCTTTTTAAAGCATTGTTCCAGATGACATTTCTAGTCCTGTCATCTAGTGTTTGGAAGCCATGTGTGAAATTTTTATAGTAATGAAATGCCTCTTGTTAATTTAAAATACAATGATAATTAAGTTTATAGATTTCCAATATTCTGTGCTATTGAATGTTCTTAAACTAATCCATTAGTAAGGATGAAAGAACTGTGATTCTGTGATCTATGCAATGTTTTCACTGCTATTTCAGCACCAGTACTGAATTTGTAACCAGGAGAACTGAAGTTATGAAATTAACTTTGAAGTAGAGCAAAAGGCTAAGGAACATAGAATTTGAAAATGGACCTTGACGAATTCAAGGAAGGAGTTATATGACTGGCTGGGATGTTCTTGAATATTTTAAATGGATTAGAAAGAGTTGTTAAACTGAGTGTCTTTTGTTTTTAATCAATTATCTATTAGTTGAGGATTGCCGTTAATTACCTGAAGGATCAAAGAAGGATTCTTTCCCCTGTCTCTCCCTCATGCGTTCTTATTTTTTCATAATTACATTTATTGTTTCTTTGTTTTATCTTTGTTGGGAACTAAAGATGGGTGTCTGAACATGCTATACTATCATTCCTATGAGAAATTTTCAGGATCCTGTTTGTATTTTCCATCCATGCTTGGCAATGCCATCTGGCTTGCAGTTACCAGATTTGAGAGGAGTAAGGAATTCTCTTCTCCCCCAACCCTCTCATCCTTGTTTATGCTGGCAGAGGCTGTTGGGATTTTTGTTTTTCTGTGCTTTTCTGTTTTATGGAGTAAAGTTCACTTTCTGGGCTTAGTTCAACTGCTTCACTGTAACTCCCTGACAGTGCAAGACCTACAGTGCTGCTAAATACGCTTGCTCTTTATTTCTGTGTGATGTCTGAAGGGTTGGGTTTTTTCATCTTTTATACTAAAGGTATATATCACAGGCTATGAGTGTTTTTCAACTGCTGTGTATGTATGTATGGGCAGAATGGGTGTTGATGCTAAATTTTAATACATCTACTACGTATGTTTAGGACTTCAGGGAAAACTCGGTGATCAAGGTAGTCCCTCCCATCATTTACACCCCTTTCCTGCTAGGAAGTGTCTCTGCCACAGTCATACAAGCAGCAAAATCAATATTGTGCTTTAATCCTGAACATATTTAAAATTTTGCTTTGAAAAATATGTCAGTTTAGACTATTTCTTTGCTATGCAATACTGTAGACTGTACACCCTCAATCTGGTTTATGATTGCACCAGTAATAGAATTGAACTGTTTAAAGTCAGATTTCTCAGTAGAGGAACTAGAGTTCCAGCAAGAAAACATATGAGGATCAGTGATCTTAAAACTATTGCCCCAAAGGCTTTCAAAATCTAATAATCCTAACATTTTTACTTTTCAAGAAGATCAAAGCACTCCTAGCGTTTCAGATACCTTTCTGTGTGATTTAGAAAGCAAAGATTAATATGCAAATGTGAAGGCTTTGAGCTAATTGAATATGAATTGCTTTCTGAATATGCTTCTATTGAGATGTTTGAACATTAAGGACACTGGACATTACATAATTGATAAAAAATGGCTCATTAGTTAACAGAAGGGATTGCGGGACTATTGATGAATGGCTTAAAGTCATATTAATTTCTTAACAGTCTCTGTCAGTATGGAATTAATTTTTGAGATGTAAGGTGATATTAGGGTGTTGGATAGGAGATTGCAGAACACTATGATAGGGTAATACCAGCTCTGCCAGTGTTGCTACATTCAAGCATGGTGCAGTTAGACAGGCGTGGGGGGAAGCAACCATTTTTTTGTGCTCTTCTTTCAGCAACTCTATATTTTTATACTTTGCATTAATTCTCTTATAAAAGTCATAAACGGTATGATCTGTTAAACTTCTAAGGTGCAGATGTGCTTGTTCAGGGAGTGTGCTGAGACAGTGAATAGGAGAGACCACTTCTGTCATGGAGCTCTGAACAGGACACAAAGGTGGATTTAGTCTTGCATGACATGAAATTCTAACTTTACTCTGGCTTCCCGCAGCCACCACATGGGACCTGGAAGCTGAGGAGAAGCTGTGGTGCAGCACTGAAAATGTCTCAGTTCCAAAACGGAAATGAGAGAATAAGGCTTAGTCGATCACCTGCAAATATGAGCTTGGTGCTTAGTAAAATGGGGTCTTTAGTGACTGTGATACTTGTTCACTAAAAACGATAAACATTGGTACATTTCCAAACTGAGGAAAAAGGACAAAATGAGCAGGAAGAACCTATGTTGCAGATCAGGTATAACTGATTTCACTGCAGTGAAGTCGGAGTAATTTCTGTTGAAAGGAATGCCTGGAATCTGAGAATTAGCAAGCTCCTGTCTAAAGAACTGGCAGACTTAAGGAGGGAGCTAAAAATTTGAATGATTGCAGCGTGATCTAGCATGAAGATAACTGCCAGTCACTGGCTAGCATGGGAGTGGCCCAGAGGGGCCATATTAATGTAAAAGATATTTACACAGGATGCTTCAGAGCAGCAATATATTTGCAAAGAGAAAGCTGTTACATCACACATCTGTTAGGTGAGTCAGATACATTGGTGAGTGCCAGCAGGGAAGAAAGGAACTAGGGATACTCAGCACCTGAGGAACTGATGATCAGCCAAAAGGGAAGACCCCATTTATATGAGAAGCAGTAGCACAAACTAACACCTGCCCTGACAGAAGTTTAGGACCAAATTCTTGGGTCTCACATGAGTGTGCAGGCATGCAGTGTGAGAGCAGAGACAGCAGAAGCAACAGTGTTGAATATTTGCTGAAATGGTGGAAGGGCAAAGCAGAAATGCAGTCCTACTGCCTGGGAGCATGGAGCCCACCTGAGAGAGAGTGCAGGGAGATAGAAGTTGCTTTCTTTTAGTCTCTTCGAAAGAAATGGATTAGGGGCAGAAGAGAGTTAAATATTTCTCAGCCATTTCCCTGGCAAACAAAAGAAGTTGTTTTATTTGACTTACCTACAGAAAAACTATACCTGAACATAAATAGATGCATTACTTTAAACACGCTTGAACTAGAATCACTACGATACATTTTGAAAGTACAGCTTGCAGCAAGTGTAGATTCTGTGTATAGATGCAGAAAAGGATGCAATTCTTGAACCTGTTTTATTGCTTTCATCTTTGATGATGTGACATTAGAAAGAAATGTGGTATCATAGAAATATTTTTTTTTGTAATAAATGACTACATCAAAAGTATTTATGAGGTAAAGCTGAAAGATAAGTATGGACTCAGAGCAAGAAGACTCATCAGAGAAAATGTGTAGCAGATGTTTAATGTATACAATGATATGACACAGACATTTTTCTTGTTTCCTATTTCAAAATATATGAATAAAATAATATATGCTGAATCAGGTAAGAATAAAGTGCTAGTGCTATACAGCTGTCCTTGCTGAAGGATAGCCTTTATCTCACGTAATTACATTTACAGTTGTATTACAATAGAGCTGTATACTAATGGGATGATTTGGTCATAAATCCAAAAGCCATATTGAGGCTATTATAATGTTGAGGGTGTCTTGTGTAAGTCTCCCTGGTGCACTTTCTGGTCACCATCTGGAAGGAAGCCAACTAGATGCCAATCAGCTTTTGTGGGAATAAAAGCCTAATCTGTGTAGGGGTCACACTCCAATGTAAAATAGGTATGGATTTATCAGTGGGAGTCATTACCAACATACCTTACTGCTTCTTTTTGCCTCATTATATATACTAGCTCAAATGGAAAATCAAGTGACAGATTAATGCTATGCGTTTGCAAAACCCCCTTGAGAGGAGCAGACACTGTTGCCCATAAATTCAAACCTTTGAAGAGGTTAAAATGGGTGAAGGTGAAACAAATATTATTGTGCTTATCAATATACTACCGCATTTTACAGGGCTTGATTCTCTTCCCCCTTGAAGTCAATTGCAAGGCTTCTATTAACATTAATGGGAGCAGGCCTAGCCTATTTCTGATCTATAGAGGAGCGACACAGAGAGCTCTTCAGTGTTTCAGTTAAGTACAGAAAGAGAAATTAAAAAAAAAAAAAAAGCCACCACAAACAACCTACATGTTATTTCCAAAGCATGGTACTGAAATCTGTTTTAGAATTAAAAGGGGGCTAGGGAGAGGGTTGTTGATATTCTGTTTTTTTCCTGCAAAATAAGTCATCTAGTGGGGAGAGGCAAGTTTTGATAGCTGGCCTTGGTGCACTGTTACCATGGTGAGTTGCAAACAATTTCTGTCTGGATTCTGGTGGCTTTGTACACTTGCTAAAGTTAACACTGTTACTGAGTGAATTATTTAGTTCGGATTTCCTGGCTTATAACTTGCTGGTTGCAGAATTCTGGCACCAAAGTTTCAGTCCCTGAATGGTTGGCTCCTGATAAAGCAGTTTGAGGTGGTGTCCTATCCTTAAATAAGCATCCTCTGGACGGTGAGAAATGTACCAAATACGGGAAATGGAAAAGAGCCTCTGGCATTCCATGAGATTTTTGAGTGTTCCTGACTGTTTGCCAAGGCTTATTCAAAATAAATTGGATGGGTTACTTTTTAATAGTTCATGGGCAGTGACCCATATAAGAAAAACTTCTTAAGAAATCATCAGTGTTTGGTTTAAAATTTAAGTACTTCACTTGTGTTACTTATCTTAAAGGAGTTTTGGAAAGGGACCTGCTACAAACAGATTATTAAGCACATTGTAAATTTATATTTGCTGCCTTCTTGCTATCAGTTAACTGTTTTGGGTGGGACAGACCAGCCTGGTAAGGTTTGAGCCTCTGTTGCTGGAGAGAGGAACCAGGATATGAGCTGAAGGGCATTAATCCACCAAGATGCAATGAAATAAGGAAAACAGGAGTTGTCCATACAAGGATGAAAACTGGAAGCAATGAACTGTAATGATTATCTGTTCTAGGACTGGAAGCAGGCCAACAGAACAAAAATCTAATTTGGAAAACAGCTGGCCACATCTCAGATTCTGGGTTAATGTACAGACCTCAATCCCTAAGAGAAATCTGGAAGTCAGCTATCTAGGCTGGCTGGATATCCAGCCTGTAAATGCAGTGGAGTTGCAAATAGTAGTGAACTTCATAGAGCTGTTTAGTTTTGTTTTATTGTTGGTGGATTTTTTACTGTCCTTACAGATGAAAGAACAATACATACATCATCCTGTTCCTTATGTAGGACGTTATATGTCACTTGGACTTGGAGAAGTGCTTGTTTTGAGACAGATCCGTGAAGGGTTCTACTTTATCTCAGTGTGTTCCCTTTGGTCTCACCTGCCCCCACGGCAGTGTGGAAAAAATGAGTTCTGACTCCAATGTTTGTATGGCTCAGGTTGGAAATGGATTAATGACAGACTCCAGTAATTGACTCTTTAGGACTTGAAAGTGGGAAGAAAACAAACAACAGTTTGTCACCAAAGTTCATGGCTAATAGGCTCTTGATATGGTGAGGAAGCAGATATGTAAGTGAAATAGTACTTCCTCATTATATATAACATTGTCTGGATAGATGGCTCTTTAATTGTATGTCCTACATTATCGTAGGCAAGGAAGTCCTGAATTCAGATTTTCATATATTTATATAATATAGAATGGTGTAGGTTCTTTTTACTTTTTTGTAGGCAAAAATGCACATGTTCTCCCAGAGTAAAATATTTAGGATATTATAAATAACTTCTCAGCAATGCATAGTTGTTTGCATTAAATGGAACTGTGCAAGTAATGAATGTTGACTTGGAATTGCAGCCAGTATGGTAATGAAATAAAGCCCCATTAGATACAAGTAATTTGCAAATTGAGGTTGTTTTCAATTAAATAATAATCTCCCTGGCTGATCTGAGGAAAGAGGCATGTCAGTCAATCAAGTAGGAAGAAGGACTTTCAAAGAAATGTAAACTAACATAAATGTTAAATTATGGATTAATTCCATACATACATAGCAGTAAATCCCCCCTAGTAGACAGCTGTGAAGACTGCCTAGGAAACGTTGGTTATAAGGAAGTCTCTGTAGGCTTGATTTCCTTTTTTTTGCTACAACATTTATTTTAAATATGATCGTTCTCCTGCTCTTGTTCTACTTTTGGGAAAGCTATAAGTAATTCTTTTTGTGTAAATTCCAACAATTTATCATGATGCTTGTGTTAGTCAAATATACTTGTAATTAACTACAAGTTATTCAGATGCTAAGTAAATGCATCTATGGAGCAGCTTCTAGATCAATTTTGACTTTCTTAACAAGAGCCTTACAAAAGAGTAGGCATAAGTTGTATTTGAAAGAAGATTCATCCAGTGTATCACTAGAGTTTTAGTAAATGAGTATTTTTACCTGAAGGAGATGTAGGAGAATCAAAATGCATCACAAACCTCTGTAAACCAAGAGAGTGTTCTGCCCCCTCTGTATAATCCTGGTTGTGTTCTGCTGTTGAGTTTTAAGCTGATGTTTTGTTGCCACTGGGTTTCCTCTGACAGAAGATTTGACCAGGGATCTGTATAACTATAGAGTATCTGGTCTGTTTCTTTACCTCCCTTAATTAAAATCAGATCTATTTGTTAAAAAACACTGTGGAAAACCTAGAGGCACCAAGTGGTAGCCTCCAATACAGAAACTCACTGCAACCCTCTGGAAACTTTGAAGCTCAAAACAATGAAAATCTCTGCAGCTATGGCAAAGCAGAGTATCAAAGAATAGCAAAGTCAGCCTGACAGGTCGGTCATTTGCAAGTAGATATAAATAGAACCTGAATTCTCTTATTTTGCCAGCTGGGTCCAGTGAAGTGTTCTATTTTCCAAATAGAAATTTATCCCTTGACGTGGTTGATCAAATATACCAGTCAAATGGCTACTCAAACAACAAGTACTTAGCTATTCTTTTTCAGTAACTTTGGCTTTTGCAAAATTTCTGTTCTGTCTACATTGTATGACATCGTAATAATGGTAAAAAATTTGGTTGAATGAGAGCGCTACAAAACTGAGTGTATTGTATGGGTTCCATAAGCCATTAGTGAATAGAACATGAATTTGGCTTCCTGCTAAAACATACCAGTCTCTCCGTAACTGTAGAAATGCTGATATGTTTGCTAGCCTTGGCTTCTCACTGCCTCACTATTTATGGAGTCACTTATGCCTCCAAACAGAGTGTTTAAAATGCTACTAAATCAGAACACCTGTTTGGCCACACCAGTGGTAGCATAGAGGCAAGTAACTTTATAGGTGTGACAATGGAGCAATGGGGCTGTAATCCTTTTTTTCAGTAAGGATATTACATTGTACGATTGCCTGTGAATTACTGGAAGATGGCTTAACGTTACCTCTTCTTTTTACAATATCAAGTCAGACACCTGGCACTGGCTGGGTGTCCCCTGCAAGGCTGCTCTCCATTCCAGTGGTTCTCCTATGCAACTGGCTGTAAACAGGATGTGATGTTTCTTCAGTCACACACCTTTTCTCTTGGCATTGAACGGTATAGCTGAGAAGTATAGGTGGAAAAGCAATTTGCTTATTGCCAGAGGAAGCTCTAAAATGCAAAAAGACTGAGCTAGGTGATTCACAGGGGGTTTTGTTTGTTTTCCCTAAATGGCTGCCATCATCATGTGAGGGTTCAGGGTTAGGGTACTGAACCATCTGCTCCTGCTCAAGGTGGACCTAGCCTGGAATTCCAGTGTTCTCGTGTTAGTTTGAAGTTCCAAACCTATGATTTATCTCTTTCCTTTAGACTTCTGTTCTTTGAAAACTGATCCTAAAGCAAGAACATTAACTCTGTGAAAATTAGTGTTGTTTGGAGTATTTGCTTAAATCAGTATCTGAACAGTAAAGCTGAGGGGCTGGTATGTCATGTGTTTGGTCACTTCAGTTTGAAGTGGGTATGATATCACTAAGCATGATGTAAATTGAGGTTATGGCTGAACTGTGGAGAGTTAGAGAAAAACTCAGTTAAACTTCAAACATTTTTTTCTCTCTGTATATGAACATGTATATTCTTTAAATATTATGTAGATGTTCTATATTATAATAGTGAAAGATGACCGTTGCTAACCATTCATCTTTTGCTTCCTTTCATATAATATAAGAAAAAATTGCTAAAACTACACTCTAAATTATTAATCTGAGACTAGATGGCCAAACAGTTCTTTTTCCTGTCTTGTGCCTGAGCTTCGTACCCTGACAGAAAGACAGGTGGCCTACAACTACTGTGATGAAGGAAGCATAATCAGGGGCAAGGGGTCAGTTACAGTGAAATTAGATAGACAAATAACCACAGGTTCAAGGATATGCTTAAATGAACAGCATAGTTTGCACTATCTGTTGGCAGTTATTTCAAGATGCATAAGACACTGCTTTCACAATGTCCTAATTTTGCGGTGAGAGGCTGTATAGACCATAAATCCTATGTACACTATTGAAAGGGGTCAGAATCTAATTTACAGGTCTGATTCAAAGCTTGCTGAGGTCAATGGAAATCTCTCTTAAGTTTAGTAGGGTTTGGATCATATCTTAAAAAAAAAAAAAAAAAAGTGCTGAGAGCACTAGGGTTAAATGAGAGAAGTAAAAGTTTTCCCAAGATACAGCTACTTTTTATATATTTATCATTGAAACAGGAAAAAACTGTTTATGAGAGTGATAGACTCTCTCATGCTTCCATTTTAGCTTTATTTAAAAATACAGTGAACTTAATGAGTGAAGATGTGAGATTATTCATTACCTGCTGTTATACAATAAATGGAGGTGCATGTTTGCCCCAGGGATCTGCATGAATAGTAGATTTGGGAAGATGTCCCCTGCAAGAATGTCCTTTCCAGTACAGAATGAACCAAAAGTACTGTTGGAATTATTTAGCCCATTGAATATATAATCCTGTAGCTATCCTCTGGCTAAAAACACAGGATTATGTTTTCTGCTGATGAAAATGTATGCTGCTCCACTGACACTAGTGAGCTGTATCATCACATTCTGCAAAGAACTGGGTCTGTTTTTAGTTGCTGCTGCTGTTTAGTTGTAAAGATCCCACTCTGGAACTGGGCTTATTTGTCACACATGCCGAAGAAAACAAACGGTAAGATGAATGCAATGAAAGGCACTGTACCAAACAATCATTAATGCTAGTCTGCATCAGCTTGCCTTACAAAAGAAAAGTCGTCCTTAAATCAAGCACCAGAAGTAAGATTCTTTCAAAAGAAGGAAAAATAGTCAATTTTGAGTTTGCTCTTTTGCAGCAAAATAGAAATTTTAATGCTCTTACAATCTCAGGCCAAGACAGACTTTGGTAAGTATAATGGGACATCAGTGCATTTAGTTCTGCTGTTAGTAAGAGTAAATTGTATAGCTGTCAAGTTGTAGCACGTCTATGAAGTGCTGAGTAAAAACATTGCTGGGAGTGATGAAATTAATGTGCCAAGGGAGAGGGAAGAATGCAGATCCATCAAGTGAACTTGTTAAAATTTTGAAGCAAGTTTAAAACAGTACAGATGCCTTGACCATCTGCTGAGGAGTATGTGTGGACATAATTGCACAGAACAACTGTCATTTCATTTAAACCCCCCCCCCCACCTCATTTTACAGGAAGTATGCAGCCAAAGGAAGCAGCTTCTCCCTCCCTCCAAAACCCATGTCCTTGAAATAGCTGTATGTTCTTCGTTTAACACTCAGTTCCAAGCTATCCGATTTATTCGTGGCTCTTCTGTTGTGTGTAAGGATTTACATCTAGCCTGTCCTTTAGAAGAAGTTGGAGCCTCTTGCAGTTTAGCATGCCTGAACCATACATCAGAGTTTATCACAAAAGTACTGAGATACTCTTAACTGTAATGATGCTCCCAGGGCTTTGTTCTTGTGGCTTATATCGCTAGAACCTTTGGCAGAATTATATCTTTGCATTACGTGGCTGCTTGTCCATTATTTTTATTACAGAAAAAGAGAGTGTGAGCTTAGATCATGGGATTATTGCTATCCCTTTCAGTGCATGTCAGAACTGTAGAAGTCACAGAGATGTATTTGTAAATAGATAAGATTTAATAGAACATAATGAAGGCAGTGGACATTTTCTTATGCTCAACTATACCTTAATGGACAACTTTAAGTATTTAAATTCACAAGTGGCTGCAGTAAATTTCAGCCTCCATTTTAAAGGAGGGATTTTTCACTCCAGCTTCCTAAGCACAGACACAGTTTTAGGTAGAAGCTCAGTTTTTATGTGGTAGGAATAAAAAGTAAATATCCCATGACTGGCCTCTGTCAAGTGATTAAATGTTTCTGAGCATGGGACATTTGCTGTGAATTGTTCCCAGTTGCTGGGTTTGTCATGGCGCCGTTGCTTATTTGTGATTTGTATAACGAAAAAACTAGAGACGTGGGTAAGTAGGTAAAATAGCATTGTTTGTCTCACACAGACATTTTTGCATCTATTACATTTCTGTTACTTGGGTGATGACTTTTGGTCTCTATATTTTTCTTTCTTTTGGAATAGAACATGCATTTGCAGACTGATGTTTTTCAAAAGCAGATCCATTGTAAGCATAGGAAATCAATAAAAAAAACATGTTTAGAGAAAAAATGATAGAGCTGGAGAAAATGTCTGGGCTCACCCTGAGAGAAATGTTTAGGGTTTTTTTTATATTACTGTCTTAGCAGTTTTTGCCAGTGTTACTTTAGCTTTAATCCATATGATTTTATCAATTTGACTTTAGTTTACTAAAATAGAAATATATATAGATAGATACATAAATTCTAAAATCATCAAACCGTTTCTCCCAAGATTCAAAAGTGAGTCAAGAAGCCAATGACCTAAGGCTCCTTTTTTTTCCATAGTTTTCTTTTCCTTATGTTATTTGTGTAGGCATTGTCTTTTTGCAGCTGGATGTTAAAAAGTTGAATTATTTTAATTCCTTCTGAAACAATGAGAACTTATTTAAATATTGTATGTATAATATTATTATTGCTTTTTTGATCTTACTGAATTAACGTTTTCTGTGATGTGCTAAAGGAAGAGAAACAGTGAATGCAGAAAAAATTATAGTCAGACTTGTTTTCCAGGCAGATGTCTCATAATACCAGTGACATGGGCCCTTGTAACGTGAGGCTAGTTCCAGTATTTGAGCTTTCTGTTCAGAGGGTTTTTATAATGACAGCACTCTTTTAGGAAGGAAGGGAGCAATGTTTGCTTCCTTTGCACCATATTTGTGGCTGCATTGCTAATACAAACTAGCAACGGCTCTTGGTGCGTTCTGCTGGCCTTTGTCCTCAGACATTCTGTGGGATGCAACAGGTAAGCTTTTAATGTAATAGGCAGGGTTTTACCATGTGAATGAAGCTTTTTGTTTCTCCAAAATCCTTCTAACCATGAAAACTTTTCAATAGGTATCTGGAAAGCCAAAGTAAGCAATTGCAATTCCTGCAGAAGATAGTACCGAACTGAGAAAAAGAAGAATCACTACTGGCTCCCCGGTAAAGCCAATATACATTGATTCAGCCACTTGAATATCTGGCTGTCACTTTATGCACCTTTGTTGGACATGTAGATCTGCAGACTCCACATTGAGCACTGCTTAACTGTGAGGATATGTTTTCCTTGTGACTGTTCCAAGGCACTTGAAGTGCGTCAGAAGTGTTGGCATGCTCACTCATGAGCTCTGGCCATTCCTGCTGGGGATACTAAAAAGGTTATTTTTCCCAGCTCTTCACCAGAAGCTGCTGGGAGCTTGTGCAGCTCACGTGGCAGAAGGGCCATGTGTGGGCTTCTGGGCTGCTGCCATTCCTAGCCTGACTAATTAAGTTAGACCACCATTGATGATATTATGTATTAAAATACAGGTCTGGGAGCTGCAACAGTTGGGAGATCAAATTTTCACAGCCCCTGTGAAACTGAAGTGCTGCAGAGACCACAGGTCCCAAATATGTCAGCCAGAACGGAAGGACTGCAAATTGGTGCCACAGATCAAAAATTTTCTTTTGAGTGTCAGAGCAAGATTCATGAAGAACTGGTCTCTTAAGGAAGCTCAGTCCATGAATTCTTAAGGAGTCTGGGCTGCTGAGAGCTGAAGCTTTGCTACTTGAGGTATTATGCTGTACAAACAGATGCTCAGACTGGTACAAGTTTGGAGATAGCTTGTGACCGTCTCTCCTCTTGAATTTTAGTAGAGCAACAGTAATCTGCCTTTCCTCCTCCTCTATGAGTTAAATGTAGTGTAAGTGATTGACTTGAATATTGTGAGTTTTTTGTTCTCTGAATTCTCTGACTTTAGAAGTTGGATGCAGTGACACACTGCTGAAGAAGTTAAAGAATGAATAAAAAGGAGAATCCTTAGTGATGTGCTGCATGGAGCACTGTGGAAACAAAGGGTCCCTGTGGGTTGTTCCATGTAATGCTTCCTCTGTGAACTTCTCCAAGGAAATGGAATTAGTGTGGAACCATTGTGGAAAAAAATATTTTATATATTAATTGTAATGTGCATCATCCTTGTAAATCAATTAAACACAGAAAAACTTGCCTGTAGGGTCTGTTTCATCATACTTACACATAGTAATGTGTTAAATGAAGCTAAAATAATCTACAAAGATGTTTGTGACAGATATTTAATCTTATTTAACATTAAGGAAAATTGTAGAAGGAACTGCAAAAATCTCTTTTTATATTAAAAATCTTGAGATGAATTTGCCTACATGTATAAACAGTCTCTGGGCTCTTGGGAGAGATATAGTTTGAATCCTCTCTCTTTTCACTTTCTGCTTTGTACATCTCCGTTCATACGTATTCACCCCTCAAAGATCATTTGTATGCCATTTAAAACTGGTCATTTAGATGCAGGTGAATTGCTGTAGTTCAGGGATGTTTGGAATTTGTGTTAAGCATTGGAAGAGACTTGATAAGGATCTTGATTTATCAATTATGTCATCAATATTTTTTGTGAAAATGGGAATTTTTCAAAAGGTTTTACTAAAAACAGTTTTCCCAGTTCTTGAACAGCTCCAAATACCACATTTGTAGTTCACAACATACCTAGGGTTATAAGGAAATGTATTTCATGCTTGAAATACTCGTTGTCACCATGTGCAGAACCAGATGCAGCTCCGGTCTAAATGGGAAAATATGTATCCACATCTGTATCTCATCCTGTGAGCACAGGCTGGACTCCTTGATGGAAAGGAAGAGGATGGAAAGTTTGCCTGTAGCACCCTCTGAGAAGTTTCTGCCTGATCATATCGCTCAGTCATGGGACAGGTTAGAGAGACATCTTCATTTCTGACTTCCAGGTTGCATCTTGTTTTTTAAATAGTTAGGCTGTTAGTTCATATTTTATAGCTTTTTTCATTTACTTCTTTCTGGAAACCCTTTCCAATGTCAAAATGAGCTCACTTATGCTTTCAGTCCTCATTCTTTAGATTCCTAGAGTACCATCTATATCAAAAAAGAGAAAATATACTCTGGAAAGGTCTGCTCTGATTCTTAGCAGCAAAGATCTCTAACACAGACTGTATGTCAACTGCTTAATAAGGGTTTTTTATACTGTCTCTGGAACATTATTTGCTGGTCACCCTTGGAGATACTGCACCAGCTGGACTGTAATTCAAATATTGTACATAAATTGTGTTTCTAGTTCTGAGATACATCTTGTTAATTCTTCCATTCCCAGTATAGAAGCAGGGAGGAAGCCTTTGAATCTGATCCAACATAATTTAAAAAAAAATAGTCTTTCACTAGTCACTGGTCTAGAACGATTTCAGTTTTCTTCGTACTGCTGATGGTGACCAAAATCTTTGTGAAGACTTGCCTTTTTTTTCCCTTCTGGTTAAAACTGTATTTAAAGACCATGTTTAATACATCAGCGTGTTCTGTATTTGTAGCTATTAACTATGGCATCACTCCAAGTTCTATTTTGGGACAATTTTTGTTCAGTTTCTGTGTGGTGCTCTATTTTTCTTCCCCAGTGCAGTGGGGGCTTATGTTTCTTTGCTGGTATTATAAGTCTTATTTTCAGCTTCCTGTAAAAGCTCAGAACTCAGAAGATGTATCTTTATCATTATGGTGATTGTCTGACATTGTTGAACAAGTGCATCTTTTAATGTTTAGAAGCTAAAGCTGCTTATCAGGCTTTTTGGTCTAAACCTTCTTCTTACGTTGATCTGTTAAGAAATGATACCTTGCTTCTCCAATTGTTTCTAGTATTTTGGTATTTCACTGGGACGTTTGTTTTTTATTTTTTATTTGAGATTTCCCAGGAGGTAAAGATGGCATATTTTTATCTAACGTACATACCAGAAACTTGCTGATGAGGTTGTGGTATGTATGTTTGTGCCTTCCCACAGGGATTATTTTTGAGCTAGAGGTTTCCAGATCAAGTTACAGAATAGGCTCCAGATGGTCTGGAATCCTTCTTTAACAATATATAGCTAATTAAACATTCAGCAAAAACTACTCTGTTTTTAAAACTGAGCACAGTCTTTCAGAAAAGCAGCATATTGATTTTTAGCTTTACTTTCCATAATTTATATCTTCTGTTTCATTACTTAGTGTTTTTCATTGCTGGTCCTTACATCTATTTTAGTAGTCTCTTTTCTCCTGTGGTGCAGGGGCTGCTAGGCGCCTTTTGTCTTACTTTTCAGTCAATAAAAGAAATGAATAATATCTTTGTGGGCTATAGATTTTTGTTTTTCTAAGTTACTACAAAGGGGAGAAGAATAAGATTGTGCTGTGGCCTACACTTGCAGCAATCTCTACTTGCCAATCAAATTCATGGAACAAAAGAAAGGGAGGTGGATCTGTGCATCGTGCTACGGAAGGTGAAGTAGATTGTGAAAACGGCATTAATTTACTTTCATGGGCCTGATTTTAGGGTAAAAGATAATTGAGCTATATGCTGGCTTGGACTAAGCAGTGTCTTTTTTGTATCTGAATGCAAACAGTACAGTACAGTTAGTACAGATAGTCTTTCTGACTACCTGTAGTCAGAGACACATATCGAGGATTAAACACTTGCACTCATCTCTGAGGAGAGCAGATTCTGCTCCCTAATGAATAGGATCAAACCAGGGTTCCCAACGAGATTTTTCTGTCATGCAGTCAAATCAGGATTAAGTATTATCTGTTATTTATTAAACAGCAGAAGTTATTAAACAATGAAGATTATTTATTCCACTCTGGAAGCATTGTTATGGAAGTGTTTCCTCACTATTCTAGAACTGAGGGGCCACAACATTGTGGGAATATTTTAATAGTGCAAAAATAGGCAAATATCAGTAAAACTTAATAGACATTCTTTCTGCTTCTTACATGCCCAAAGATTGCTCATAGCACTATCACTGTTGTAACTCCTTGAACAAAGTCTGACTTGGATTAACTCTAGATCTGATTCAATAAAACATTATCAGGCTTCTGTGACAGAGTTAGGACCATGCTTATTATATATTTTGCTGATCAGAAGCCAGCATATTCTTCAGTTCTTAAGATAAGCTTCAGAAATAGATGTTGGATCCATATTATCCTGCAGTTTTTCCATAAGAAAGGTTAGGCGAGTTAAGAAAACAGCTACTGAATGTCTTTACAATGAAGTACTAATATTCAAAAGCCTGCGGAATGATTGGTACATAGCACACTGCTTCCGGAAACTCATGTCCCTCTATGATATTTTGCTGAACGTTGAAACATGGTATGCTCTGGGAGTAACGCTGTAGTTTTGGAACAAGTTAGGTACGCGATCATCCTTCTGAACATTATCTTAAGGCATTTTAGTAACATTCAGAAATATTCTTGCTACCAAGATTTCTGTTGAATAAGTGTTCGATACCAGTATGAACTATTTCTGCTGAACCAGTATCAGGTGTTGTGTGATAGAGTTAGAAAATGGTACAGAAAGATGCTGTGGTGTCCCAAAAATCTCTGACACTAAGACAATTTAGCATCACTGCCGCTGATGTTAATGGTGACATTAGCAGAGAGAAACAGTGTTAAATGAAAATAAAGGAGAGGAATTTTGAGGTTGGTTTTAGAACGCAATGTTCCCAAGACATCCAAATAACTTCTAGAAATATCAGTAGGGTCCCACTGGACCTACCTTTTTGGAAAAGTGCTTGAACATGTATTTGATTCTGAACACAATGTTACTGCTAGCTTCCCTTATACTGTCTGCCTTTCTGAAGTTAAGTGTGTGTATCTGTGTTTTAACAAAGTGAGGCTTAAAGAAAAATCCCGTGCAAGTCATTGAGATAGGTAGGTGCTGTCTTGAAAATATTTTTCCTTCACAGTTGATAACTGGGCATAAATTGACATACAAGTCCAAGGCGTAAAGGTTTCACATTGTTACATGTATATTTACTTGGTTATCAAGGTCAGATAAATTGCATTTTAAAAAATATTTATGAATTACTTTTAAAATGCCTTAATATATGAAAAATTATATGCCTTATGAATGTGGAAATGAAGTTGTGTAGATTTTTTTTTTTCCTATAGTACTTTAGTTCTAGAGGCCTATGGGCCACTGTAGGGCAAAGAAAAGAAGTTAGCTATCAACACACTCTGTTACAGGATCTGATTTAAAGCATATATAAGTCACTGGGAGGCCTTCTGTTGACTTGGGAGTTCACAGGCTACATGCTGTTCTGGGACTTCTTTCAGGTTTGACTGTGAGAGTGTATTTATTTAACTGGAAGAAAAGAGAAGTTTGAGGGTAACCAGAGGCAAATTCAGACATATATAGAAATATGCAGTGTATTGTTTTCAGTGTAATTGGATGCAAGATGGACTTCATAAAGTTTCTGGACTGTTCAAGTTATGACATTGCAGTTGAGTTGCTTTTTAATTAAAAATTTAATGTACGTAACATCTTAAAACTAGTTGGGTGAGATCTGAAAGTTTATGACTCTTTAGCCTACAGCAAATTTTAATCATTGATCTCTGGAACAAATTCTGTTGTAAATAAAACATTGCAGTGATATATTATGAAGGCAGAAAAACTTTTTACTGTGGCACTGCACTACTGAAAGTAAAATAATCTTTTGTTTTTAATAAAATGGGTTTTCTCCCTACTCAAAGGAAGTGTGAAAAACTTTCCATTGGATCTCAGAGTACAGTCAGCAAATGGCTCTCTGGGATATGAAGTGCTGGAAAAGCATTATGGCTACGGGCAAGCAAGGCAGGCTTCTCAGTTAATCTCTGGATGTTAGGAGCCAGTGCCCAGGATTTACTGCATCAGATACATGGTAATCATTGAGGAAGGATAGAACAGAGAAACAGCAGTACAATGTATTGGGTTGATTGCAATTGTCTGACTGTTTGTCTTTAGGAGCCAGAAAAGGCATTTAAGGGCAGGCAGAAAGGAGGAATTTCACTTTTGTAATCCATCTTCTTTTCATTGTGGCCATACATGTCAAGAAAAAACGTGATATTCAGGGGATTTGTGGGAAAAAAACCCACAGAAATTGAAGCATCTCTCGGTCTCCAGGTCCCAGATAGGCCAGAGATAAAGCTAGGAGAGCTAGAACAACAGCTGTTGAAAGAAAAAGGAGAGAGAGAAATTTCTGAAACTGAGAAGTCTGGTTCAACATGCTGCATTGCTTATCCAGTCCAGACCTAATTTATTGTTCATATTGATTGTAAAAGTAAATCAGCATCCTGCATGTCTATGCATATGTAATAACTGATTTCCAAATAAAGGCTTGCTCTTTCCTGTACACCTACAGGTGTACAAATACACTTTAGGTGTACAGTCATAGCTGGTCTCCCAGTTTGCAAATGTGGTATCTCCAGTGTTTATTTTTAACCCTTATTATTAAAGGGGGCTTATAAGAGAGATGAGACAGACATTTTAGTATGGCTTGTTGCAATAGGACAGAGGGTAACTGAAACTTAAACTGAAAGAGGGTAGATTCAGACTAGATATAAGGAAGAAATGTTTTGCGATGAGTCTGGTGAAACACTGGAACAGGTTGCCCAGAGAGGTGGGCCTGAAAACATTCAAGGTCAGGCTGGACGGAGCTCTGAGCAACCTGATTTACTTGAAGATGTCCCTGCTTATTGCAGGAGGCTTGGACTAGATGGCCTTTAAAGGTCCCTTCCAACCCAAACTATTCTATGATTCTATGATTCTCACAGGTAAACCCCACAGCAATACTTCAAAGTGCGTAGGTGCTGGAAGAGTTGGTTGGCTGTTCCTGCAATGTAAATGCTTAGCTGTAAGTTAAGGATTTTAAGAATTGGGCCTTAACTACTGTGAACCTGTAGGTCTTCCACATGGTGGAAGTTCTGCTGTAGCATGAGTTAGCAGAACATATGTCTCCAAAATACAGTAAATTTGTACAGAAATACCTACAGCTGTAACTCAGGTGACTTTCAGTAAGGTAAGTGCATTCAAAAGGAAATAACAGAAAATCAAGTTTTTGGATAAGTGCTTAAATTAATTTTGCTTGCCAGAAGTCATTAATTACACTAGACTTTATTATCAGGCGATCCATATTTCCTTCATGTTTATATTTGTACTATGTTTATGTGCAACTGAAAAGGCCTTAGTATTAGATTTGCAGTGTGTAATGCTAATGGGTCTTATGAGGAAACATATTATAAATTTACATCGTGTTGGTTAACATGATTTTGAAGGTGGAAAAAAGGTCTTAGGAATTACTCGTAAAAACTGCAGACAGGGATGTTTGTTAGTAAAACTTCCCTTCCTGCAGGTGTTGAAATATTGCTGTAAGGGCTGGGGTATTCCAGTAAATCTTAGTGAGTCTGAAAGTCAGAAGCTTTACTGTTGTGTGATGCGCTTGCAATGAATCTTGTCATCTGTAAATCCAAGTTCTTTCTTTTAAAGGTCAAAACTGCCAGGAAGCATTGGTGCACCTGGTATTAACTTTTGTTATTTCCATTGGCATTGAAAGAGGAGATACAAATCATCAAGTGTTTCCAAAATTAGATACAGTATTACAGTCTCTCCCAGGTCCTTGAGTCTCTCCTGTGACTCATTTCTCTGTGTGTTTCTGTTCACATTAGTACAAATAGAGCCTGTACTTGTATCCCATTCCTGATGAGATTTGGAAATTGAATTAAGCAGAAAGGGTGTCTGGGCACCTTCATCATTTTAACCCTGTTAGGGGAGTGGCGGTTTTGCAGAATTCCCTCCGACAGATCATCATGTAAATGCTTCTCACCCACAGAGGGGCTGAGCTGTTTTAACTTAACTGTAACTTCATCCCAGTGATTAAAATTATGTCCTCCTCACTGAGCAGAAAAAAGCTTAATAACAGGGTGGTTTAAAACATTGTCCAGATACAATGTACAGAAAGAACAGAAATGATAAATAAAATGAATGAGGAATATTTCCTACTCCTCCTTTCCTTTTAGTTAAGCTTCTTTCATCATGTTAGGGAAGTCTCTGCCCAGTATTATCCTGCACTATTGTTTGTGGAAACAGTCCCACATAAATCTGTGAAACTTGTATGACCAGTGTTTTCACTGAGAATGTTGAAGTGAGCACGCTAACCAACGGCATGTGACCTGGGCCACGCGTTGTCTGTCTGCATTTTCTCAAAATGAGGGGTTTACTGCTCTGAGTGGTTCTGATAAGAGCTAGCTGCTACCAGAGTGACAGAGTTTAAAGGTGGAAACCAGGGGGGCTCCATAATGGCTTTTCTCCTTTCCAGTTTTAATCATGAGTAAATTTCACTCTTAAGAATGAAGTTAGATTGCCATTGAAAATCCTAACTTTTTTTCTACTTCAGTAGACTTCAACTTTTAATACTGTTCATATAGTTCTTGAACATCCAAAGACAAAGTTAACCTTTTTTGGTAAATCCTGATGTAGTATCTGGTGTGGCACATGCCACTTGTGAAATCGGCATCAGTTGTGGATAACAACTAATTGACAATAAATGTATTGTTTTAGTTGGATATGTTAATTTTAATAATTATTAAGTCAAAGCTTGATGTCTATATAAAAAGTAAAAGGAGCATCACCTTTGTTGTTTTGCAGGTTAGTATCACACAGATCAGGAGAAAGTTTTTCATATAGAAGTCATTTTCTTTGCATGCTATCCACAGGGTTTTGTGGTATGTTTTGGTTTGATTGTGGGTTCTTTGGACTACACTAGGCAAAATTGGATGTATGTAATGGTCTTCATAATGTTGCTGGTCTAAGAAGGCATAAGCACTCTGTTATTGATCCATGGAAACATATTGCTGTTCTGTATTTTTAGTTAATACTTAGATGATGATGGTGTGTGGTGGGCTGCCAGGTATTTTAGGGCTAGTAGTAAACATCAGGGAACTATTACTGTAGAGGATGTGAATAGCAGCTTATAAGTGGGTTGTCCTGTAACACCTGTGACCATATGATTCTGAAAGATGTATGAAATATTCTTGTGAGGCTCATGGGGCAGGAAGCTGATCAGCATTTGAACTGTTTATATAACCATTAGAAGTAGAATTGTTTTCTCTGGGTCATCTTAAATGTAGAAGCAACAGCTCTGATGTTTCTAGGAAGTGTAACTCTACCCTGTATGCCTAGAACAACTATGTAGTAAATGAACAGTAAGCCCAAAAGGTTTCACACTTAAATGAATATGGGCATGGTATTATAACAAGAGTATGTGCTGTGGATGTCCAGGAACTCTGATGCATATGTTCTGCACTGAGTATACTTACTGTGTAGTACCTTCCAATCAACGGTACAGGTTCAACTTGTCCAGAAACCTAGCAAAATACAGTAATACCTCTCACTCTGGATAAGACTGGGGAAAAAGCATGTCTACTTTTCCCAACAATGTCCATTCTGTAGTTGTTAGGAAAAAAAACCCAAGCCTGTCTTTTTACAGTAGGTTCATGTAACATAATACTAATAATTCTTGAAGAACTCCAAATTGTCCATATGTAGAGGTGCACTGATGGAGCAGTCTGTCACAGGTCTTCCAGTATGTAAAGGTAATACTTCAATTACGTTACATCTTTTTGTATGGTCTGAAGTGCATGGTAAGTTACAGCTCTTTTAAAAATGTGTTCTAATACATCATCTTAAAAATCTAAAACCTTGACCATGTAAAACTCATAGTTCCAGTATTTGTGGGTTTTTGTTGTTGTTATTTTTAAAATCTGGATTACCTTTCTCTTCCCTGCATTTTAGAGTATAAATCGACCCCTGGTATTGGTAATAATCCTACAGTGGAAGGGGATTTTTTTTTAAGACACCTGTAATCTTAAATAGCTAAATAAAGCAGAAAAAAGTTGTAATGAAAAAAATTACCCTTTAACTGAAACCTTTTTATACTGAGCTTTAGCTTGGAGCACACTTTTATAGCTGAGTTATAAACCTGTAAAACAATGTTTCTTGTAAAACAGAGCCAATGATCTACAATAGCTAAAAGCAGACCTTATGGTCTAAAACATCCTAGAATTGGTTTGAGATACTTAATGCATATTTTCAGCATATAAATTCTAGACCTATGTGAAGTTTCGCTGCCTGTTTTATTCTCTGGCGGACACGTTTTGGGTGACTGCTGACTATTTGTTAAAGTCAGCAAAAATTAATTCAGCTCATAAGAAACACATTTCTCATGAGGGACTCTGGAATCATCTTTGAGAAACATTATTGTTTAAAACAAAAAGGGAGTCTCTTATTTAAAATACATGCTAGTCACAAGTCACCATCTTAATATCACATCACAGAAATTTTCCTTGTCTGTCATGCAGGTCCTATTCTTCCTTGTTCAGCTGTTTTCTATATTTTTTCAGTGCTTTGCTAATATAAATGTATTTTTAATTTAAAAGCTTCTAATATTTTGATCACTGTTAATTAAAAGGTAGCTTCAAATAAATAGAATGTGTAAAACAAGGGCTCATTCAACTTTAGCTTAGACAGCATTCTTCACTTGGGCAGACTTCCACCAAAATCAGTTCCGCTCAGCAGTGTTCAGCTCAAAATCAGGTTAGCTTGAGTAGTGAGTGCAAAACCACGTCCTGCTGTAGGAAAGTTGCTTTACTGATCTATACTAATGACATTGACTGGCAAAGATTATGAAGCCAAAATCCCATTTACGTTTTAGCTAGAAAAAAAGAAGGAATGGGCAACCTTTCCTCCTACTTGCCTTCCCAGGACAGGAAGAAGCATCGAGGACATCTCTTTCCACTGAATTTCTTAGCCTTTGTTCAGATTTGTGGCCCAAGGCAACGAGGATGGGAGGAGATAGGCCAGCCCCATACCAAAATCCAGCTGGGCAATTGCCAGGGAGCCCAGGGTGTGTGCTGCCAGCCAGTCCTGCAGCCACCTGCAGAGTGAGAGGAGCAGTCCCTGTCAGAGCATAGCCTGGAGCAGGGGGGGTGCAAGCCTGTGCTTAACCCCCATGCTATAGCCCCTCACTGGGACTTATTCAAGAAAGGGGTGAACAGGCCTTAAATTCTACATTTTGGCTTAATGTTGTTGTTCTTATGAATGGTTATTCAGAGACAGACAGGTGAAGTAGGAGAAGGAGGGGTGTAGGCAGCATTGGGACATTTTTTTTCCTTAGAAAATGCTATGCCGAGTAAGATGATTTTAGTATATCCGTAACAGACAGGGATTCAGGCTAAGATGGTGACAAGGAAGGGAATGGTATTGTCAGTTACTTTTAATAAAACTTTTCTTCAGTGATAGATTAGAGATAAGAAACCATAAATGAGACTGTCGACTGACAAGGCTTTGCCTGCAAATGCAATCTTATGAAGGTAAGCTTTCAGTGACATTCTCTCCCTCAGGCTACCAGCAGATTAAGCAAGTCATTTCTATTGCTATTGACACTGATGCAGTATTGTTTCTTTCTCATATCTTTTATATGCCTTGTCAGTAAAAAATATGATAATTCCCTTCATAGTCACCAGAGGTGGTTCTACAAGGCATCAGAGGATAGTGAGTCACTTTTCCTTGCCTGCAGCAGAGTGGGCACTTGTGGCTAGATGGGCCTATGTCCAGGACATCACTGATGTTCTGCACTGATGACATGAAGGGCTGTTACGGGCTTCTGCTTGGGATTCACATAGCTAAAACAATAGAGGATAGCAGACAAAAATCAGTCTTCCCATCTATATTTTTTGCATTCAATATATTAGTTAAATGGCTACAAGCTTGTGAGTTTTGTTTTAAAAATGCTCTTTTTTCCACTTTATGATACATGAAGAGAAGCTTAGGTGGGGAGGATTTGTAAGCGTTTTTTAAGAAGTTTTAGCAAGCAGTAGGGGAAAAATGGGATCTTGACATAATCAATGCCAAGGAACATTCTCTAGAAATTAAACAGAAAGGACTTGTATGCAAAATCCCCAGTTCTGGCAATATATAAGGGACCTTAGAGGGAGGAAACAGCAATACGTATCCTTGTCCATGGCTGTTTTTCAAAGGCTGAAAAGGGTAACTCATGTAATAGCTCACACCAGCCCTACTTCTAGCCCGGATGTGAGGAACATATGGCAGTAAAAGAAAAATAATAGTCCAACAGTGAGATGGGGATGTAGCTGAAGTATACTGCACTACAGCTGTTTCCCGGGGCCTGGAAAGGGATTCTGAGAAACAAGGTATAAGCCAGGGCTAACTAAGCCTGTACCAGGGTCTAGGAGGAGCCACAGCCTCACCCATAGCCTGAGGAACATAAAGGGGGTTTCAGAATCTCTTTTCTCCTGCTCGGTTTCTGTCCTGGGCACCTCATTTTGAATAGGAACAATTTCTTATGCAACTCTAACTGCAAAACAAATTGCTTAAAGGCTATCAAGTGTGTGTGGAGGACCTGAAAGTTTTAATTGACAGATGAAAACTAACTTTGCACATTTCTATGGGAAATGCAGCAGCAGAGTTTTCAAGATGGATAATATGTATGGATAATACATACTATTTTTGTACTTCTTTTTTTAAGGTTTCTCCATGTTCCAGCCTGCTGCAGTCACTGCACTCTTCAGACAAAACTTGGGAGAATGAATCTGTCATAACGTGACATGACAGGCCCATGACATCTGTGTTTGAACATCATTCTCCAGAAATGAGAAACAGTGCATTAAAGAAGCCTTGTTCATGTGGTATACCCACCACTCCCTGACAGCCTCCCTTTTAGTTCATAAAGAGACTATTAGGGATGGTGATGAACCATGCTAGTCCATTTACTAGCATAACAGGAATTATTAACTCTAATAAATGTATTATTATGTAGCCATTAGGTATCAGTTATAAAACTGCTTAATGTCTGCATGATTACTCATAAATGGATTTGGAAAGGAGCTAAATTGGTTATTTATTGACCATACTGAACAGCATTATTTATTGACTTGGCTCAGTAAGTTTGATTTTTTTCAAGCCGAAATGAGATTCTAAGTTTGTAATGGTCTAGCCAGGGTGTAAGTTGATTCAGGAAAATGACATTTTTCTGAAAAACTGCTAAACTTCTGTTAAATACAATTCTAGAATGAATCGAGTTTCTCTTTCCTTTCAAGTTCATTAACTAATTACTTTTAAATGTGGCCTTGAGACAAAAATCTGAGAAACTAGAGAATTTAATACTAGCTACATTGAGATACTGCTTCCAAGTAGCATGTGGTCCTATGAGTCAGCAGCAGACAAAGCTATCAGGCATACACAGACTGTATCTCTGTAAAGCTAGGGCACGCATCACTTTTGTCTGGGCTCTTTGCTTGGTAGATCATTTGCTGTATCAATACTTTAAAATTTGCTGCTGCAATACTTTAAAAGACTGAAGCAAGTAAACAAGTTTAATTTCATGGGATGTAGTCTTCTCACTGAAGTTGATCATATTTATCTCCACTATATAAAAACTAATTTTAGTCTGATTATTTTCTAGAAAAGAAAGGCTGAGGGTGCAGCTTACTGATTTAATTCTAACAGAGAAAGGCAAGACAAGAAAAATACTGAGGCGAAGTCATCAAGGGCCAGAGTTCAGTGTTTGCTTCTTCAGTAATATTTAATCTATGTTAAACATTTAGTGCATTTAATCCGATAGACAGACATTGCACATGCATATGCTCCTAGACTATCAGAAGAAGAAAGAAGCATTTTAGCACTCTTGAAATATGTTGAATTCCTTTTAAATACAGAAGACTGCTGATTTTCTTGGACATAACAGGGACTTTGGAAGCTCTTGCATTTTGGGGATTTGGGGTTTTTTTTCAGTAGTAAAAACAAGTTCTTGTGAAGCAGATCAGTATTATTTGACTTCTATTGCTGGTGAGTACAGAGCTGAGACTTCTAATTAAATATTGTATAAAAAAATTTCTACAAATTGTAGTAGGAAGGAATAGAGAGTTGACATCATAATGAAAAGACTGCACTTGATGAATTTGGGCATATTAAAGCCCTTCAAGAGGCCAGAGGCTATGCAAAAGCTAATGAAGGTCGATATTTAAAAGGCATTGCAGAATTTAAACAAGCTGTTGGATGTGATGTGCTGGCAGGGTGAAGCCATTTTTCCCTCACTACTCTTGCTTGCTCTTTTCTGTTTCCTTGCTTTTGCCTTGCAGCAGGAGATAAGGCAAAGGCCATGCTGTGGTGTGTTCTTGACTATTACAACAGGTACAGTAAGGACAATCACTGTTTTAAAAACAAAAGCAACCACAAGAACAAAAGACCAATATTATGATCCCAATCCCATGTGATTGGTGTCTTTTTATTTCCCCTGGGCTGCAGACAAGGTTGCAGAAGATGTACCTGACTTGTTTCTAAAGCCACAGCTCCTGGGAAAGGATTTGAAGGCCTACAGAGATATTGCTGAATCTCTGTGAGTATTTGGCCTTTTCCTTGCTGTATTTGCCAGTATTTAGTGAAAGATGGAATAGAGGTCTGGTGTTCCAGTTGTGTAAGACTTAGAAACAGTTGGAAATTTTTCAACTAAGTGCTTTTTCTTTTCAATTAGAGACTAAACTTTTTACATGACAGAATTGGTTTCAACCACAAAGAAGAATTTTATATTTTTAACAATGTTTGTGTTGAAATCCCGCCCCCCCCCGCCCCTGAATTAAAACCTACTATTATTTGCAGTAAAAAACCATATTTGCTTCAATGTGGAAGCAAACCTGGAGCAAAAAAATTCATCAAACCCAAGCTGAATATTTTCAGGTGATTGAAACAGAATGCGCATCTCAAGTTAAACTCTCCCCACCCCAACTTCTATCTCCAAAACGCCTTGAGTTGTCCAATGTTAATAACTCTTAAAAACAGAATCTCAAATACTTATGTAATGGCTGAAGTTTTGAGGTTTTACTTAGAAACTAGTTTGTGCATTACAAAAATATAATTAATCATGAGTGAGAACTGAATTTATCATTTGAAAACCTTTACTATCTTACAGATGTTTACAGGCTCAAGCCTGTGTTCCAGCTGGCAATTGTCTGCTGCAGGCTGCTAGATAACATCTATCCTTTTCCAATGCAGCTTGCTTTCTCTGTTTCACAGTATAGATCAGTTAACTAGCAAATGTCCTGTTAAATTTGCAAGGATGGGAAGAAGGAAGGAGAAACTCCAGACAGAAATGGCATGATATGCTAGAAACAGTCTTGCAAAGAAAAAAAAGGCAGGTAGTATGACAGTGATGTATTTAGATGGAGGGAGAAAAGTACTTAGGGAATCTTTTGGGCATTATAGAGGAATTATACATATTAACAGCACTTTATATCTTGTACAAACAATTACAGACATTGGTAGCTTTCTGTAAATACGGAAGCACCAAGTGATTGCAAAGAATTTGTTTTTTGCTATATGGCTGGAGGATCCTTTCTTGTTTTAATGCATTGTAGCCCTGTTTTTAGCTCCCTTGTACTGGCTTCTTTCTGTTTTAAATTGAGCAAAATGTAATAAAAACCACTTGGGTACTGCCTACATATGAAAGCAAGGGCACCCAACATTAATGTTATAAGGCTTTGTCATCAGAATTCAAGGACTGTGTCATGTAGCTAGAAATCATAGTGGTCAGATTTTCCATGGGCTGCTGACAGGAAAATGTAACATATGCTGTATTTCACAAGTGCTTTTATTTTCAATTCTGCATCAGGGCTTGTTGCCTATTATTTGCTTGTAGTTCACTGTTAAGACTTGAGGAACATTTTTCTTGATTTACAGCTCTATTAAACTGATAAATCAATCACTTCTGTGAGGGGAGGCAGTTTGCTGGCATTTGCTTTGCCAAGACACTGCCACCCACAACAATATTCACAGATTCTGAAGGATATGGTAAGAGGGAGGAAGCTTTCCCTGTAACAATTTTTAAAACATAAAACCTGTTTCTGGTGCTCTGAGCAACTTTAATGAGAATATTTTTTAAGAGCTGTCATCTGCTAATCCAATATTTAATTTGCTTTGTTTTTACATTGCTGTCTAACAAAATAGCTGCACTATAGTTTAAGAGGTAAAAGACATTTTTTAAAAAATGTCCATGTTAGGCTTTTTAAATTCTGATCCCCAAAAGGGGAGAAATCAAACCAAATATTCTTGGGAGTTACAAGGAATATTTTTGCCACTATTTAAGTTGTCTTACCACTGTCCTCCTGGATTTGCTTGTCTTTCCTTGAGTATATGCTTACTTCTGGAATAAAAGTGTCATGGCGATTCTTTTTAGAAGTGTCTTGAGACTTTTGTCTATGGTACTTAAGTTGCTTTACTGTATTACCATTGGTTTAAGTAGTAGTAGACTTTTTTTTTTTAACCACACAGTGGAGAGGTTGCCTGAATCATGTAGGTAGAGTTCACTGTACTGTGCAGGAGACTTCCAAGCTCTAGTTATGACTTGAGAACAACAGTGCCAGGGTCTGAAGTAGAGCAGAGGGGTGTCTGTGGGAAAGCAAAGTTCTTGTTGGAGCTTGTTTTCTAACAGTGGACAGTACAGATACAGCAAAGGAAAGGTCCCTTCTTGTGAACTTAAACTGAACAAACACAGCTAGATTCCTTCTGTTAACACAAGTAATTTTGCATAGTCAAGTAGAAAGAATCATATATACTGTGCTATCTGTTCTAAATCTAGTAGTCTTTTCCTTGGTCAATATAGATAACTTTGGTTTTAAATTTTATTATTCTGACCTACTAGTTTTGTCAAAATCAACTTACTATTACATATTGCCTCTTAGAATGATGAATTTATACAAGCTTTATTGAAGTTATTCTTTTGCGTGGGTGTAATTGATGGGAGACCTGGCTGAGCATCTTTGAAAGAGAAAATGTAAAAACATAAAATGAAGAAGCATGTACTCTGTCAGCAGGGTTTCTCTAATAAATAAGTTTATGTTAATGTTATGTTTCATCATAATCTCAGGATGAATCCTTTCATGCCTACATAGGATTTAAATAAAATTAGTAAGAACTTTTGTATAACTTCTGCAGTAACACTGAAGGGAACAAATGAATGTAATGTGCATAATTATTTTCCTGTGATTGCAGTGAGACACTTAGTTGTTGGTCCTTTATTTGCATTTGACACATAATTCACTTCTCTAATATTTTCCTGTGCCATTCCCCCAGTGTTCTGCATTAGAAAAATCTGCATTTTCAGGTAAGTGCTATTTTCAGCAGTGCAATTAGGATATTGCAGAGAGCAAGCAGAAACATCTCTCTCAGTCTCCTGGTAGGTTGGATTGTGCCAGTACTGTAGGCTATAAAGCACATGAGACTGCTTGGAGCAGCGAGCTTAGCGACTGCAGTTTCCTGATCTAGGCAGCCATTCAAAACATTGGGATGGTGTCTGTTTGTTCTTTGTATTATGAAAGTAGATTCTGACAAAAATTTAGGTTGTTCAAAATATATTCTGTATATACACCGATGAGTGAGGCAAGATGGAAGAGGAGAAAAACACCTCAAAAGGAAAACTTAAGTCTGGGTGCAATAAGGTGATGTTTTGTACTGCTATACTTGTTAACAAGCCTTCCTTGACTTTCATATCCAGTTCAGTCTTGTAGTCCTTATTTAGAGAAAAACTTTCAGGGATAGCAGTAAGATTCTTGGCACTTTTGAAAACCAGGAGCATAAATAAAATTTTGTCTAACTTTCAGTAGCCAGCTATGAACAATCTGTACTGTGTGATAATATTCTAAAGTATTTATTCTAAAGCTCGGGAAGAGCGACAGATGTCATCTGTCTGGACTTCTGTAAGGCCTTTGACATGGTCCCCGGCAACATCCTTCTCTCTCAATTGTAGAGATACGGATTTGATGGATGGACTGTTCGGTGGATGGGGAATTGGTTGGATGGTCGCATCCAGAGGGTAGTGGTCAATGGCTTGATGTCCAGATGGAGATCGGTGACAAGTGGTGTCCCTCAGGGATCCATATTGGGACCAGTACTGTTTAATATCTTCATCAACAACATAGTGGGATTGAGTGCACCCTCAGCAAGTTTGCAGATGACTCCAAGCTGAGTGGTGCGGTTGACACACCTGAGGGATGGGATGACATCCAGAGGGACCTGGACAAGCTCAAGAAGTGGATCCATGTGAACCTCGTGAGGTTCAACAAGGCCAAGTGCAAGGTCCTGCACATGGGTCACGGCAACCCTTGGTATCAATACAGGCTGGGGGATGAAGGGATTGAGAGTAGCTCTGCTGAAGAGGACTTGGGAGTACTGGTGGATGAAAAGCTGGATGTGAGCTGGCAATGTGCGCTTGCCAACCGTATGCTGGGCTGCATCAAAAGAAGCATGACCAGCAGGTTGAGGGAAGTGATTCTGCCCCTCTACTCCACCCTGGTGAGACTCCACGTGGAGTACTGTGTCCAGCTCTGGAGTCCTGTTGTGGTTTAACCCCAGCCAGCAACGAAGCCCCACACAGCCACTCGCTCACTCCCCCCGCAGTGGGATGGGGGAGAGAATCGGAAGGGTAAAAGTGAGAAAACTTGTGGGTTGAGATAAAGAGAGTTTAACAGGTAAAGCAAAAGCTGTGTGCGCAAGCAAAGCAAAACAAGGAATTCATTCACTGCTTCCCATCAGCAGGCCAGTGTTCAGCCATCTCCAGGAAAGCAGGGTTCCATCATGCATAACAGTTATTTGGGAAGACAAACGCCATCACTCCAAATGTTTCCCCCCTTGCTGCTGCTTCTCCCAGCTTTATATGCTGAGCATGACATCCTATGGTCTGGAATATCCCTTGGGTCAGTTGGGGTCAGCTGTCCCAGCTGTGTCGCCTCCCAAATTCTTGTGTCCCCCCAGCCTGCTCGCTGGTGGGGTAGAGTGAGAGGCAGAAAAGGCCTCGGCTCTGTGCAAGCACTGCTCAGCAGTAACTAAAACATCCCTGTATTACCAACACTGTTTTCAGCACAAATCCAAAACATAGCCCCATACCAGCAAGTATGAAGAAAATTAACTCTATCCCAGTCAAAACCAGCACAAGTCCTCAGCACAGGAAAGACATGGACCTGTTGGAGCAGGTCCGTAGGAGGGCCACGAAAATGATCAGAGGGCTGGAGCACCTTTTCTATGAGGAAAGGCTGGTAGAGTTGGGGTTGTTCAGCCTGGAGAAGAGAAGGCTCTGGGGTCACCTTATTGTGGCCTTTCAATACTTAAAGGGGGCTTATAAGAAAGATGGGGACAGACTTTTTAATAAGGCCTGTGGTGATAGGACAAGGGGTAACAGTTTTAAACTGAAAGAGGGTAGATTTAGATTAGATATTAGGAAGAAATTTTTTACATTGAGGGTGGTGAGGCACTGGAACAGGTTGCCCAGAGAGATGGTAGATGCCCCATCCCTGGAAACATTCAAGGTCAGGTTGGATGAGGCACTGAGCAACCTGATCTAGTTGAAGATGTCCCTGCTTATTGTAGGGGTTTGGACTAGATGACCTTTTAAGGTCCTTTCCAACCGAAACTATTCTATGAGTCTATGATTATGAATTCTGAATGTGTCTCACTTCACTATATCAAAATGCATCTTTAGAGAGAGAGTTGTTTTTAAACCCTCTTCTGTTGTGCCTCTTCACTCGGCTGCTCTGTTACTGTCTGTCGTAAGCTGAGTCTCTGTACACTGTGCAGTGAATTATATAATCGTTTCTTTTCACTGAAGATCTAACATAAGAAACCCTATTCTAGTGATTCTTAAAAATCTGCCAGGTTCTGGTGTGCCTTTGCAACCACATCACCAGTGAAATTGTCAGAAGACCATGGTGTGTGAAGACCTGTATGAGCTGCATCTTTTGCCAGCCATCTATTCTGCTATTAAAATCTTTTGCTTTCCTGACATTACTGGAGATACCACTTCTACAGGTGGGTACTTGTAAACTGAGGTCTTGTGGTTGGACGGTATGTTATTTGCTCTAATGAAATATTTGGGCACTGGTGAACCATCTCTTTAATGTAACTTCTCTGGGCTGTTGCTGAAAGGAGAATTTAGCCGTGACCACTTCATTCTGTTGCTTTTTTTATGCTGACATGAGTTTATGTGCTATATATAGCAGCTGTGCAGAGTAATCAACAATCTGAAAAAATAAGTTGAGAAATGGGGATGTTTAATTGGCTTGAGCTTTTACCTCCCAGCCTCATGAATACTGGACTTACACAAAGAAAGTGATGGGACTGAGTGGCTGTGCTCAAGGCAAAGGGCAGGTGACAGGATCTTGCTTCTGGAAATTGTGTCACTGTAGCAGGAAAAATATGGTGTTTGTCTGGGCAAAGAAAGGCATTGAGAAGAAATATGTGAAAATGCCCAGTGTATTGAATATCAATGTTTCTTTAAGTCACTAACAGTTTCAGGACAGACAGCATGCAAACCATGCTTGGATTTTGAGGGATATGCAACAACTCTAAATCTGGATAGAAAGACTTAATTTTGAGAGAGAGAGAGTTGCTTAGTGAGGATGAATGGATATTGGAGAAGGACTGAAAACTTCACTGAAACTTTCAGCTCATTAAAGTCTAAGACATTAATTTCATTCTTTGAATCAATATGTATATATCCAAGAAAATCCTTCCTTTATGATGTATGGGTGTGATGCTGAAGTCAAAACACACCTGCTACGTGCAGATCATACAGAGGTGAGAGACGACACTCGCCAAGCTACTTCTTCTTATTAAATGTGTGGCGTTTGAAGGGAAGGGGCACAGATTATGATTATTTTAATTTTATGGATCGGTAAGTATGTTTCCTTGTTGCACAACAAGCACTTCAAAACTGATCAGTCTTCCTGCACTGTAGGCTTCAGATTCACCATTGCTTAAAGCACCCAGCACTGTTGGCAGTTACCATACTGGAAAATGTCACTTTTCAAATACATTGTCAAATTACAGGTCATACATGAATCAAAGCACACCTAATCCCTTGAACAGCCGAGGTACTTTCTTGCAAAACTTTTTGAAATTATCTTTGGCCCATGAATGCAAACTTTGGCATTACGACACAGACTTGCTTTCAGAGTTATAAATATCTTAGTTCTTATTGTTATCGTGGAGTCTTTGGTATATTCCTACAAGGAGTAACGTGCTTGTCACACCAGACAGTACAATCAATATTTTGTTTACCCTTTCCCCATTCTGATTCTTAGTTTATAGCAATGCCTCATCCAGGTACGATGGAGGCTTTATGACATTTCTCTGACATGAAGAGGAGACCATTAATTCTCACCTGTCTTTCAGAATGCTTTCTGCAGCTCTGGCTTCCCTTACCTGTTCTCATTGATCTGATCTGACTGCTGTGGAAATCCTTTTTACATTGCAACAGATACTCCAAACCACAAATTGTACAGATCTGGAACATGAATTTATTCATTCCTAGTGTTCATCTAGCCCATGGCAGTTACCATATGACTGAGCAGCTCTGAGAAGTGATTGAACATTTTCAAATGGTGTACTTTCTGTTGAATGAGATTATTTTTACCACATACCTTTCACATTGCAAATCAGATATGCCACTGTGTATGGTTTGATGAATAACTCCACAAACCAAACTAAAGAGACAAAATGAAGAGGGGCAAAATAACTTGCCTATTATAGTCATAGGAGTGGTAATTCTTTCAAGAGGGGCAGAGACAGGATTTTGTTTTAAAGTTGAATTGCTGTTGGCTACAAGTCATTACTGTTTGTGGTATGCTTTTGTATAGATGCTATGCCTTTAACAGTCCTCCCTCTGCTGGAAATGCCTGTGATTTCAGAAGCTAGGGTCCAAATGAGAACACAGATGTGCAGCAGGTTGAAATGTATCTGCTCTGCTCTTAAGGAACCATTTCTGGGATGGGATACCTTTTTTTTTTTTTTAAATATTAACCAAGTGACTTGAACTTCCCCTGCTGCACACATGCTGGAGTGTGGTTGTCACCCTGTAAGGTGAAGACAAAGGACGAGTGAATGTAGTTTTTTGCCTAGTATTTATCTGAACTTTGCAAACAGGTGCTGGTTGTTTAACACTCTATTCTTCCCCAGTTTCTGGATGCTGCCCCACATCCTTTTCTCCCTCTCTGAATCATTATCTGTAACAGCTTGGCATGAATGAGGCTTCATGGGACTCATTACAATCCCTTTTCCCTGTTGGAATTTCTCCTGGGCATGATGGAGGTAAATTGTTAGAGTTGTGTGGGAAAAGCTTGAACTACAGTGTTAATAGTGTTATTGTCTGGATAAATAGGGTACTTGAGCTGCCTGCTAATAATCTGGCAGCTGGCTGTTAATAACCTTTCATAAAATTCAAACATTCTAGAAATTCTGTGCTCTGGTAGCAGTTTAATCTGTAATAGATGGGGAGTTTTTAAGATGATGATTATCAATTGTTGTTCATGAGCAGAAATTAACATAATATTCAGTTAGAAATTACTTAGTTTAGATATTCGGTTAAGAGATTTACATACATTGGGAACTAAGGAACATTTCAGAAGAGGAGGAACAGGAAGGAAGGTTGAAACCTTGGTTAGAAAGGAGCCAGGCTGCTGGCTGTGAAAACTTTAAAAAGTGCTAAAAGCTGGGAGGAAGCTGACAGATATAGAGGAGCACAGATCTCAGATGGCTGTGATCCCCCAAAACAGCTGTGGCTAATGTTCAGTGCGTGTCTGAAAAGGCTGGGAAGAAAGCAGCACAACTGCAATAAGTAGGGAAAGCAAATCAGACTCCTTCCCTATGTCAGTTGACAATGTGTCCAATATAGCTGGCAACAGAACAAGGGCAAAACTTGCCAGTGCTAGAAGCCTGGAAAATGAGATGGGAGAACTGGGATGCTCTAGTTTCATATGATGAGCCTGACAGGCAGCTCAGAGACCTTGCAGAAAGAGGGTAATCAGTGTATGTGATGTTCCCAGGCTATCAACATTACACAAATTGACAGAATAAGATGTGCCTGTGGAGGGGTTGCATTGGTTTTGGAGTCTAAAATGAAGTGTGACAGAATGAAATTATTGTTGAAAAAGAGGAAACAGTATGAAATCCCTGTGGTTGGAAGTATCACACTGTAATAATAAAAATGTAGCATAAGGATTGTATAATTACCCCCACCCTCAATCAGGATATAGATAGAGGGTAGAGTTTAGAGAACCTGCAAATTCAGGACACGTACTAATATTGAGTTGTTTCAGCTACTAGGAGAATTAATGCCTCGTCATCCATGACAAGACATAGAAATAAATTTTTGTGAGGTAACAAATAGCTGCTTTCCACAACAACTAGCCTTCAATACCAGAAAAGATCTGTTCTGGCTTTGGTCCTGAATAGTGCACAGGACCAGCTCAAGAACTATGTGGGAGAGCTGATCTGTAACAGCAATTACAATATGATTAGGTTTAACACTGCAGCAGGAGAGACTAAAAATAAATCCAGAACACAAGTGTTCAATTTAAAGAAAGGGAACTGCATACGAATGAGGCAACTGGTCAAAAGGAAGAGAAAGCATTAAGGGAGGAGCAGGCTAAAAAGCAAGAAGCCTAGAGGTAGCCTAGACATTTTTCAAAAATACTGTATTGGAATCCAAGACAAACCTGTGCTGAAATTTGAAAAGAAAACAGAGTGGTCCAGTAAAAACCCTGCATGGCTCAATAGAAAATTAAGGTGATTATCATGTAGAAAGAACTGACATTTGTAACAAAGTTTGTCCTCCAGAAGAGAACAGGAAAGTCCATAACTCATGGCAGATCAAATGTAACCAGGAAATTAAGAAGGCTAAGAGATAATTTGAGGAGTACATTGCATAGGATGCAAAAAAATTAATTAGTAGAAGTTATTTCAATATAAGAAAAGCAGGAAGATTGCCAAAGTCTGTCCTGTCCACAAAAATGGCTCTAGAAAGGATGGATGGGAATGATGGACCATGAGTCTGACTTCCATCCTTCAAAAGATGGTAAACTTGATAATAAAGATTAAGATTACTGAGCATATAGATAAACCATTGGGAAAAAAGATCTCCATCAGAACTGGATAAACATGAGAAATAATAGAAACCTGAGTTCCTCAGCCACCCCTTTAGTTACCTGAAGTGGCTCAAGGTGCCTGTGGTTGCTAAACCAGCTACTTGCACCTGCTATGCAGTCTCACCTGTGATGAGTTTTGTCTGTCTTGTTTTCATTAGTCTAAAGCAAGACAAAAATCTGTATTTTCAGGAGTCACTAGAGAAATAAATTATGATGTTTCTCCAGGAACAAGGTCAAGTAAGAAGGGAGTGAATAGGAGGGTATGTGTAATGATGCAGAGTGTGCATGTTGGTGAGGAAGGACTGGGTGGTGCATAGACCAGATGGCAAAGGAATTTTGGAGAATGTCCCCTGTACATAGGAGGCAGCAAAGCAGCTGGAAGAATGGATGGAGACAGAATCGTGTGTGTATGAAATGTCTGTGGTATATGCAGAAGTAAGGACCGCATGTAATATATGAAGGAAAGCAATTCCTTAGATGGGTATTTTCTTGTGTAGGGCTGTTGTGGCTGTCCTTCCTACACATAGTTGACCACCTGGCTTCCCAGGCTATTATGTGCCGACCTCATGCCTGCTTCTTTCCCAGTTGGTCTAACTCTACATCTATGCCTGTCATTACTGCACGCATACAGAAGGCCTGGATCATGGGCAAAAGGGGTGGTGAACATAAAGCAGAGATTGAAGGTGGCTTCAAATGTATAGACAATAAGGACCCTGTGTTCTTCGATCTTGGGGTTTGCCTGCTTTGGACTTATAAATAACCTTCAGCAACACTGAGCAGCTTCTTAAGAGACAACATTTTTACATTTGTAACTGCAGAGGGTGCTTCAGTAACTAAATATACAATGAGGTCATAAGGTCTAAACAGAGCTCAGGATCTTAGTAAAGTCGGTAAGTTTAAAGGAAGCATATTTGTAAAGTGTTTGGACAAATAAACCAAGTACTACACTGCAGTTATTATGGAGTCGTCAAAGCTAGCATCTCTGGTATTCTAAAATATGCTCTTTAAATAGCACATTTATTACTCAAGGGAGGGTTAAACAGCTAATTCATTTGCAACTAATACCACAGACCCATCAAGGAAGCATGTATGTTTTTCAATTGTCTGAATTATCATTCTTATCTAAATGGATCTATTGATCTTTAATGATCTAGAAACCCTTAGGGCATGACAGGCAAGTGAGAAAAATCCAATAAGCTCTCCACCATTGCAGAATACCAAGAAGCGAAAATGCTGCTATTGAGTCCTTATAACATGCCTGTGAAACACTGCATGAATTAGTAAACAGGATCTTCTGGATGCTACAGGCTGACCTTTGGTTCTCTTAGCATATGGAGATCTACTCAGTACAGCCTTTCATTCAAATAGTACCTATTTTCAAACAATATATTATAAATTAAAATTATATTTATGAAGATAATGGAGTGTATAACACATACAAACATATTAATTGTTATTTAGGGCCTTAGGAATATCTTTAACATGAACACAGCATTCCCAACAGTACTATGTTGTTGTTGTTGTTATTTAAAGCAAACTCAAGCATTTTTAACAAATTGGTATGTTCACTTATGTGAAATAAAGACATTGCCAATGAAGAAATGACTGAATGTCACAGTTACCTTCCATACCTTACCGAGTTGAAATCCTGGTGTGTGACCCCTACTTTTTGACAGTGAATGGGATGAGAAAAACTTAATTTGATTCTTCCATCAGATGTCACCAAAGATCATAATTTTCTATTGGCTTTAAGACATTTAAGCATGTTTATCTGTTTATTAAGTAGCAAGAAGTTCCTGTTTTATGAAACTGCATTAATAAGAGGACCTCTTAGATTTACCAGTAAAAAAGTCTGGTATTATACCATAGGTTAAATTATCAAGAGGGATTGCTGGTCAAGGGTGTCTGGGGCTAGTCACTCGTGGCCTGATTCAGACAAAGTGTCTTATCTACTGTCCGGTGTCTATCCAGTAATTTTTAATGTGTTTTTGACCAATAAAACAGTCTTGCTAGTTCTAGAGGTCTACTGGAAAATCTCACCATTTTTACCAGAAATGCCATTTGGATTAAACCATTTTAATTAAAACATACTAGTTTTGATCTCTTCCTTAAATAATGCTTTTTTCTAAAATATTTTGCTTTGCAGGTGTCAACAGTATCAAAGTTGATACATGGTCATAGAGTTTAAGGGATAAAACTTTCTGCAGATTTCATCCTCCCTATAATAACCAGGCTTGACGCCAAGAGCCCATCAGCCCTCTCCATATCAGTGCAGCACAGAAATATTTCTCAGCCACATTTGGCACTACAAGCAGGACAGCATGTCAGCTCTGATTAGCTGTACTAGGAGTCAAGTGTTTTAGTATGGGCATGGTGCTGCTCTAACCTGCCTTTGGTACCCAAGTTAGTTTATCCTCTGACGTGGACAGCATGAGCTGAGTTTGCTGTGGAGTTACTGGAGTAGTTGAATTCACTCTGCGCTATGCTCCATTGAATGGTACAGACATGCCCTCTCTCTGCTATGAAATCATTTGTATCTAAGAGGAGAGGGAGGAAGATTCATACCCACTAAAGTCCAATATTCTTCCTTTAAAACAGTCATGGAATAGCGTGTGATGAGTACAGTACTGGCTTTTGCCCAGTGAACAAATAAGAACAAAATCAGATAGTGGATAGCAGTTCAATAGGAGAGCAATCAATTTGTCTTAACTCTGAATAAGGCATGGGTCATGCAGAAGAAATAGTAGATGTGCATGTAGTAAAGACGTATATCATAATGAATATGCACAGTCTTAATCCTGGTATTTCCTAATTCATTAATTCTTGGCTATACTTTTCATATCCTTGTAAATTATTCTTGTAAGTAATATATAAACATCTTTAAGAAATCTTAGCTTAATGATACTGTATTCTTTGTACTGCTTTACTATTTTTTTTCATTTTTGAATGGTCATCTGCATGGTTTTTCTTGTACTCAGGTGCATATGTGTGTTTACAATGTACAGAATAGCAAATGAAATAAAGCTTCTGATGTACTTTTTGCATATAGCTACGTTTGTCTTGGGTTACTTATTATTTTGTCCAACATAAACAGTGCTTTTCAGGATGATATGCCCCAAATAAACTTGCCAGATACCTTTTAGACAACAGACTAGAAAGAAGACCTAATCCTGTGACTACAAATCAACCATGTTTTATTAAGCTAACCTACTATTAAGTATAGCATAGGATAAAGCAGTTTAAAAATCTGCCAGGACTGAAACAAAACAAACAGAGGAAGAGAACAGGTGATATGGCACAAGAAGCAAGAAATAATGCTTGATGCCAAGGTGGACATGACAGAGTTCTTGACTGGAGAGAGGAAATGGGTTCTGCACAGTAACTGGGAACCTTGAAGGACTGAACAATGATGAGAGAGTGGAGGAGAAAGTGGAGGGAAGAAGATGCTGATCTAACAGCATCAGGAAACGACACAAGAACTCCGTCTCCCTGCTTACTTGCAGTAGCTGTTAAATAACTTTGGTGTGTCTTGTACTTTTGATAATTGTCACACAGCAAGTGATGTGGTACCTTACTCATTTTAGGGGCTCCAGATAAGCCAGGTCAGTGATTCACCCTGCTTATGAGAACTCCTTTGCACACCTCCAAGAACCACTTGGTGACTGGACCAAAAACGTTCCCTCGGTTGGGTGTTCTGGCAGGTGAATATTCCCTTCTTCAGCTGGCCAAGTTGGTGGGTGGTTGTGCCTGGCATGCAACACAAGTCTAAAGAGGGCTTTTGTTTAATTTTGGATAATAATAAAACATTTTCTTTGATTAATGCAGATATCTAATTCATTAATCCATATCCACTGTTGTGTTTTAATAAAAGTGTGTGATACATACAGATTTCTGCTTCTTGAAAAAACAAGCATTTTCTTTCTTTTTCTTGATAAATTAATAACAAGTATTTTGCTACCTCTTTGATATTGCTGGAATCAGATTTTATGTGTGGCTTTTACTCAGACCACTGTATTTCAGGTTAGTTCATCTTGTTTTGTCTGATTCTGATATAAGGCAAATGTTTTCCCTTTTAGTCCTCTGATAAATTGTTATTTTCTTAGGCCATCATCTTTTTACTGCTTACATGCAAGCATTAGGATAGACATGCTGCATTTGAAGAAATCTACGTCTTTGTGCAAGTATGGCTCACTATAGCATTACAATGCATTATTATTTCTGTACTTAGCAGATTAAGATAAATCACACACTGGTTATTATAATGAAGCTTTGGGATTTAAGGATGTAAGGTGAGGTTGGCACCGCCTTAAGAAGAGTTATGAGACTAGAGGGATTTTGCTACTTGAGATCTTCAAGGAATTTTCTTGGGGCCAAACATGTGATGCTTTCATTAGTGCAATAATGAAGAGTTTGCTAATGAAACCTGCTGTTGGCATGCAGCTGAGAAACATTGTTACTGTGCAAGAGAATTAGAGTACCATAAAGAGGAACTAAATAACCTTGAGGACAGGCAAGAGATAAAAGAGAAGAAATTCAGTAGCTGAGAGAACAGGTTCATGCACTTAAAGACTGTTCATAAGAGCTTTCTCCTATGAGACAGTAGCTGCCACCTAATCCAGTCAGGGTCAGGATCCACTAAGTGTCAGTCACTATTCATGTGAAAAATTGCTTATAGCTTGAACATCATGGCACTTTTACCAAATCAAAGCTGATGCAAGTTCTACAAGTTATATTTTCCTGTCTTTCCTACTTGCACAGCCCTCCTGGAAACACAAGGGAGGTGGCAATGCCCAATAGACACTGAATAGCACAAGTTTGTTTCACCCGCTTAACACAAGAAGAAAAGAGAGGCTTAATTCACTTGCCCATCCAATTTGGAGACAGAATCTGAGTCTCTCAGGAGAGTATGTTAGCAAATAGGATCAAGAATATTCTGTTGCAAGTTTTCTGTATTGTCCAGTTGAAATACTACCACTGTATATAAAATAATACTAATTCCAGCAGAAACTGCACTTGGCCTTACAAACAGATCATCCAGCTACCAAGCTGTGGGGTCATTTTCACTTTCTGGCCCAAAGACTTATCAAAGTTTTTGTTTGGTTGGTTTTGACAGGTAACTGCCTTTCTCAGTGTTAAACTGACTGGCAAATCCATTCCTCAGCAGATAGGTTTCTTGAAGAAGGTGTTGAGTTTTTGAAACTGCTATTTTTTCCCCAGGTGCACTAGGTCATCTAATAAAAGGTGTCATATGCCTTGACAAATGTTCCTTCCTATTTTCTAGGTTTCACAACTGGCTTCTGTGCTACTGCTAAAAGCTGGAGCCTAGGTCCCACTTGCCTCCTGTATGCTACTCCTATCATTTATATTGCATTATGGTGAAACTTGACCAAAAAAGAAATGTTACTGCCAGGTCAATTGATGAATGTTGATACCAGAACCAGAGAAGGGATGGAAATGTCTAGTAGGCGGAGTGGTACCGTCCCTTGGGCCAGCATTGGCCTTGTGGACATGATGAAACTGTGCCCAAAGGATCCTTGTTAATCATTAATGTGTTAGAAATGCATAGTACTGTGCTGCTTGTGTTCCTGTTGAATTCAGACCACAGTCTTTGTACACCAATTTTAATTTAAAAGGAAAGACCAATGAAAATGCATTTGAGATGTCCATTGTAACAGCAACAGCAGTAACTCATAATCTCTGCTGACAATAAGTACTGTATTGATCCACAAGGATGGGACCCTGGGAGCAAAATGCTGCACAAAAGCTGGGTACTTATCTTTTCTGATTCTTTCTTAAATATCTTCTGGCAGTGTTCCTGCAGTGGCATATCTCTCTCATTATTTTTCACAATTGAAAGGCTTTCTTCCCTTCTCATGAGATCTTTTGTGCCGTACAATAGGTCTCAGGTTTACTGTTGTTTCAGGTTCCCTCGTGGATTTTTTCCTTCTCAAAGAGTTTCAGAGTAATCCTTTACTGATCTTTCACAATCACCAAAACATTGGAAGAGCGTACAGACTGTGACAGAAAACAATAAAGTTAAGGCAATTCCCAGCTAAAGGTGATATGGTACCATATGTCCATCACATACATTTAGGCATTAGAGAGAAAATCAAGCAGCTTGTTAAAGCCACACCATTGTGCCTGGGTGTTGGAAGGACATACAATACTTCCCATCATTAAATGAGGATTCAATGTTTGGGGTGCTCAAATGCTTCTCATTTTTTTCTAAAACGAACCTTCATTAGCATGTTTGTTTAAACAATACAAACTGTCCTGTCGCTGCTGCACAATGGTAGTCATGAGGGTTTGGTTGCAGCTGCCAGTCTGTCACGATATGCGGTCGAATGTCATCTGTACAACGTGTCTGCTTTGCATTGCACTGGGAAAATACAGTTTTTAAAGGGTCAGATTACTGACTGGTGAAAACTGGAAACAGGTTCATAAAACCAGTGGCAGGAGGTGCGAAACTGTGTCTCTGTTTTAGTTCTTTAATTGCTTTCCATAGAGCTTTTTTTCTGCTTGCAGGACATTTTTATTCAAGGGTAGTAAGATTCTGGAAATCAGTGTTTGCAATGGAAACTGTGACCTGACTTTAATGTTAGTCTTGCTGACTGCTGAAAAAGCTGTAGCTTAAGAAATACTGCGTATGTTGTCACAAATCTGTCTCTACAGTGAAACACAAAAAAAGAAAACACATGTACAAATAATTATTTACAGGGTCTGGTATGGGACCAGAACAGCAGGAAACTTGAGGAGGAAAGCCTTAAAACTCTCCTGTGCCAGACCCTGGAAGTAACAAGCAGTATTACCATGTTAATGACACTTAGTCTATACAGACAATCTCTATTGTCTCTACAGAACCATTTTGTGGAATGTGCAAGGTCCTGACTTCAACACCTGCCCTAGAGAAAAAACAACTTTATTTTTGCTTTGCATTCACCTGCAGTTAAGTTAAATCGCATGCTTCGCGTTTGCTTAGGGACATCCAGAAAAACGCACACACCTGTGTGCAGGGGAGCCCCGCTGAGCCTCTGTGGGGAGCGGCGGGCAGCGGGGCTAATGGGTGCATGAGTGGGCCCACCCGGCCCTGCGGGGCCAGAACTTTCTGGGCTGCCCCTGCACCTGTCCCAAGGCAATGCCCACGGAAGGGCTCTGTTCCTTTTGCTCCAAATGGAAGTGTGGTCTTGAAAAAGATGGTCGTTGGAGGTCTTGCTGCTTTGCCTGGAGCACCAGAAGGACGATTTGATCTAGAAAGATGGGGTCACCCATGATTTCTAGAGGAGAGAAAGCAGCTGCGCCACCTGGAGAAGTTGCCTGGTAGGTGATGAGGCTAAATTATGGGGGGGCAGTAAGATCAACCCTCTTTTAATCCCTAGAGTGAAAGCGGAGTGTTTTGCTTTTAAATTTTGATACTGCTTTTGTGGTCGGGACTTCTCTGTGTGTAACAGGCGAAGGGCAGCGGGGTGAGGCTTCCTCCTGTACGGTTGGGCAGGCAGCTCCAGCCCCATCGCTGCGGCCGGGGAGCGAGGTGCCCGGAGGCCGCGGGAGCACGCCGCTGCCCTCGCCGTTGCAACTTCCTCAGGCGCCGTGCCCGCTTGGCCTGCTCTCGGAGGGGGCTGGCAGCCTTCTGCGGGGTCCGGGCAGCCCGGCCTCCGCACGCCCGGAGCTCTGCGGGAAGGCAGCCGCTGGCAACGGCCCGTCCTGCCGGCGCCGGCAAATCTGGCCCGGGGCCGCAAGATGGCGCCGGCGGGCGGCCGCTCCGCCTCGCGCCGCCGCCTCAGGGAGCCCCCGGCTTGGCTTCGAGCGGGGAGGCTGGGGCGGTAGCTGGGTGCTGCGCTCGGCGGGAGGGAGCAGCGCTGCGTTCTGAATGTCGTAAGTCTCTGAGCTCTCGAAAGAGGACTTCTGCACCGTGTACGAGTACCGCCCACGCTAAACTCCAAGTGTTGCGTAGGGTTTCTAGTCTGGGATTCTGGGTTCAGCTTCCATTTTTAATGCCCCTTTGCCTTAAAGCTGTGAGCAAGCTTCTTTTGAAGGGATTGACAGCATAAGCGCTTCAATTTGCAAAGGTAACGAAAAGCACTTGATCGCAGCTTTAAAGCAAGGCTTTCCTGTGTTGTTTGTCCTTACACAAAGACATGGTAATATCAACATGCCCAGCGTGGTTTTTGGAGTATCTTTAACTTGTCTGGTGGTAGTACATGGGGAAAAGTGTTTCCTGGGGGAGAAAAGAACTTCTGTCCTGTTTACTTTTAATTCTTTAACAGGCTTGAGAGAGGAGAAAGCTGGGTATGGAAGGTTAGGTTCTTCCCCTTGCTCCCAAATAAGGTTTGTTTCTCACAAGAAAGAGAAGAAACTCTCAGTGGACAGTTTGAATAGGTGGTTCAGCCTAAAAAAGGAAGCCTATGAGGAATTGGCTGAATTCAGTCTCTACCAAGGACACTAAACACAAGGATCTCCGTTCATAAGTAGTTTTATTCCTGTCCTTATCCTCTTCATTAATGTAGATATGACATAGAAGGCAAATTAATAATATGCCTTCGTCTTTATGAGGGATCTTGCTCCCAAATGGAGGGACCCACAGCAGAGTGGCAATGAGGTTATGAAATTACTACATCTGAAGTAAAAACAACTTCAGAGCTGGATGGTAGGGCTGGGGAGGAGGATGTGAGGAGTTGTTTCAAGCCTGGCAGGAGAAACGGGTCTAAAGTGAGGCTAGATTAAAAAAAAAAAAACCAACAAAAAAACCAATCTTCAGTTATGACTGCCAGAGGAACACCTAAAGCAGCATTCTGATGTGAGGAAAATGCCAAAAAATGCAGCTAGCTAGTGGCGTCCAGTCAATTTTTGAAAATAATCTGAGTTGCTGTGACTGAACCAAGTTTCCTGTCATCCCTAGAGAATCTATTCCAACTCTAAAACCTTATTTTAAGAATTAACATTTCAAAACAAGCTGTTGGAATTTCAGTGGTGCTGCAATTGGCCATCTGCTATTTTTCTAATTCTAGCTTATGTTTGAATAAATCTGGCTCATTTTCACAGAAGTATGTTCTAGGACTTGCATGTTCTGTCACTGCATGATCCTCTTGGTTTTATTCATAGATTGCGTGGGTACCTAGGGATGGGGTCTCAAAACTGAAAAGGTTTCTGAGGTCTGTTCTTACCCTTCCCTTTTTCCAAATTTAAGAAATTGTTCTAAATAGCACGTTTTATTATTCTGAAAGGGAAGGGAGAGGAGGATCAGTCATGGTAATCTCTGCTTGATTCTGTGTAGCTTTTGGTGATTTGACTTCCAGAAAGAGTATTCTGCTATCATAAACACTTATACTGCTCTAAATAAAAGGATATGCTCAGGGATTTCTTTCTCTCTCCTTTTTAGATGTTGTTGCTGTTATGAAAGCATGAAGTGCATAACTGTTGGGCAGATTTCCAAAATATATGAATGCTTAGCAAGGTTAACATTCCAGAGGAATAACAATATGGAGCACATCTTGATTCTGGTTAACCTAGCAGTTGTCGAGGGCTGGGTCTTCTTGACGTACCAGGCTACTGTAATAATTTCCTGTATTTCTGGGAGATTTGCATATACCATCTTTTAAGTTGGTTTTCCTGTTACTGTATGCAATTAGATATGGGCTTATCTTCTGATAGCGGCACTGACGTTTCACACAAAGAATAGGGATGTTTGGATCTGAGTCCTTCCCTGGTGTGTTATGCCCAGTCCTTTAGCATCTAGGTCCAGGTGACTTCTGTCCCTGTCTTTTGGATCACCTACTCTTGGTGTAACTTAAGCCTATCATAATATTACTTACACTTTACCAGAGAGATAGCTTCATGAAATGCTGCAGGAAGGGCATGCTTTTACTCTTTTACGGGCAGAACACCTAATCCTGTTTCCAGTCACACAGTTATAATGTACTTTGGGCTGCCTGAGAAGAGAATCACAGCCAGAAGAGAGCCAGAGAAGGATCCGTGTTTTAACTGTTGTACTATTAAACGCTAGGTACATTATGTGTGAATGCTATTAATAGTTAAAAAGCAATTTAATAGTAAGCTTTGTTGTACAATGAAGAAAACTGAACATGTTTTCTTCCTCCCCTCCACAAAACCAAAGCTGGCTATCTGGAGACTTCTAAAATGAGCTGGTATGAGGGAGCTCCTTGAAGAAAAATTAAATGTGGGGTAACTAATAGAGTTTAAGTAAACTTGGGAAATTATATTGCCTGTTTCCAAGCACAGTAAGCTGTAATACTTACTTCATAAGAGATGTGAGGTTGAAATCACTTGACTGTTACAGACTTATGCGATAAATGTACATCATGAGCGCACTTCTTGTCTTGCTGTAAACCCGTAGCTGACACTGTACCTGCAAAACCCCACCTTTTTACACCCGAAAAGATCAACCGTAGCTTTATTTTTAAGCTAGTACCTGAGATTGCCATGTAATTTACACCCACCCACTGATGGGGGGGAGCTTGCCTCCCTCATGCAACTATATGAAGAAGTAGCCAGGTTACAGAGCAGTCCAGTCCACACAGGTCCATAGAAGCCAAGCTTTGTACTGCTGTGGCTTTTGTCGCTGCTTGTCACCATACAGTCTTGCCCTCTCCTTTGCAGTGGCTCCAATGTGTGGCTGCCTGCAGTGAGCAAGTCAACTCAGAGAGCTGAACTGTCTGCCAGAAATCCTCCTGAGCTCACTCCTTGTTGGGTTAGATGGGTGCTAGTTCTAGAAAAAGAGCTGACATGCATAGCCTGAGGTAGGCACTTCCTGCATTCAAATGTGTGTCTGCCCTAAACCTTGTCCTCTGAACAAGAAATAATCAGACTAAGATGGAAGAGAGGCGACGGAGGTGGTTGATAAAAATGCGTGCTGACTGTTCTCTAATACAACTAGATGCATCAGGTGGTGGAAGGTTGGGAGAAGGAAACAGAACTAAGGAGCAAAGCTACTCTGTGCACATGTATTGAACTCATTTGTCAAGGGTTGGGTCTTCTCTGTGTTCCAAGTTACTTCAATAATTTCCTGTATTTCTGGGAGATTGAGTCAGGGCTGTACGACACCAGAGCACCACTTCTGAATCGTGAACTCTGTCTACTGTAAACCTCTGGAGGCTAGAAGAATATTTTGGAGAAAAAAAATACTCTGGTGTGTGCTCCTTATATACTCTTTCTGGGCTATTTGCTGTTGGCTGCTGTAGAAGACACGTACAAAGTCAAACAAAGACTTGTTTGGACCTGTGTCGTTCAGACGCAGTGTGTTAAATACTTAGCGGGCTTAGGAAAGGAGTCAGACTCCCAGGAGTTCTACTGCCTTACTCATAGACAGTCTCCTGTAGTAGGCTGGCTATATGCAGGTATAATGCAAGGGGCTGCTTTTGTACCCTGCTGCAGTTAACACCTGCTGGGTTTTAATCCTCTGAAGTGCTGAGTGCACTTTATCTAGGACACTAGGGATAAGTAATCTCTGTACTTCAGGCATCTAAAATAAAGTAGGTGGCTGTAGGTGCTACAAAGGAAGCAAACCCTGGCTGCAAGAAGGAAATGGATTCAGTCTGTGTTTTCTTTCCCAATACTACATGCCTTGGTTGTTTTTTTGAGGGTCATATGTAACACAGTGCCTGTGCTTCATATATGGATGTGAATACAGGCACATGTGACCTCTGTGGGTAGTAAGGTGCAGAATAAAATAATACTAAAATACATTTTGAAATGTATTTCTCAGTAGTACTCAGTACCCAATTGGAATAGTGCAAAACCCAAAAACTTTGAGATAAATGAAGAGCAAAACATGAAATGAGAAGAGCAGCCTGCCAAATGCTGCTCAATTGTGCTCTTTGGAAGAGTGATTTCTGTAGGTGTTGACCTTTCACAAGCTATTTTGAAAGAAGCCAGCATTTTGGTTAGCAAATGGAAGGAGCACAAATACTTGCAGTCAGCAGAAGGTTTGCAGTGTCAGGCTACCATACAGAGGAGCAAAGAATTCAGTGCTATTTATATCCCTTTTCGTTTGTGAATTTTCAAGTGCTTTGCATCATGTAAGTCCAAGTATTGCCAGATGTTGAATATTTTCAACTACCAGTGAAGTCATTAGGATGTGATGTCAGTTAGGACATAATGAGAAGCTGAGCTCAGAAGGTCATCCCTGTCCTGACTCTTCAGAAGAAATTTTACTGTGTTGCTTTAGTTCTCATCTTCTCCCATATTTGTTACAAAAGGGTACCAACTAAGCAGAGAAAATCTGTACAGGTAAGTAGTAGGCAAAGGAGAATGGTTATTAAAGAGCAGTTATTGTTAGCATTGTCTTGGACACCAGTATAGTCTGGATTAGCATAGTCATGTTGTGATTAATGGCCTTATTAAAACTCAGAAAAATTACAGAACTTACACAAGGAATGAAATATCCGCTACCATTGCAGAACTTAATAACAAGGCAAAGCATGAAACAGTGTTTGATGTCATTAACAAAATCTGTCATGGGATGCAGAAAAGTATTTGCAACTGCATTAGTCCTTGAGGAAAAAGCAGAAAAGACAGCTGTGGTGATAGGATAGATAATACATTAAAGAAAAATTAACATATCTTTGGGGATCTTTTATCAGGAGGTGAAGGGAAGCTTTTCTTCATGAGGGGAAACTACAGTTGTCTGAAAGCATGGAGAATATCATGGTTAGAAATCCTCACTCTTAAAGCAAGTATTCTTAAAACAGACCTCCTTACAGGTGCCTGTGTGTTTTATGTAACCAGTGGTAATTGTTCAAATAGCAGTTTCAGCTGCAGTTTTGTTTTTACCTTTGTGTCAGCTAATGACTCCTTATAAAGAATGCACCCACTATTTTCCTCATCTATTTCAAATAATATCCTATAGTAACAAAAATGCGAGTGTTCAGGTCCTTAGTTTTAACTAAACCATACCATAAAACTTCTTAAATCTGCAGAACTTTGAGCCGTTGTATTCTTACCTTGCCTAAATTGTTGTCTGGCTTTGCCTTTCCTCGAGCACTGAAATCTGTAAATTTTGTGGCCTGTTCTTTTTGTGTTGGCTTCATCCCCTTAAAAGATGGGCATGCTTTTATGATTACATGATTGCACATACCTGTGAAATAGAAGGCAATAGGCATACTGATCAAGTTATGCAAGTCATGAGGCACAAGTGTCAAACATTACATCTAGGAATAGCCTAAGATCATCTCTGGAAGGAGGCTAATTTTAGGATCCTGCTGCTACAATCACTTACCAGATAAGTTGTGCCCAAACTTGAAGAGAAAGAAGTCCATGCTGCCACTGGCATCAAATGAATATATGTGGCACTGAGATAGAAGCGCACCATTCAGTCACCTGAAATCTGGCACGAAATAGAGAGGCAGAGATTGTAGAAAAGGCACAATGGTTGTTTTGCAAAGGTAGACACTGCAAAGTTGAGGGAAGCAGAAAGATCTACAGCATGCAAGATGTCTACAGATTTTTAACCCCCCAACACTGGTACAAAATACCTAGCATGAAAAAATTCCGGGATTCCCTGTGAGAGATTCCTGCTGCTGCCCAAGTTCTTAGTAACCTGACCACCATCTGCGTTAGTGCTGCTGATAATGATGGTCACCATGCATATAGTGTCCTTGTCTTGAAGGAAGGAATGCACTCACCTCAGTTTGGCTAATAGTAGAAGTATGATCAAGTCCTCCACTGGATCAGGAAGTAAATATTTTTGAGCCCAAATATTCTTGTAAGAATGAAGTCTGCCTTGGTCTCATGGCTTTGGGCATTGATGAGCTCATCTTGATCGTGTTCAGAGGAGGGGCAGAGGTCGATTTCCAGTGTTCCTTCTGTCAGCAAATTGGTGATATTCTGTCCTTCCTAACAACGTAAACTGGCACTTAAACATCTAGTTCTTATCTTATTAATGAGGAGATATTTTCATTGCTGTAACTGAATGACTTAAAATAATTGAGAGCTCACTGGGCACATGGCCAAAGCTCTGAGCTAGAAAAATCAAATCATTTATGGATTTTTCTCCTTATTCAGCCTACTTGAACCACCTATTGATGCAAGGTCTGGAGGTCACAGGTTGTCATAAAGCTGAATGTGAGATTATTTGAAATGAATCTCATCAAGTTGGCTTAGATTCATATAGAACTGTGGTATATTCCCTTACCCCAGCTAAACTAATCTTTCTACAGAGCTTTGTAAGCTTGTCTTTCTTTTTTTCTACTTTCTATTTTTGTCAGTCTGAACCATCCAGTTGCAGAGGACTTGCAGAAAGACTACGCAATGAGTTATGTTTTGAACAAGAAGCCTCACAACTAATTGGTAGCGGTCAAGCATGCTCTATCAGGACGTGGGCTACATATCTTTCTTGCTTCTTGAAACATTTCTTCAGCTGGGACCTGTTCACTGACTTTTGAGATGCTTGCCAGAACACAATGCCAAATGCTTCTAAGCTCCTGAAGAATGCACATTAGCTGCCTGTGATAAGATCCATTTCACTGCATGTCTGAAGGAGGAACATCTGTCTGATAGTAACCATGTTCCTCCAAGGAAGTGAAGTTATGCACCTCCATTATTCTGGCTTTGAGAGGTCTCTGCAACCAGAAGCTGGGCTCTAGCTGGAGTCGTGAGTGATACCAAGGTTGCTTCAACTCTTAGACTATTACCATTAGCATAAGAAGGAGTAGAGTATGGGAGTTGTGTGCTGACCTGAAAATGAAATGCATGGATGTTCTCACTTGATTTGCTTACTCTGCCGTAAGTGTGGTTTTAATGCTTTTTTTTGGTATGGCACTGTTCTTGGGCACTGTTAAACATAGCACATATGCCCATCAGCATAATTCTAGTTAATTCTCTTCCAATTCTTCTGATTACTTTTCAGGAGCTTATTAAAAAAAATTTTTGAAAGGAAAACATACCTGCTAGGTGAAGACAGATTATTCAAATGTCAGGAGAGAACCTCCTCCATATGTACTGTAATAAAAGGAAAGAATCTTAAAATAGACTTCTGTGACTTGCATAATAATTGAAATACAGTTTATGAGGGAGGCAGGATCAATGTAACTAAGGAACCTTCATTGTCTGATGGCCCTGGATGAAGAACTGGTATATCAAAGTGCTTCAATTACTGCTTGACGAGTATAATCTGTGTCAGTTAGATCGAGAACACATTTTGCACCCTCTTTCTCACCATCTGCCCAACAGTTCAACTGAATCTGCAAGTGATAGAAAAGCAGCCTTCAGTAACTTGAGAACATGACATTTATCACGTTTAATATCTACTGAAGAAAATGTCTGTTAATAAAAGGGTGCTGAGTCTAGCACTAAAATAATAATGGAGTTGTTCTTTGGGTTTCTGTCTTCATTTTTATATAAAACTGTCAATGAAATGCTATCATCTTGCTTGTCAATGTATAATTGTCTTTTAATTATCAGCTGCTAAGTAGTCATTTTACTGGTTTCAAAGGCAAAATCTTTTCATAAGACTTTCCCAGCTGGAGGAAGTGAAACTGTTTCACTGCCTTAAACCGTAGATGTATCTTAGGTGCATCTAGTGTTTACCACAGTGAATTCATTGTGTGTTGCCTGATGATGAATGAAGGTACACACGTAGACTTCAGTCATCGCCATATCATAATGTCAAACCCTAGGTATCACACCTGATTAATTTGGAGTGGGAGGGAAGAATGAGGTAGGAGCCCATGGTCATTTGGGAAGCAGGGGCATGTTCTGTCTCTTGCCTTTCTAAAGACTGGTGTGGTAACATCCTCTTTATGACAAAAACCAGATATATACGTTGATCTGGACTCTAAATGCTAGTGGGGAATAAGTAAAGGCATTGGCATGAGAGATGTGTTGATGAGGCAACATTTGAAGATTTAATTCATCAAGCATTGGGAGTTGGATGAATGAAGCGCCTGTTCATCTCCCAAGATGCATGCTCCCTCGTGCAAAGCTCCCCCATGTGCTGCCATGGTTCTCCTGCGATTGAACAGATGTATAACACAGGTCTGCACTCAGCATAGCATAGCATAACATGGTAACAGAAAGCAGATGGGAACTGATGGTAAGGGCAGTCATCAGCCCAAGTGTTGGGCACACACTTCTGCTTTACAAGTGTGCTGTGTTACCTGTAGTATACTTACATGGTTAATGCCATCCTGGGCTTAACTGAGTTTTTGTTTTGGTTTTTCTTTTGTTGTTGTTTTATTTCAGACGATAAATTCCAAATATTTTCTCTAAGCTAGTTTTTCTTTGGCAGCTTTACAAATGAAAACTAAGTCTTGATGGCTAGGATTGGACTCCCTTAGATACATTAAAAAAAAATCAGATCCTAGAAGGCAGGGAAGTCATGCTGTTCTGTCCCATTATTGTGTGCAGGGAAGGTATTTCAAAGACTTTCTATTAGAATTTACAGAAGAAAAGTCAATTTTTTGCTAAAACCTTAAGATGACAACACTAACCAGTCAAATCCTGAAATTATTTTAATGAGAACTTAGTTGACAATGAACAAACATTCCACTGCTTTTACAAGTCATTCACCAAGAGTAGTGGTGTGCTTCTGCTGATGCTGGATCCAACTGCAAACATGCCAACTGCTACAAGCTTCAGGCTCCTAGGAGGCCAGGAACCCAAGACTTTCAGGGGACTTTTTTCCCTGGAAAATACTTGGACCTCTGGATGAGATGATTTTTTAGAGCATAACATTGAGGATAGGCTTAGCTACATTAAAAGCAATTGATTCTACTGGGAAAATTTCAAAACATAGTATATGCCATTGACTTTGAGCAATCTATAAAGTTTTCTTTTAAAAAAAATATTGTTAAATAACGTTCTTGCCAACTGTTTGGAACTTCATGATATTGACTTATGCTTCATCAGCTTCTCAGTATTAAAGTGAACTTTGTGGCTAGTTTTGGTTTGTTCTTTTTCTGTCTAGAACTGCATATGCAATGGTGAAAAGACAACATCTGCAAAGTTAATAACAATCCTGAAAGAAAGGATGGCTTTCAGCAGCTTGTGTAAAATGTGCCAAAGGGCTCATGAAACTAGCTGTTAAGCTGTGGAATCTGAAAATTCTTACTTTGTTGTAGGCTGAAAACATAATGCAACCTGTCTCTGTGGGATCTGAGACAGAACCAACACATAGTAATGGGTCAACTTTTCCCATATGCTCTGGCTACAGCAGCGCTGAAGTAACCTGAATGTACGTGAATGCACGTGTGTGCACATGCAAGTAACAAAAGTCTGTGCTGTGGGTCTATGATAAGCACGTGTATATTAACTGGAGCTACTGAAGTCTTTCCCTGCACAACAGGAAACTTTTTCTTACAGAAAGAAGTCCCTTTGCATTTTTGCTTGTGTTATTATGGGTCATCTCTGTATCATAGTGACTTCACAATATGGAAAAAAAGACTGTAATTTTTTTTTTTTTTGTGAGCCTGAGATTCTTATTAAATGTCTTCTGGGTTGTTTTGCCTGTGATGCCTGTCATAAATGAATTGTAGAGGGAAGGGGGAGTCTTAAAATCAATATTGAGAGAAATCTAGCTTGAGTGAAATCTAATTTGAGTGGCATGTTCATTTCCCTATTTCTTTTAAATAAGAATGGTAAAGTTTCTGTTGCAACTAAAGAAAACTAAGTTGAGGTATGTTGATTTGTCAGTTAGGGTCAGTCCTTACTGTGTGCATAAAATTAGTTCAAGGAACAAAAGAGCTGGATTCTCCATATCCTTTGGACTTGTTCTACAGTGTACATGGGCACTCAAAACACAAATATTTTTATGGCAAACAGAAGTAAAAATGAGTGCTTTGTTGCCTGAACTTGTAGAATACCAAATACAACAAAAGCTAGGAGAAGCTACTTTTAATTTTTTAAGTAACTTCGATGTAGTCATATGTTTTTCCTGTTCTAATTCCTTGCAAGTTTTGTAAATCCTTATTTTTCTGTTTGAGAGGGAGTAATAGCCACAGAAGGCATACTTTAGTGTCACAAAAGAAACATAGTACGTAAAAAGGTAAGAGAGTCATGGTTTCAATCTATGACACTATAGGCTTGATCTGAAGGGGCATGCTATTAAAATAGGTTCTTGGTGTTTCTGAGCAATCTCAGGTTTAACAATATCGCAATTCTCTGTCAGACAATCCTATTAGTCTGTAATAAGAAAACTTTCTATTTCCAGCTGCAACTAGGAGAGAAAAGCACTAATGTTTACAGCCAGAGTACATGGATTTTGTGTTTACATGTGGTTAGTGGAAACTGCCCTCTGGGAAAGATAGTGCTGTAAGATGAAGACTTTTCTTGTAACCAGTGAAGGACAAACATGTAACCTTAGATTCCTGAATAGTACTTTGGTAACTTGGTGATTGCAGAATTCCTTTCTTTGTACTTGAGTTGTCAGCTAAATATGTTTGGAAAAATTTTTTTCTTTATCAGATGCAATAAAATTTACCATCCATTAAGTTCCTTTATGAATGAACTCTGCTTCACTCGGAGAAAACTGTGTAAATATACACCCTCTAATTTACAGTCTTGCCAAATCTTTCATGTTCTAACCCAACTAGCTTCAATCAGTTAATGGAATTATTGGTCTCTGATGCAGATTCATTGTGTTAGCCTACTGGAAAGAAAGCAGTTTAGTGAAATGCTCAGCAAAGCCCAACGATAGTGATGCATGAATTAGTGGTGTCAAGCCTCCTTTAGCCTCCATCTGTATTCTCTTTCAGCTCTGAGAAAATTGCAGCATTTGACAATGGCATCTAGCAAAATTTCAGTAGGGGTTCTAGATTTCTACTGCCAGTGACACAAGTTAGAAGGTGGCATTCATAGCAACTTCGGTGGTTCTTACATTTAATGAATGAAAGTAGAGAGATAATTGCAGTTGCAGAGTTTGAGAGGTTTTCCCTGTTCTGTTTTTTTTTATTTGTCTCCACTTGGCATAGTAATTGCTATAGTTAGGTTTTATCCTATTTAGCTGCCTAACTGGAACTCAGTAAAACTCCTAAAACATTGGGGGAATTCTTAATGGTGGTAGTGGAGGAAGTGGGCAAAGGGAAGGAGAGAGAAGAGCAGATCAACGATTTTAAGGGAAATCCTCCTCTTTTTGAAGGGAAACTGAAAACAGAAGCTCTAAGAATGATTTCTTTGCCAATTCTAAAATTATAGATAAGACTTTAAGTGTCAGAATTTTCTTCTCTATAAAGAATTACTTAACGTTTATCAATACTACTATACCATGTATTAATCTTGTTTGGAGTATCATTCCTATAAGAAGTGGGTTACAGTCAAAGATTTATTTATGTAATAGGAAGTAGTTGAATTCATGGTTTCTTACATATGTGAGGCTATCAAGCCTTCTATGGTAGGTGACAGAAACTTTCATTGTTAACATTAGAATAAAAAAAGTATATTAAAAAAAATATTCTGATGCCCCAAAGATGTGCCCCTTTCGGTAATACAGTGTTTCTGTGTAAGGAGTGGCTGAGGCTGGATCATGAGCTGGCACCACTCATGCCTGTTGTTCTTAATGAATGCTCTCAGAATAGCATCCACAAATATGTCAGAATACTGGGTTGTATAATTAGTCTGAAATACTTACTGTGATCTTTGCAATTTGGATGTTTGTGCTGGTGTTCCTTCCACTCCTCCATGAAAGCTCACCAACAGAGGGGGAACATGTACAGTGGTTTAAGATGAGTATGGTCCATTCAGGTTAACAAGGCTGCATCAGCCTTCAGAATTGTTGCTTAAGAATTTTACCCGCTCTCTCTGCTGTTTTTTGAAACCTATCCACCTAGTGGTATTGATGGACAATAGTAAATAACATATAGAAGATTCTGTTCATGCCAACGTGATGGATTTGCCAAGAGCAATAGCAGTTGCAGTTAGTAGGGTTTTTCCAATATGCCATGATTGTTGTCATAAAATAGTGTGCTCTCTCCTTCCCCCTCAAAAAAAAACCCCAAACCCAAACCCAACAAAAACAACACCTTAACACCCCCTGCCCTTCTTTTCCCCCACCCAATATAGCCAAGGCAAACCCCTTCTAGATAGTTATGCTTACTGGAGGATTCAAACAAATTTCAAGCAAACTTCACTGCTTTGTTGCTCTGAATGTTTCAGTCTGGACTGAATCTTGGCGTGATGTGCACCTGTATGGTCCATAAGAGGATCTTTCCTATCTTCTGCTTTTGATGCCACCTTTCTCTCTCTAATTGTAGTTGGTGCTGCTTAATTGCTCTCCTGTTTATTAACAAAAGTGGGATTCTTTTTTTTTTTTCCTTTCTTTAATGAGAGTCTTGCTCTAGGGATTCCTAATCTCTTCCCATGAGCACTCTCTATACTTCTATAAATACTTTGGGGGTTTCTGCTGTTGCCTCTAGACCTCAGTAAAGCCTTTCTCTGTTGTAGGGATAATTTTTTTTCCTCAGCGCTTCTTGAGATAGGCCCATTTAACAAGGGTTTTGTATATTTTCATACTGTAGCGTCAAACTTCAGTGCTCCCTAAATTCCTGTCTAAAATCTGGAGAAGCTTTGCCTTCTTTTTTTTCTATTTTCTAGTTATAAGCTCTGTCTTAAGGAAGTCTTATTCCTGTGCCCTGATGCCTATATAATGCTCCTTCTCTAAGTCAATAGCAGAAACTAAACTGAGCTGTTTGAGCCTCTGCTGCCTGAGGGAGAGGAGCTTGCTTTGTTGATCAAAGCAGTAAGCAGGATCATTAACCTCCCTGTGAGGTAGTGCCATCATTAGGGAAGGACAGACCAACACACAGACTAGGGAGGGTTTTACCTTAGTTATCTGAGCCAGATACCTTGCTTGGCAATCAAGTAACAAGGAACAGGTATGGGGGGAATGCCTGCTGGCTAAGGTGATGTCATCTGTGGATTGTGAGTGGCTGTATTGCTATAAGAGAAGTTGTAATTCAGCTGCTTGTCCAATAAACAAAACAAGGAAATAAACTTTGTTTAATCTAATTAAACTCCAGCTGCAGAACAAGATGTATAAAACTTTGTAATGTTCTCCAACACAGAAACAGTGCAAGAACTTTTTATCCTATCTGATATGAAAGATATTCTATTTCTAGTTCATGAAGATGGTTATAAATCCTGTGGCATCTTATGTCTTGATTTAGGGTATCCATTAAAGATGGCTTAAAGGTTGAAAGCAAATGTTTCAGTTCTTTTCTAAAAGCTTAGGTTTTGAGATGCAGGAAAGGAATGGGGTTTTTTCTTTTTGCAGTAGTGGTGTTGGTGTTTTGGTTTTGTTTTTAAAAGCGTGATAGACTTACTACAGTTTCAAAAAGTTTTGTAAATATCCTACAGGGTCGTAAACCTACTCTACGATTAGTTTATTTCTAAACTAGTCCACAGATTCTTTCCTCTTTATTGCAAACAAGTATGTCCTTTAACCGACTGATTTCTTTTTATTCCACTGTAAGAATGTCAGGCAGCTTAGAAGTAACACAGCATAAATATACAGCATTAAAAGTACCACTTAATTGGAAAAAACTGTAAGTTAGCATGGTGGTAATCAAATCATATTTTGATTTTTTTTTTTTTTTTTACTTAAAATGCCTTTTCCCACAAAAAGGAATGCTTTCTGAGGAAAAGCTTGGGGAAAAATAACCCTGCACCTCATTTTCAGGCAAAGGCTTTAAAATCTAATTTGAAACTAATGCTTTTCATCTTTGTTGAAATTGTCCCAGGGAAGAAATTAATATTTCTCAATGAGCTATTCATTGTATTTGTGCTGCATGTTGCCTAAAGTTAATGGCTTTAAAGAAATAATGTAGTTATTTTAGTAATATTTGGGTGTCTTTTCTCATTTTTTTTAAACTGATTTGAATAAATTAGTTTCTTCTTAACAGTAGACATAAATGAGTTTGAAATACTTTCTGCTCCCTATTGTCCAAAGTAGTAATATTCTCTAGCCTTTGATCAACAAAGTGGTATTTTGTCTCACTATGACAGTGCTAATGATAAAATTTTGATCTGTTAGCCAAAATGTAAGCTATTTCATTGCATATGCCCACATGTCAGAGGAGAAGGAGGATTCTTTTTCTTGCCACTGGATTGATGTATGTTGCCTCATTTAAACAAAACAAAAATAATGAAGCAATGTTGGCATTGTAGAGATATTCCTGGGCCCTTTTACCAGACATAGAGAACTGGAAAACATGCTTTAATGAAGGAAGCTTGTGGCACTTTACTTTTATTCCCCCTTTTGCGTTTGTCACTGCTATTAAGTTGTTTTGCTTTAAGGAAAATAACAAAAAAATAACAAGGAAAGAAAAAAAAAATTATAAAAGTGAGTCCAGGAGGACTGGCTCACTTTTTCCAAAGTTTTCTGAGGGGCTTGGTATTTATATTGCCCTTGAAGATTTAAGGACATTTAACTTCTATGTTCAGGCCTTGTAAAAAGGACTTGCAGTTGAACTTTCAAGATGGTAGAGGTACCATAGGATGATGTCAGTTTGACTTTTCTGGAAAATGCAACAAATCTAAGTTACTAGCACCATAGAAGAGGTATTGCCCTTCTCATGAGTTCTTCTCTTTGCCACAAACTGGCTTTAAAACATGTTACCAACAGATGTCCTATTACAAAACGCCGAAGTCACCTTATTGCTGTGTGCTGAGTGTTTTAAATGCCGTTTGATTATCAGAATGGATCAGAATGCACTTACAAGCATGAAAACAGGTCTACAGAGAGAAATGGATAATGATGAACTTGTGCTCAGATTCTGCGTAGCAAACAGAAGGTCCTGCTTGATAATAACTCCCAAATTATGGCTACCTATTTTTCCTATCATCAAAAATGGCAACTAGAATTATTACTGCTCTTAACAGCTAGCAATGTATTCCGCAGCCTGGTATCACTGAGTTCTGCAGATATTTTACAGAAATATTATTTGACTGATGAGTCATCCTCAGAACACAGCATTTTAATGAAATAATGCTTGGCAGGAGATAAATAAATCTAAGTTAAAACTGGTGGAAATTGCTTGAGCTGGGGGAAAAATTACATTGAAACATGGTTGGTTTTTCTTCCCCAAGTCTTTTACAGCAGGAAGTAAAATAAATGAATATCACCAGAAAATAAACAGCAGATTAGATGCTTCTCTTCAGTCCTTCTAGTGGTCTTTCCCTTGAGAGAAAAAAACAAACAAAGCATAGAGTTGTATCTTGTGTCACTGGGGAACACTTAATACTAAATGTAAAATTTTTATTGCACCTTGTTTTTTCCCTTTGCTTACAGGTTGAGTTGTTTTCCTATCTTTTCTCATAATCCTCCACCTTCTGTCTACCCTTTGCTTTTTACTTTCCACTCCAAGAGCTTAAAATATCCTTTGTATGGATTGTTTACCATGCAAATCAGTATGTGAATCTTTATTCTATGTCATCTTGTTCCTAAGGGACTTCAGTTGAGAAGCGTAGATGCAGGAGGAGGAAGGCCTGTTGTCTGTTAGGAAGTTACTAGCAGTGACACTTTACACTACTTTTCCATGGCATTAGTGACCCATCAAGAATTGACATTAATTCTCAGAGTTGAAAACTTTATTTCTGAAGCATTTGCAGTGGAACCTTTCTAACACCCTGGTGAAAGATACAGAAGTTTCCTGAGGCATGCTCTGGGGTTGGAAAGCATGAGGCTGTTGTAAATAACACATGAGCCTTGAGCAGAATTTCTGTTGCTAAAATAACTATTATTTACAAGCTACAGAGAAGCAGTGTCTGCTGCGATTTCCATGCTTTACAAATTGGGATCTATGGTCTATATTGCGCTTCTTTATCAACAGCCAGGTGGAAACAGCGTCCAAGTTGTTTAGCCTTAGTGAATTGTCCTCATCAGGCTTTCTAGTCAGTTCGGTATTTACCACTAAGAGGCTGACGGCAGGATTCAACTTTCTCTTGTTTTCTTCAGTAGGAGATGGAGCATTCTTGGCTCTAAACTGGGAATTGGTTTCTACAATTGCTATACAACTGACTTTGGAGTATCTTACAGCTACCTTGCCAGTTGGAAACGCAGCCAGCTTGGGCACCTTGCATTAACTAGGGACTTGTCTAAATCGTAAATCAACAAATTGCATCCTGTAACAATAACTACAACAAATTAGAAGATCTTTTGATGAACAGAACACTAAATAAGGGAACTCTGACTGTTAGCTGGTAGATACTCATGTTCTTTTATGGTTTCAACATATCTATGCTGATTTATTTCAGCTGAAGTTCTTTGCCCTTCTCCCCATTGTGTTGAAAAAGGCTGTTGCGGTTAACACTATTTTATGGTTGAGGCTAACCTGAGTTCCTCCTGTGAAGATGGCATTAAACACAACAGTTCTGGCCTATGTTCATTGCTGGTATAATGATATCTAAGTCTCAACGTGAAGTGATGTTTAAGATTAGTGAAATTTGTGTTTTAGCACAGTGGTGTTTGTGGATGTCACACTGCAGTTGCTTGAAGATACATGTCAGCTACACTATTCCAGTTGATGGTTGAAGATTTCAGCTCTTCCAGTCTGAATGTTTTTGGCAAGAAGCCAATGGAATGTAATCCTATATAGGAGATTGTCTAATCAAATCAACACCATAAAACTGGGTAGTTGAAAACACAAAACTAACAGGTGCTAAGGAGGAAGAGATGTGGTATGATTTAAACAGATTGCACCTTACTCTTAAACACGTGCTACCTTGTAGCTTTTTTTGAAACTGTATAGGCTGGCAAACACAAGCTACAGCAGCCTTTAAAGTGTCTGGATGCCATCTCAGTGGCTGAAAAATAATTACTTAGATATCCTTCAGGACTTCATAATAAGTAGTTGGTCAGGTTGTTGGATTTCAAAAATGGCCATTTAATTCGTTAAAGCTGTGGCAACCTAAGGAACGGAACCAATGTCTCTTATGTGGACTATTCTGAGGTAACTAAAAAAAATGGAATTTCTAAAAATGTCTGAAACTCTTCTACGCCTTCCGGTTGCGGACTGATGCTTTCTGAACCCATCTCCTGATTTATACTACAGATCTAGTGCATAAATTTATACTTCTGAATATCTTTTGCTCATGAAGTTTCCATAGTAAAGTCATTGTGCTTGACTTTATTCTTTAAACGTGTGGTGTTCGAGCTCTCACTTTCGGTTCTAGACCCCATGAGCCAGTAATGTTTTTATGGAAGCTCTCTGTAGAGCAGAAGGGAATTTCAAAGAGACTTTTCCAGCAGGTATGAAGCAAATACTATAATGAACAGCAAGGTAAACTGGGATGCCTACACAGGGAAATTCAGCTGCTTGTGTCTTTAGAAGATCCTGTAGTATTGCTAATTGGTAACTTTGTGACTGGACATACTGTGGGCTGGCATTAGCAGAGGCAAATAGAAATTCATGCCCTTTCCTGTCTTGAGTTTTATAAACGTAGGTGATTTTATAAAACAAAATTATTTTTCTTAGTGTGCAGGCTATTTAAGATCAACAAAGGAATAAATAGTTTGGTATTTTTCTGACATCCGGTATGAATTTGGCAACGAACAAAACGGTAGCCATAATGACGATGTGAATCCTGTTTACTTCTGAACTTGACTAGAGAAGACAATATAAGGAAGGATAAAACCACTTGAGCACAAAAAAAAAAAAAAAAAAAATCTCACTTGCAGTACTCTAGTCAAAAAAGCCTGGGCTTTTTTGTAATCCTGTCATGTGATCATTAGAGCAAAAGTTGTGAGTTAGTGAACTACTGCATGCCTGTTATGAAATACATTTTGTAGCTTTTATTTGGCCTAAAGAAGCTGTGGATTGTGTGTGGTGTGCTGATAAAAATTCAAGCTGTCAATTAAGTTGTAAATAATGTTACAACTGGAGCCTAGAATTGACTGTATCTGAAGCCAGCTTCTACGCTGGAAATCTTCTACCTGTTGTACCATCAACCCACAGAATTACAATGAAGCAACGTTCTTCCTTGCTTCAAGTAGCTCATAATCACCTCAAGCTGTCATCCAGAGATTTTGCACAGTTATGGCAATATTTCCAGCCGCATGATAACTTTTCCCTCTAAAATCCTCATGTTGTTTGTTTTCACTCCAACTTTTCATGCTTATACCTTCAGTGGCCCAGTCCTTTTAATCTAAGCAAAATCTCAGTGAAACTGGTACTTTGTTTCCTCATGTTGCAAGTACCAGAGTATCTTCCTTGGCTGTTTTATTTTTGACCAACTTAGAATTCTTTAGGCTCAAAGAGATATGGTAACTCTATAAAAGTTAATGCTACTTTATGCTTCGAGCTTGCTTTGATTTGTTAAATCTCTTTGCTAGTGCCCAATTGGTTTCGATTATCTCAGTAACTGAGAATTTGTTGAATTATATGGACCATTCAAGATTTGGTCAAGCCTAGATCCCTCAGGCCTTTCTTCATTTATACAAATAACTCTCACTTATGCTATGTTTATAATTTTTTAAACCAATGTCTGTTGGGGTTGCGGTCGTTGTTTTTATGTAAGATCTCCAAACTGCAGTCAGACTTCAGGAAGCTTTTCGGTAGGTAGTTACTTTCTCTTCAGCCAGTGTTCAAAGGCTATTGTTTCTCTGGTGTATTAGGGCTCTCTGCTGCTAATTGTGCCAGGTCTGATGAAGAAGGGAAGAGCTGATTTTTCAGGAAGACTATGACACTTAATTTTTAGAAGTAAATGCTAAGATTTTAGTGGTCTAGGTCTGATTCAAGTAACAGTTCAGAGCTGTTGAATCTAAATAGTTCACATTCATGAACTATTCATGCTTTATGCTTGATCTTCATGCTTCATCTCAATGTGTTGAAGGATGTTCGTAACCTGTGTTGAACTTCTTAATGGCTGTCTGTCAAACACAGAGATCTTTTGATTTGTGGTTCCACAAAGGTGTGACAGAAGAAATATTTGCTGTCTGTTCCCAGAGGAATGCAAGTTTTAATTAATGGTATTTTTTAAGTGCTTTTTAGAGCCATGGATTCTGAAAATGTAAACTAAGAACTTTTATCTCTAACTGGTGCAAGCATACTGAAGCCAATAGTTATATGGAAGCCTGTTGCACTTATAATCTAACCATAAATCCTTTTCTGATCCTCTTTTGGAATATTCAGCTGATATGTCAGGATGACAGGTTGAGATAAGGGACTGCATTAAAAATTAATTTTACTGCCATGTTGTAACTCAATACTTCCGCACTTTTGAACAGTTCTAAGATGGAAGGGGGTAAGCTTGATTTGTTATGCCGAAGTCCATAGAGCATATGTATTCCACTGAACAAAATGCAAGGAATGTGATTGTTGCACATCAGAAGAGTATGTGCATATGACTCAAATGTATACCATCTGGAATATTGTTATTTAATAAGGAAAGAATCTGGTTGGAACTGCATGTGAGATTCTTAAAATGTTTTTTTTATGAGTACCAACCTTTCCTTTATTTAAAAAAAAAGGGGGGGGGGAGGTTGTAAGTTCTCTGAAGTTTATTCTTTGAAATATTCTTCTCAGAAGTTCTAAAATCAGGAGTGCTACATGAAGGACTAAAGACTTGCGTATAAATTTCTGAATCATATACTGGGTGAGCTGTACTGGCTGGTACTGTACTGGCTGTTGAAATAACTCTTGGCTCTAATCCATTGCTTCCTCTGCAGGCTTCCTTTTGGATTACTTAGATAACTTTTGTAAGTGTCTCTTTTTTTAAATAAAAAGAAAAGTCCTTTGGAAGTATTAATACGTTGCTTACTTTTGTTACACATTCTTGCAGCACAGACCAGTGTGATGTTCCAGGCCCAACCAAATAAAAACTTCCATCTTTTTCTCTCTCATGCTGTGAGAGTTGTTCTAATACCAAGCTGGACTGAAAGCTTTCTTGTTCTGGAGTCAGTTTTGTTTAAAAGTGGCACAAGGGCTTTTTTGTTTGTTTCAGGCTTGTTGTTATTGTGGTTTTTTATGCAGTGAATGGACCAGAGAAGAGTTTACTCCTGGACATCATCAGATCCTTTAAAAAACAAAACCAAATAAAACCACACCCAAACCTGAAGACTTTTTCACCTACCTAAAAAAGAGAATGAATTACTAACATAGTCTAGGTATTTTAATGTAAATTGTTGGTTTCCTTAAGCTGTGGCTGCAGTATCTGATGAAAGAAAGTGTTATCCAGAAAATTATTTCAACAGTCTCAAATTGTAGAACCCATGTTTCAGCTGAACTACATGCTGGGATGTGAATTTGGTAAAAGAACATCAACAGAGGGTCTTGTGCATTTACTCTAACCACTGGCTGAAGGACAGCTGGCCAAAACTCATCTTTAAAAAGACTGGGATAATGTTGATTTGGGAAATGGAAGAATTAAACCGACTGATTTCACCAGCATTGTCCTTCAAGGGTGTCTGTCCTACCTAGCATTAACCTAGTAAAGCAGAATCATCCAGATTCTTTATAATTTCTGGTTGAACAATAAACTGAGTCTACAGAAGTCATCTTTTTTTTTTCTAACCATCATTTCAGATTAAAAAGGACAATTACTTTAATGTTCCATTCTCTCTGATCTGTTTTGAGTTTACAGTCACTTCTGAGGTTCTATCGCTTAACTCAGTACTGGTTTTTACCTGTTTTTTCTCTGACATAATGCTCTTGAATGCCTCAGTGTCCATTACTCTGAAACAAAATGAAGCTCCGAGCCTCCAGAAAGAAAAAAATTCCTTATAAGAAGCCTAAAAATCTGCAATACTCCTTTTCCTCTTATCCTGTAAGACAGAGGGTGATTATTTCTTCCAAATACTATCTAGATAAATAGTTCTCCTATGAGCAATTGAAAGAAGTCACTTTCTACCTATTTACCGAATTTTTGGAGACATGGATAATGGTGATACAGTTGATGCTGGATTTAATTGGTACTTGGGCTGCAAAGCCTTCCTAGGAGTTTGCTCTCCAAAGGCTCTTGATACTCATTATGCATAAGGAGAAGCTCCATTCATGCATTAAAAACTGATTAAGACAGAAAGAACAAAGAATAGGAAGAAATCATTACTTTCCAAAAAAAGACAGTCATGAGTAGGGGAGGTTGGGATCTGCGTTGTTCAGCATCTGTAGATATGATCAGACAAGCATGTAAATAGTGAGGATACCATATTCACTATGGTAATTTCTAAAGCTAACTGCAAAAGTTTGGAGAAGCCATGACCCTGAATGACGAGTTGATGAAATAGCAAAATGTGAGGTAGCCTACACCTAGAAAGACTTACAAAACTACATCTAGTTTATTTTTGAGTTTTATATTTTTATAACTGAGGTTGAGATCTTTGTGACTAGTTTGCTGAGGTTAACCTGACGCTTGGTGACAGTTGAGAAAGCTAACAGCATTAGGGATTATAAAGGAAGGAGCCGAGAACAAGATGGCATATGAAAATGATGCATCAATCTGGGCTGCCCTGTCATCCCATCTCAAAAAGAAAAAAAAAGGTGAAAGTAGAAAAAGACAAAAAGTAATTGAAGTATGGAGTTCCTGTCATGTGAGAAGGGGCTACATATATGAGAGTCAGGTTGGCCAAGAGCCATCTAGGAAGGAGTATGATAGGCCTATACAATCAGAGATGGAAAAATGACTGTAAAGTGATTGTTCATGTTTCTTTGGAATATGAGAAAGTACAGGTTCAAAAAAGGATTAATTTGTGAATTTGAAATTGCTTATATAGCTAGTGTAAGCAATTGCTTGGTTGCAACCTCCGACACAGAAAGTCTTTAAGTCATTAAATGTGTTGAAGCTTTGCCAGGCAAAGCCTGGCAAAAGGACTATTCTTGTCCCTCAATGTTCAGAGCTAGACAATATTTGGAAATAGGATATTCAGCTATGGTTGACATAGTACCATGATTTGTATTATTATAGTTAAAGATAGAAAAAACAGCACTGAGAACTGGGTTGAGAAAGCCAGGATTCTTAGATACCATGAATGATTTTGTGTTTACTAATTTTTTACTTTTGAAAATAAAAAGATTCAGAGATTGAGTGGGCTGTAATTTCTGGGAATCTCTTTCAAATGTATCCAAGGTTTAACACCCAAAAATGAAGGTGCTTGAAGTTGCTTAGGGACAGGGTTGTCATTGGGGGGGCTGGGGGGTAGACACATGACAGCTTTGAAAAGAACAGAACATAATGCTTCTCTGAGTAACTGTAGACATGCCGCTTGCAAAGGACCATATGTTACATCTTTTACTCATACTGGTGAATTGCTGGTCACACATGATTCACTTGAGATGGATTAACTGAGAGTTTTGTGGCAAACAAAGTGTAGTGTAATGCTGCCAGGAAAAAAAAAATCACACCAGTGCATAAAAGTAACTAATAAAACAGCGTAGCAGAGATCAATTAAAGTATAAGGTGATTTTTGATGTTTTGGGTAGAAAAACATTTTGGAAGGACAAATGGACAAGATAAGCCTGGCAAACACCGAGAATGGAAAGTGCCATCTGGAAACAAAAAATACAGACATAAATTTTACAGCAACTGTATAAAGGGGATGGCAAATATCTTCTAAGGTGTGAATCTGGTGATGAAGGAGAAGACAAGATGCACCCATGTGCCCTATCTCTTGCAGGTTGCTTTTGTACATGTTTCAATTAGATGTTTTAATGTTCCTGCTAGCTTTGCTTTTTCCTGTTCCCTTTGCATGAGGTGTTTCCTCATTGCTTTATGTGCAGTGAGAGCACAATCCAGAAGACAATATCCAGTTCAGTTTTCAACTTGAAATAATACACACTCTCTTGTTTCTGTATCTTCTGTATTGTTTAATTTCTTCCTTTCAGTGCTAGGTGAATGATTTTGAAATGATGCTTCATGGATGTTAGTTATCCAAATGCCATTGAATGTCTGTGAGTTGGGCACCACATTACCTTTCCTCTTTAGGAGACTGCAGTATGGTGGTATGGGGCTGAATTTCACTGGGGTTAATAATTTGCTGAGCAGTCTTTGCCAAGCAGTGAAAAATGAGGAGTCCTGTGTAACCTAAATGATTCATAAAAAAGTTACAAAGGGTGACATGAAACAGAGCTAGTGTAAACTTAAAGGTGGTTATTTTTAAATAAGGGATGGAAAAGATGACAGGGAATAACAGAAAATGAAGAGAGCAGATAAGGACCCAAAGAAGGCAAGAGAAGAGAGTAAGACTAGTGGGGAAAAGAGAAAATGCCAGAGGAATAAAGATCATGATAAGGTATCCCAGCATAACAAGGAAAAAGCAATTTTATTTGTCTTTTGTCTTCTTCCACTCCACTTTTCATCCATTCAGCTTTTTTTTCCCCTATTTTCCTTCCCTTTTTCTCTTTTGCATTCAGTTCATGTTCATTATCTACAACATCCATATAACAAATCCCTTCTTCAAAACCCAGCTCCAGAATATGGAAAGGCATCTCTGCAATACCCACATATGTCTTTTTATGCTTTAATAAAAGTTTTAAGATTGGTTTAAATTTAGTGAGAGAGATGACTAGGGACAATAGATACCAAAGATCGTCAGATCACTTCCCTGGGGACTGAATTAATGACCTTTAACTTCAAAATACAGAAAGCTACCTCTTTTGGGGAGCTAAAAAACCAGCTTCATAACTTGAACTGTTGGGAAGAACTCATCTGCAGAAGGGGTAATCTCTGCTCAAGAGCCAGATAGTTTTTGATTCACGTGTGTGCAGACCTGTACATCAGAGCTTCAAAAAAATTACCTGGACTTTTCTACATGTATTTGGTCATCATTCTCCACAATGTAAAATGCTGTGTTGCTTCTTGAGTGCCTTTGGAATTTTTTATCATCTTTCTGAACAAAAGATGTGATTGTTATGAGTGAGAGGGAAGGAATAATAGAAGAAAATCTACTCAGACTAGATAATAATGAAGATTATGTCTCCACAAACTAATAGGATTTCAGCTAAGAATCTGAATAGAATGCAATCAAAATGTTAAAAAGTTAAGCTTTTCCATTGATTTCTAACAAGGTGTTAAGAAACCTGTTCTTGTAAAATAGGATGTAAATACTGTTGGTTCTGGTGTTCTGCTACTGCTTTCTTCAAGGACCCTCTCACTACTAAAAATGTTTTAGCCCACATCAAAATGCACCAATAAAAATGTGATTCTTAAACATGTCTGTCTTTCCATCATTTCCTTTCCCTGAACTGTAATGATATGTAAGAAATACTAATTGAATTACTTTCCTTACAGAACACTTTAATGCAAGATAAGTGGTGGCTGTATTTACTAGGTTATGAGGTTAATATTTCCTCAGCACTGGTTTAAATGGTGTCTTACTACAGTAGTGTAGTTGGGGGCAATCCATATTGGAGCCTGTGATACATACAAATTTTAAGAAATTATTTTTTCTATTATCTAGAGTGAAACAGAAGTGAAATAATTTGCATAGCATGACACAGCAGATCAGTATGAGGGCAAGGATAAAGTCAGACACCTAGTTTAATGACCTGCACAGTAGATTATACTGCCTCAAGCTTAAACACCTGAAGTAGGACTTTCAGAAACATCACTGTGATTTAAGAGAACAAATTTCATAGACCCTGTGCTCCCCTATAATTTAAATGTTCAAAAAAAGAACCATTTAGAGTTTTTATCACCTAATTTTCTCCCTGACTACAATGTGAGGCTGGCAGCATTTCTATTCTCCTATTGTTCCTTTTCCTGTTTTTGTTCCAATTAAATTTTAAAAGTGGACTGCTTATGTATTTGTATAATACCTTGCACAAGGGGTCTCATCTGCATTGTAATACTATACAATAAATCAAAATGACAAAACCAACCAATTTCTAAACGGCATACGCTTGGATACTCCCAACTTTGTATAAACTCGTAAAAGAAGACTTCTAAAGAGACCAGTCCAGAATATTACTGCCAGAGACATGAAAGCAAGTGTATTTTTCATGTATTAAAGCATCTGGAGGTTCTGCTATGAAGTCAGAGTTTTTACACTAGCTTCAGTAAAATCAAGGCTCAAATGAGGAGACAGGGAATTAGTGTTCTCTGCTGTTGAGGAGTGCAGCTTTGGTAGTAGTAGAATGTAGTTATAAATGAAATTATGTTTTAAATATGATCAGAAAACTGTTGGGAGCAAAGGGCTAATGAACTATGAATAGTTACTGTAATAAAAGGTTAATCAATTATGTGCTGTTATAAGCAACCCATTAGGCCTGTGAGACACACTAGCCATCTTTTTTCAAATCTTTATGTCACTTATGGATGTGCTGACAGTCATTAGTAACAAATACTGTTCATATTTGTTTATAAAAGCAGTTGGTTGGTTGTTAATATTTTATAAACTTCCATGGAAAATATGATTTACTAATGGTTGTTACTTGTCCCTTATCTGGATTGGTTTCAGATAAGTTTTGCTTTAAATTGAGAAGTCCAGGGCTGAGTCCTGGATTCTGCCTAAATTGCCAGGGCTGAAGAATTTGTATTTTGTGACTGCAGGCAGAGTTTACAAAGATTAAAGCAAGTCTAGATAACTCTATTATTAAAGACTTCAGCAATATGCAGTTACTGCTGTTGGTTGCTACCAGATGTGAAGCTGTAACACTGAAGTACAAAGATAGGAAATAAGGAAATAAATGATGCTGTAGACAAACGTTCATTGCAGACCAAGCAGGATAATTGACTTATGTGATGGAGCTGTACTAGTATATTCTGTCAATATTTTGTCTTTTATAAAGCTTGAAATTGTTCATTGACTGGTTTGTCTAGCAAACTTTCCTGTATTGCTAAAAATATTTTTTTCTTAAAATGTAAATGTATACTCTTTTTCCCATTCAAATTCTTGTGTTATATTTTCTAATTTCCAGATGAGTTCTGTTGGCCTAGCCTCCTTTAGTGTTATCACTGGGGAAGTACTTGTAAATGGGTCGAAATTTCAGTTAGTTTTCAGAGAGGCTTAGAAGACTGAGGAGGCAGTTTGTTTTTTGAGCTTCATTGGCAGAGTTTACTGCAGCTTCTGTTGGTGCTGGTTTTGTATTTGTTTGAGTATCTGTAGTTTTTACTGTTTCTATGGAGTACCAACTGACGGAAAGGAAGAAGTCATTCTGCCTTTTGGCAGGACAGTTGCCTGCCTTCTCTCTTGAATACTGGGTCTTGCTTATAATTAATTTAAAAATAACAACCCCAAACCCTAAGACAAAGAATCTACTTTGACTTCTGTTAAGATATTGAAATGTGTATTCAAGATACTGCAGAGTTTGAATGCTCACACATGTATGCTTCAGAGTAGCAGGTCCTCATGTCTGCTGTGCTTTCTGCACACAGACAGGATAACCCTAGTGTAATGATCAGTTGTGGAAGGTGATTACGTACTACAGTATGATCCACAGCATTTGTTACTTGCTTTCACTGGATAGCAAGTACTTAAAATAATGTTAGTATGTTAATTAACAGGTGCCTCATTGTTCCTAATACTGGTCATGCTAATGTTACATTTCTGTCTTGAGACTATCAAAAGAAAACAATCTTATTTAGTACGAAGGTCCGTATCTAACAGGAATGGAAGAGATTCATCTATTGTGTGCCTTCTCTCAAATCAGTGTGATTTCATATTGAGAGGAATTTGCCTTTTTAGTGTGTTTCCAAAAGTGTATGTAAAATGTGAGGTGAAGAGAGGGAAGCAGCTTGGATGTGCTGAACTAAATTGTGAGTTACTGACACTGTCCCCGATACTGAAGCTAATTCTGGATGGCGTACACTCTGATACAGTGTATTCCTGTGGAACTGGATGGATACGGGGGCTTGCTGGTGTGGATGCAAGCAACAATTAGCTATTATTGATATAACTGCCCCGGGGAGGGAGCACACAAACAGGCTATAAAAGACAAACGTCTTGTAATAGTGGGTGGTCGCTGGGTATCTGGGCCTGCGGAACCGATAGCTCCGGTGAGCCAAAGGCATGTCTCCGGTTTCACCCCCTCCAGGCAAATGGATGACTTTCTGTGTGAGCATGTATCTTAATGATACCGGCTGCTCTCTCCAGCCAAGCAGCAGAGCGTTCACCTAGCAGCAAACGGGAACTGGCTGCTGCTTCTTCCTATCCAGACTGGAAATTCTTTGCAGCCAGCTACAGAAATAGCAGGGAGGCCGCCGTCCCCGCCCTCCCGCCCCGGCTTGCAGCAGGCGGAGGGGCCCCAACGCCCGTGTGTGTGTGTGTGTGAGGAGCAGGTGGGCCCCGCGGTAACCCCGCCCCGCGCGGGTCCCCGTCGGCCATACGGTGATGGCAGCAACCTCCGTGCCAGAGCAGGCTCTTTATTGGAGGAGGGGGCTGTCAATCCGCGGCCGAGCAAGCCCCACTCTCCGGCAAGCTGCTCCCAAGGTCTGATTCTGGAGCTGTGGCCGGTTGCAATGGGAAGCGGCGTCGGAGGGAACAAAGTTTGCAACACTTGGGCACTTGGCTGCTCGCGTCCTTGATGCCCGTGGCAGGAGCCGGTGCCTAAAAGCAGCGGGCAGCCAGGCGGCTGGCACGCCTTGCTGGTCTGCTGTCGGCACTGCTATCGCAAAGTTTCAGCTATTTTAATGTACTAAAATCCAGGATTTTAATTATCAGCCCTCCCCGCCCCCACCTCTCCTTCTAGGTAGGCGACAAATATTTTTATTCTGTGGATTAGAGAACTTTTTGCATGGAAATTTACTGACTTCGGAGTGGTCTCCGTTTCGGGGAGAGGGGGGAAAGGATTTGTTTTCATCGCAGTTTATTTCTGTTTTCTGGATCACAGGATTTTTGGAGCTATATGGAGGGATCTCAGGATGGTGTGCACCAGGAAAACCAAAACTTTAGTGTCCACTTGCGTGATTTTGAGTGGAATGACTAACATCGTCTGCCTGCTGTACGTGGGCTGGGTCACCAACTACATTGCCAGTGTTTATGTGAAAGTGCAGGAGCCGATCTCGGAAAAAAAGTTAGAGGAAGACAAAGGGGACACTTTAAGGATTATAGAAAGGCTGGACCATTTGGAAAATGTCATCAAGCAGCACATCCAAGGTACCACCTTACCCCCCGCTTGCTTTCCCACCCCACCCCGCCGCTTGCCGTGTGCAGTCTCCATCCCCTCCCGCCGCGTATGCTGTGTGTGCGTGTGACATTTCTGTCGCGATCGGGGAGAGCCGTGCCTCCGCCCGGAAGAGCCGGGGGCTGCGGTGCGTGTGGGAGTCCCCGGCGCTCCCCTCCCGGCGCCTGGCGAGATGAGCGGCGGAGGCGGGCGGCGTGGGGGGGACCTGCCCCGCTCCCCTCCCTCCCTCCCTCCTCCCGGGGCGGCCGCGGCCGCCTGCGGGAAGCCGCCCCCCCGCGGAGAGTGGGCCGTGGGCGCCGGGGCGGCAGTGCGCGGCGGAGCGGTGGCGGGGGCTGGGTGCCGGGTGCCGGGGCGAGCACCCGGGCGCTGGGCGGCGGCGGCGGCGGCAGCCCCGCCGGGCTGGGCTCGGCCTGGTGCTGTAATAAACCTGAGCTCAGCTCCGTGCCCGTCTGTGTCTTGCTGAAGTAAGGGGTCCGCGGGGAGGGCTCGCCGCGAAGGGCAGGGGAGCCTCTTCCCCTCTTGCTGTTATCGTCGTTGCTTTGCATTTGTTGTTTTTCTTTTCCAAAATGGGTTGCTGCGAGGGGAGTTTTTGTTCTTCTCCGCCTGTAAACCTGACTGCTAATCCGTGCTGAGAGTCTGTGCGTGTCCGGGTCTGCTCAAGGTTTTCCCTTAGTGTTGCTGTAGTGCTGGGAGCCACTTGGGATTATAACTGGGGCACTCTCTCATATGTGTAATGCCTTTTTAATTTGATCTCCTTTTAATGGGAGCTCTGGGAGAAGGGTTGAAGTGGGCGAGCAGTGGGGGAGAATATGATTATTTCCTGGGAGTTTGGGATTTTATACGAGTTTGCTTTGCTGGGTGATCTGTAGTGTCTTCCTTCATATTTTCATCTTTTGCATGGCATCATACAATCATTCCCTCAGTCTGCTAAGTGGGTTGGATAGTAAGGAGGTTGAAGGTGGGGGTAGGTGAGAGCTCTTAAAAAATCTAGAGGGACCGTGTTTCTCGGCTTCTGCATAACCTCCGCTGAACGTTCAAATCCCAATTCTAGTCTCTCCTAAACATGAAAAGGGAGAGCAAACCATCTGGTAAAGGATACCTATCACCACTGCAAAAAAAAAAAAATCTCACTCGCTTCCAGGCAGCTTTGGCCAGCTGGTCTTCTGGGAATACAAAGAAAGGTGGAGCAGGCAGGATGGCTAATCCCATATGAATTGGGCTTCCCCTGCTTGTCAATACTCATGAATTTGCAGCACTATTAATGCCCAGCTACTTTGGTATGACTTGTATTAATATTTTAAAAAATAAGACACATCACTATTCAGTTTGTATATGCTTTCATTTCTCAGATAGTCTTGTCATCTTGGGTAAATTAGTAAAATACTACTTTTTTTTTTCTGGAGGATGAGTTATAGCAGCTCTTGCAAGTTTTAAGTTGTCTCATGCAGTCCTTAAGTTTTTCTTGATTCCTGAAATGGATTTTTAAAAGGAGATATATTCTTGTCTGTGTGCCAGTGGAGTGCACTGTGGAAGCATGTATGAAGGCAGGGATTTTTCAAAAGGCGCTGTTAAGAGTTAGATACATGAAATTAATTCACTTTCCATATGATGCTGGAGCATAACTCCTTCAGGTTTGTTGGTGTGAAGCTTAAATACTCCTATTTCTGTTCAAGGAGAATAACAATGTCCATATCGGCATGTTCCTTCAGTCAGTAGTTTTTCTCAGAGTAGTAGAGAAAGGTATACTTAAATCAGGGAAGAGTGTAGCATGGATTAGAGCATAAACTTTTTTTGTGACTTTTTGTCACTATGCATAAACCAAACCAGAAGATATTTTCCTTAAATAACATTTGTATGACAGTTGAAGAGAGTCTTCTGAAAATAATTAAGTGAACAGTTCGGTAATAAGTACTATAATATATTTAGGGGAAAAAAATAAAATTTACAAAGTTCTCATACCTTATTGAAGCCACTTAATCTTTAAGATAAATAAATAAATAAAATAAATATCACAGATCATTAAGTGGATTTTCTGTACTTTTACTTGCCAGATCATAATAACTGGTGTTCACAAGGGATTCCTGTGGCAGAGATTGCATAATAAGGTGTTACTTTAATCAGATTTTGCTTAACACTGTGAGATGCTGGGAATTCTGGGTCATGGTGCAAAACTCACTGAAGTCATTGGAAGGAATATCCCAAGCTTGACTGGGTTTGGGATGAGCTTGAAGGTCAGCTTTAAGAAATTATAAGTTTGAGATTCATTGCCATAAATTGGGTAAACCAGCTGCTGTAATGGTTCTGGACAAGATTATAAGGGTTATCTGTAGTTTCCTATTAAACTTTTCCTTGGACCACTTCTTTTTTTTATGTTGGGGAGAGGTGTCAATAGCTCAGATGTTCTGCAGTGCTGAACAGGCATGAAATTAGCACGGGTAATAGAATTGCATTCCATAGGATATCCTGCAAATACCAGAGAGCTTTAACTGCCACATTTTACACATGGGGTTATGCTAGTATTTAATTTTAATTTGTTTTCTGATTGAATTGTTTAATTAGATGCCATCTGGGAATTCCTTTGGCATATAAATTGCAGTCTTGTAATATTTTATCAAGTGTCCTGGAAATGAGAAGGAATAAGAGATGCCTTCTTATAAAACACTTTTTAAAGTAAGTATTCTTAAAAGACATTTTCATGGCAAAAAAAGTATCAGACTGAAAAGAGTGTTGCGGGGGGAATTTACAAATGAGAGAGAGGTTCGGATCACTTAAAGAATCCCCTCTCAATTGTATTAGCAATAGAAAAATGATTTAATAGAGATTTGTATGGAAGTGTGACTTCACAGAATTCGTTGGCAAGGTTCACTCTATTACTTAGTACATGGATGAAATGCACACAGGAAAACTAAGTCAGAATCAAACTAAACTAATGTGTATGGGGACTGAAAACATAATGGGGTAAAAGGAAATGTGGGAGAGGGTAAGGGAGACCCTCCTGTTGAGTCACACGGTTCAGAGAAGACCCCCTTGCTTTCTAAACTCATGTTGGAGTCTAGGTGTGGCTGGATGGACTCCTAGTCCCAGACTTGGGCAACAGTTTATATCTAAAGGGATTATAATAGCAGCCAGAAATTCATTCACAGTTGAATAAAAATCACAACAGTAATTTAAGTATAAATTTGAAAGTATTAACTTATATCTTACAATATACTTGCTATAACATACTTAATAACTTATATCTTATAATGTACTTGCTATAACTTGCTTAATATCTTATATTTGCTATAACTTACTGTAGACTATTCAAGTTAGTACACATGTATGCATAAAGACACTGAGAGAATTACATATAAGAGAACAAAACAGAGTAAAAGAGAGAGAGAAAAGAGGTATACCTGTTAAAAATTCGCCTCGAGATCAGGGAAAATATTCATGTCAAATGCTTTGGCATTTGTCTCAACGGGTAAAGAGTCGAGCCTCAAGGAGTGAAGAGAATCAGCCCAGGTCGTGTTGGCTTTTGGCGACGGACCTCTGATTTTTGCAAACAGGAAAGTTTGTGAGCTGTGAGAGGCATCCCACTCGGAGATGCTGGTTGCAGCCAGCTGCAGTCCAGGAGAGCTCAAACGGTCTCACTTAGGACCACTGTTTATAGGTTTGGGAGATAATTGACTTTCATTATTAACAAAATTCTAGAATCCCAGCTGCGCTGGAAAAGTCTGAGACTGAGAATAACTCAAAACATAGATACAGGGTGCTCCAAGATTGTCAGGGGAGGATTGTAGTGTCTCAAGGTTGTTAGGAGAAAGAACTGGCTGCGGGTTGAGAACTGGCCATGTCTACTCCTGTCCCCCTGCCTTTGCCGGGCAGTGGGAGTCCTTGAGACGCATAGCGTTATCTCCCTGTGTTAGCTGTGTAAGAGTTCCTGGCACAGTCAAGGGTCGCTTAACTGTCTGACTCATTACACTTATGCTAAGGCCTAGTGAGCCTTCCCGAGTTCGTAAATCATCCTGGAGAGGGGGAAAGAAATGCACCACCACAAAGAGATTTCCAGATCAGAGAAGCTGAGAGAGAATGAAAGTATGCATGCCTCATGTTTGGAAAAAACAGTATGGAAAGGGAAATATTTGTACTGGTATTGGCCAAGAATTGAAAAGTTAGAATGTGCAAGTTCGTACCTGCCATATTGTACATCTTACACTGCTGTGTATTCACACTTCTGCAAATGTTGAAGGATAATAATTTCTCTGCACAAATTTTCTGGGTGCTGGAAATGGAATACGAGCATGTGTGTCTGCTCTGCCTGTATGGTACTTCTCTGCTTCCTTCTTTCCTCATGATGTGTTAATTTATGTCGTGTAGCCTATGGGTGTGCTGCACAAGAGTCATGTGTCTGTATAGTGACTTTTGTGATAGGCAGTTTGGGGCAGGACTGGCAGCGTTGCAGTGTAGTTGGGCAATATGGACCACAGAAAGACGTATTTTGTGGAGTGGAAGCATGATGCTGGAACTTGAGCTTAAGCCTGGGAATCGTGAATTCTTGGCTTGCAGCCTGCCACAGTTTACAAGATGGTTTTGGTCAAATCACTTTACCTTTTTACAATGATGATCACCTGCATGCTTTTCTATGGTAGCGTGTTGTGATTATGGTGTTAATTACGTGTGTGAATGCTACCCAGCTAGTACTAAAAAGATTCTCCCCCCCTGCCCCCAAACTTCAGTAGGAGGCATATGTTTTATGCTAGCAAGCAACCCACTGAGAGAAACTTCTAGTTTCTACTTCCTTTTGAGTTTGCAAACACGATGGTGTATTTTTTGAGATTTTGTGTGTGTGTGTTTTTATGTGTGTGAAAGAAAGCGAGGAAAAGACCAAATGGATAGTTTTATGCAAAATGCAGTCCTATTTTATGTCTAACAAAGGTGTGTGGCACATGTATAATCTAGTACTATTGAGCTTTATTACCAGAAAGTATACTTTAAATGGCTAAAGTTAATGAATTTTGTGTTAAATGAAGTATCTGTGGTTCCAACCTAGGATTTGAAATCAGTTTTTCCTCAATTTTATTTGAAAATGGTATGTTCTGTTGAGTTCACAAGGAACATACTGGTTCAAAAAACCCCAAACACTCTTATTTATCAAAATCAATACAAGAGTGCTTCAGACAGGTCACAATGCCTCATTCATCTTAATAGTGCATCATGCATTGGCTCTGTCACTAAAAAACTGCCCTAAGTTGCATGTGCAGTTGGAAGATGATGTGAGCAGGCAGGCTGCTCTTAATCATATACTTAGTTTGTAACAATGACAATAGGAAAAACACTAGCAAGAAGGCAGCAATTTATTGTTTTCTGCAGCCTAGCTTTAGGCCATCATAGGTGATGAGTTGAACCTTTTTCTTGAAAAGCTATGCTATGGTTAAGCCGATATCACTTAAAACACCTCATGCATGCCATCCTGTTTGTCATCTTATGCAATGTCATTTTAATATTTTTCAGCCTTCGTGATTTCTGGACCAGTTGAATTCTTAGTGTAAGATCAATGGATGATTACTAAGACATCTGTGTTGTACTAGGACTTTGGTCCCTCATCTTTGCAAACTGCTGCATCTGTTGTCATAAATGGAATGTCAGGTGCTGTGTGGACTTATTTGGGAAAATTTGTAAGAGAGGAGATGTATGTGTTATCTCTCGACCTGCTGCTTAGAATTATTTGCTCTGTGGATTTACTTCAGCTAATGTTAGCTGTCCTGTAGTTGGGTATCTAATCACTCTCTGTGGTCAGTTGTGGGAGGGAGAAATCTCCAGCATGTGATTCATTCCCTGTCTTGGACAGGTGTTAGGGTGGAATGATTTGCTTTCAGAAATGGCATATTTTGAGCTTGGGAACTAGGTCAACCAAGATTCCTAATTTTAGCCATCTAAAGGTTTGGGTAAGTAAATTTTGTGTTTGATATTGACCCTTTATTTTCTACACTTTATTTATTTATCCCAAACATGAGGAAGAATGTAGTATATAAACCTCTGGTTTGTGATAGCTATCCTTTGCAGCCCTGCTAGCTAGCTGGGTTCCATAAAGTCAGGCTCACTAGGATTCGCATGGCCATTCCACCATGTCTCTTACTCTTGTGGTACTTTCCTTTTGGGAATAATTAATTGTTAAATCCCCCCAGCTTATTTCCGTCAAGTTCAAAAGCAATTAGGCATGTTTATCATGCACTGCAGTGTATTTATTTTACTGAGAAACAAATCAGCAGTAGGCAGTAGCCCTGGGAACACAGCTCTTGCTGCACTATAGAGGGCCCTATATTCACAGTCTCTGTAGAAGCAGAGAGACCTGCTGTCCCAATGTAACTAATTGCAAGAGAAGGAACTACTTGGATATGTAAGACATGCAGGATTAATCCCATTATTTTTTCTCTTTAGGCTGTGACTTCTCAAGTCATTCTAGATTGCTGCATGTCAGTGCAGATTAATTTGAATTTAACTTTCATGTTCCTCCGTGCTTAGGAATGGGTGCACTAAAGAAAACTTTAATATAGTGATTTCAGCTAGAAGACCTAAATTGCTATAAATTTTCAAGCATTGCTGGAGGTGCAGGTCTTTCAAGGACCATCTACTGAAGAATTAATGATGTTGGTTATGTTGATTACAACTTGGTAATTTATTATTACCATTATTAAAGTTAACTTTTTTTGTGCTTTTAGTATCTTTAGTTCTCTTCTAAATGTGTTCTTTCTTGGTGGTTCTTCCACCGAGGATTTATTTTGCTATAGTTAGGATGTAGTGGCCAAAACTGAGGAGTGTTAGGCTGGCCTTATTAAGGTAACTATTTTATTACTGGAGATTGAATGATTCCTTTAATGATTAAAGTTGTTTTTTCAGAATGAGGTATGGGTTGTGGTTCCCCCATGGCACCCGATTGTCAGCTAGATCGCTCTATTAATTCTTCGAGTTTATGCAATGGGAAAAGCATTCCAGTTGCAATTTTTTTTGAGATTGTGTCTTTTGAGCCAGAAACAAGAAAAGTTTTATTTGGCCACAAAGTGAGAGTGGATGGTAGCTTTGTAGTTGGGAAGGGAATTGACCTGGATTCTGTTTCCTTCAATCTAGGCAATTTCTGTAGTTCACATGAAAGTCTTCAACAAAAGGTTAAAAAATGAATTGGAAGCAGAGGCTGGGAACTGTGACTTCTGTGCCCTCCACAAGTTCTCTTACTGCTCAGCTAGAGAATTTTGCTTTTTCTCTCTGAAAAAGTTCATTTTTGTCGACATTTGTTATCTCTGCATAATGGCAAGCTTCAGTGGAAAGAGCGGATTGTGTACTACAATCTTTGAGCAGATGATTTATGGGCTGTGCAGAGATGGAGATAGCTATTCTGCTTAAGGTTCTGGACTCAGCTCATTGCTTCATTTGTGCTGGCTAGGTGTCACTTTGGAAAATGTTGCTCAGGTTGACACAAGCAGCCTGCAGCTGTGCAGAGATTAGAACTTAGATCTTTTGACTTTCTGCTAGACTGTTATGCCCATTTTAGTACTAACGAGTGATTTTATCTATATGACCAAAATCTAGATAAATACATATGAAAAGAAACATAAAGCAAGACCTACACATAGCTGCTGGGAATTGTGTATTATGTATGAGATCAGCTTGGTCCTAGCATCACACTCTCTCATGGCAATATCTGCCTTAGCAGTCCAATGTAAAAAACACTCTTCCACTTGGGCATACTGGGGCCTGGGGTTGATTGTGATCTGCCAATTAACTGTTGTGCATACAGGGGCAGACAAAGAGAGCAGTGAGAGGTGTGACTTTTCTCAGGGCCTAAAACTCAAAAGAGTCTTTGCTTAGAGGAGCATGGTGCTGCAGCCGCCGTATGCTGTGATACACCTGTTCTTGTTTACTGGGTCAGAAAAAGATGGCTTTATATGTACACAAGGTACACTCTCTTTATTTCTGAAATAAATGCAAGAGTGTTATTGTACATTGAGTTCAAGACTGTGTTTGGAGAGGTGGCTCCTACATGCTAATGATACTTACTCTCTCTGTTTAAGGAGCAGGACAAAACTCTAGAATTGCATGCCAGAGTATCGTTTGTGGCTGATGTAGTTTATTTTTTTCTCTTGCATGAGCTGAGTACTTATGAAAGAGTCTAGTACTCTGCATCCAGTAGTACAGGATCTGGACCTAAAAGTGCATGTGTGCAAGTATGAGGCTTTCCATTATATTATAAAAAGAGACTACAAACACTTGTTTATCACTGAGCCTGGGATGGGCTATGTGGTTTCTCCATTGTCTTTAGGGCCAAAAGGTTGAAGTTGTTGCCTGTCTCTACCCAACACTGCTCCAGCCACAGAAGCAGTTTAATTTAATTTTGTGTTCAAGAGAAGGGTCTTGTCATCAACATTATACTATGAAAATATGCATAAGCTGCAGTGTGATGGGATAAGCTACTATTATCCATCTGAATGTTAGAGATGTGAGACATAAAGAAAACCTATGGTGATTTAAAAAAGTGAATATTGGGCTCGGATCTTGAGACAGCAGTGGCAGTTGTGGAGATGGCTTAGCTGCCTTCCCAAGGATGATGGGGAATCCTTGGTTGCCATTAGAACAGCCCAGGAACTTGATCATCAGCTGTTAATGTATGGAGTGTGGCAAGGGACATAATGGGACATGAATCATCTTTAACTGGTTAACGGCTGTCCTCATTTATTGCACTCGTAAGATTATGTTGTTTATGCTTGGCCCAGAGATTGGAGACTGGACTTAGTACAGCGTGCTGTGGTGTCTTGGGATTGTCCCTGAGTCCAGAGCAGATACTCTGTGACTGCTGATAATAAGTGAAGTAATCTACTGGTCCACAACTCGCAAAACTACTTCTTTAATGAAATTAAATTTCTCTCATGAAAAAGTGAAAAGTAACTTCATATCTTGTCATGCCTCCTCTGAGATTAATTCTTTTTCATTTCTCTGCTACATTATTTTCCTTTTAATTTCCCTTATTTTTTGGTATTTAAAAATGTCTTCTAGTCTTCCTTGTTTTGTTCACTAAGCCATATTATGATCAGAGTCCAATGGCACTTCCATCACCTGTGGAGGAATCTTTCTGTGTTGCTCTTGGCCTTCCAAGAGGCTACCTCTGTAGCCTCTCCAGAAACTTCTGGCCTCTTTTATTTTAGGGACTTGAGAAGCACCTCAGTGACAGGCTGTTTGGTGGGACAGTGTGGACAGATACACTGAGTAGACACTGAAATTGCCAGGTACCTGAAACTTAATGCTCTGTCTTCATGCTGCTGTTACTATTAAATCTATTCTGAGTACAGTCGTGCAGTGCAGATGAGTTCTCTGTTAAACAACATTGTTTCCATTTGCTTCATAAATTTTCCCTGCTCAACTGGTGTTTTGTAACCAAGGTGCTATTTTTAACATGATATCCTGAGTTTCCTGAGGCAAAGGCAGAGATCTTTAGGAGCCAAAACCATGACTGTAACCATTACATTTCTCCAGCACCTCCTCTACTTGGCTTTGAAAATGAACAAATGAGAATATTCTAATTTCTTTTTTATAATATGGAGATGGGAGGTCCAGTTTGCTTCCTTGAAATTCTCTGTCTTTAAAATGCCAGAATGTGTCTTCTCAAGTCTATAATGTATCCTCTACTTAGATCATATGATTTTAAAAAAATTTATTATTTCTATGACAGTAACACTGTGGCAGCTAGCTGAAATCCCAGCTCTCTTGTGATCAGTGCTGTACAAATGTATAGTGGAACCCTTGACTCGGAGATCTTTGTCTCCGTGGATAAGATCTGCTGGAGCTGGGCAGAGGAGAGGGATATAGAGAAATGATATGGCCAAATCTATACAGACTGTTGGTGGCAGGTTTGATTTGCTGCTGTAGTTGCTCAGATGAATCAGACAGAAGGTCATCTTTCCTCCCATTAGTAACAGCCCAGAGAGAATGTGTGAATCCTGCAGTATGCAAACGTTGCAGTGTTGTGTAGTAGCTGCATCTGTTCTCCCACTGTAGATCTTGGCCTTGCTGATAGGAATTTGAGAATGACATGAGCTCTGAAGTATGAGATTAGATGTATCTCCCAATGTGCATGTTATAATTAGCACTTCTTAAATACCACATAATTGCCTAATTCTCTGCTTCCATCTTGAAGATTCATGATCTCGGTGACCTTGTGTCAGTAATGTTGGTGGAGGTGTGGAAATCCTATTGTACTTTTGGTTTTGCCATTTCCTACCTCCTAAATAAAACCCCTTATTTTAAATGTGAATGTTTGAATTTTCCTTTTATTAGAACTGTCACAGGTGATCTCTGAGAAAAGAGGATTTCAGTAAGCAGCTTTCTGAAGAATATAAGAAGAAGAGGTAGTATTTCTGGTTTTTTCTTCATAGATAAGTGGTCATTCTAGTCTTCATTTTAGGGAGCTAATATAGATTTTTAGACTGTGTTACTTGCCCATATGTAATCTGGATCTAGCTAGAGATCTATTTCATGAATCATCCAACTAATGCAGTGAATTACTTGTCCCTGCTTTCACGGTGGATTCAAATTCCTTTGAAGCTTTTCTTTCTGCATCGAGTCATGACTTGCCAAAGGCTTTGCAAGAAGGTTTGGCATGCCGTAGGTAAAAGAAAAACTGTCAGATAAACTTTTCCAGCACAGCAGACTCAGTGAGTCTGTATCCATCCATTACAGGATTATCACTGCAATAAAGTTATGGTTAGAGAAAACACCTTTTGGGATTTCTCTGTGCACAGAATAAATAGGGCTTGCAGAAGAGAGCACAGAATAGTTTTTAAAATAACTTTGTTCAGTTTGTTTGCTTTTCTCTGAGGTATTTATAATTTTACCAGCAGTTTATTGCGTGATCACATGATGCCAGTGTTTCCCTCTTCTACTTGTGCTAACAGGAATATTTTAAGTTGCTCAAGCGAAGGGTGGGGGAGTGGTATGCTGTAATTTCTGTGGTATTTCTGGTTAGAAGACATGTTCACTTCATGTGTAACAATTTGTAGGATGAGGAGGGTCAGGGAGGAGAGAAGTATAGGAAAAGCTAAAGGCTGCATAAGAATACCTGAATGTTTTATCCCTTTTTAGTTAATACGAAACTACAGTTACTGAGTGGAAACTATTGAGTTTCCACTAGTGTTATTGAAATTGGTGAAACAAGTGCTGTTGATTTCCCATGGAGTGGAAAGAAGTGATGCACCATTTCTGATTCTGTTCTGAAAGCCTTTTATTTTCTTGTCACTCTCAAAACCAGTTTCACATCTAGTGGTTTATTATAAATATTTGCTTGTTAATTAAACCCAAATCTAGTATTCAAAAATGCAAGATGTAAAGCTATTTGATTTAGTTTATATAGACCTTTTAAAACATATATAGTATCTTTAATGAAGTAAGAAATATTTGGCTTGCATACAGTCAGAATATCATAAGCAAGATACTGGTCTTGGCACCAAAATTGTATCGCTCTTGGTCTCCAATATCGTAATCAGGTATTGTTGTTTTGATTCTGTTTTTTCAAGAGGCAGTAGAGTTAGTACTCTATGACTTTACAACATGATGTCAGCCATAAAGGATTGTGACATCATTAAACTTAGATGTAATTGAATGAGATATTTTAAGCTTGTGTTTAGCTAATATTTTCACATGGCTGTAAAGCTGTATAAGTTTAAAATTAATTTCAAATTGGACATAAAACAAGCAAACCAACAACCAAAAAACCCCCACGAGTTCCAAAGGGATGTGTAAAGCTGTACATAATGCCAGGAAGACTAGTGAATTTATGCACTAAAAGCAGCAAGGCCAGAAAAAACAGTAGCAAAATGACGACAGAAGACTTATGTTTGGCTAGATCATTCCCACTTGCAGCTTTCATTTCTCTAAATGCAGGCATTGTAACAGGAATGCTTTTGGTATAGAAACATTTTTATCTTATTGTTGTACTTAATATAAATAAAATTCTGTCAGCATACATGAGTTTTTCAGCACAGCTTATGTCTTTCTTACATTAAAATAGTTTAAAAGCACTTTCATAGTGATAATTCTACTACTCTATTTTCATTTAAGTACTGAGATAAAATTTTGCATGCAAATAAATATGGAAATATATATACAAATATTTAATATATATAAAAATATTCTCTATATAATAATAATCTCTCTCTCTCTAAATGTATGTATGTGTTTTTAATGGTTGCACTAAGGATCCATATGTCTTGTCTTGAAGGCGAGAAGGGTCTTCACCATTGCCTGATACGGACTGACAAGGAAGAGTTTGTAAATGGTAATACAAGCACTGATTAGAGCAAATGGGAGCATGTTTGCATAATATCCGAGTATGGTGGCAACAGGAACAGACTCCTGCAGTCTGGAAATGCAAAGGACAGAAGTATTGCCTGAAGTGTGTTTAGAATTAGGTTTTCAGACAGTTGTTAGTGCTCTCTGCAGTAATTGAGTAATAGCTGATGGCTAGAGTGAGCCCTGCACATTTCATCACTTATTAGCGGAGACCGTTTTCAGAATGATTGACTGCTGTAGAAGCAGGTAGAATACTGGGTCAGAGTGAGTGGGGAGCCACAGTATTGATTTCTCATTTGAAGAAGTAAGTAAAGGTAAAGCTTTTTACGTTGCAACTTTTAGCTCTTGAGGGTAGATTTTTAATGGTTCAGCCCTGGATTCTTTTTTCATAATTAAGAAATAAGCTGCTGTTGGAGAATTTTTAAATTTATGAAAGAGTAAAATTCCTTGTTATGAGGAAGCCTGGAGACTTGAAAACATGTAAAAGGAAATTTAATGTCCTAATGTGTGAAACATTCCTTGGCTCCTTGCAGTAACAGCATGTCAATATATTTTTGTCTGCTTGACAATATGTAGGAAATGCCTTTGATTTTGTAAAATTGCATGTAATTTCTCAAGATTTCTTTTGATTCTATTGATTAAAGCTTTTCTCCCTTGCCTAGAGACATTAAATAGCAAACCATCTGCTAAAAACAGATTGGCAACATTCCTGAAAACTAACATTAAAAAAAAAAAATTAGTCTAAATATATTTTAAAAAGTGTTCCTATTGTGTTCTGGGACGAATAGGAAATCAAAAGCTTCTGTTACAGTCTGGCAAAAGGTTGTAGGACCTGGTCAAATACTGGTATTGTCTTCATACCATGGAGAAAGGTACTGACTGCAGCAAAAAAGCACACAGGTACCAGATGATGTAGTGCAAAAGTGTCATTACAAATACTGTCCCACGTGGCTGTGTGTTTACCACCTGTATCCATTATACAGGAGCTGATGGATAATCAGCCATTCGGCCCAAAGTACTCTTTGTATGGCTGCCAGCAGTGAAACATGCTGATCACAGTTGCTAACTCTATGGACATAAGTGTAGGCTGTAGAGTAATCCCCATCCCCCCACGTTTTGTTGAGGTAGTAAATATAAAACTGGCATGATCATGGAGAGTGATTTTTTTTTTTTTTTTTAAATTATATTTTGTTATACTCACCAGTGATTTTCTGATTACACTTTGTTACTATCTTTGTGTGAGCAGCTTTTAGGTTGCACGTGGCTATGCTGCAGTTGTGAACATGCTTATATGAGTAAGAACTCTCAGTATGTTTGCAGTGTTGGGACAACAATAGGGAATAAGTTTCTTGGCAGGTTAAGACAAAGAGGTTGTGTGTTCAACCTAGCTTTTGTGGCTGGTTTTGCCAGGTAAGAATGCCATGTAACTTCCATAAAAAGTTGATTAGCTGCCCTAGGGAAAGAAAGTACAGGGAGGAGGGATTACTCAATACTGTGTGTGTTGGCACAGATTCAGTGGAAGATAATTCTGGATATTTTCTTCTCCAGCAATTGGATCTATGCAGGTACTATGCATTTCCACCCTTCCTGCTACTAAAGAGATAAGAGGTCTTTGTGTGAAAGTGAGACCAAGGAGGTCCTGGTAGGGGCTGTTCTGTCTTGAGATTTTCCCTTAATTAAAAACCTTAAGGTACGGAAAGATATTAAATTATTTTTTTTTATTACATTCTTTCCACATAACAGAGGGCCCCTGGACTGAGTTCTCAGTCAGTGTGAATGTACTCAAAGTTCTTGCTCTAAATTCTGTCCTCTGTTGGACTCGCATAAATTGCTGTCATTGCCATGCTGCAGTAATTCATACATCTGAGGCATTGTGGGGCTTGGAAGTGAGCGGAATGATCTGTGCAGAGCAGTATAAAAAGCAATAACTCATTTTCTCTGTCCCCTCTGCTGCCTCAGAATTCTGCCCTGGATACCCACAGACCAGGCTGGAATCAAGAAGGGTGGCTTTTACTTGTCTCACATCTATGGAGTTACTTTTCTCATATCACCATGTAGGCAACTGGGTCTGAAGAATAAAGAAGGGGATGGGAAAGAAGAATCAAAGTATCCACAAGTATAAAAGATAATGTGATTATTAAAGGGATTATGTAAAATAGTGTGTGAAATTACAGGCAATGGCAAATACTTTGCAGTGTGTTCGCTGCCATCTGTCTATTTTTAAAACTTGTGCTTAGCTAGCACCTAGCTAGCCAGGCTGTTCTTGAGTATCAGTGTGTAGTCGTATAATTGTCTGGCTGTTTTTACAAGGAACGTGGTGCAGAGAATGTGAGAGTTTTGGCCACAATGACAAATTGTGACAGTGCAAAGTATGACAGAAAAAAATGATAAAATAACAATGTAGGATGTAGCAGCTTAGCTTTGCCACATTAAGCTAATAAAAAAAGCGTATTTTTACTTAAAAAAAAAATTTAATGTATCTCTCTTACTGTCTATTTAATGTTCATGCTATGAATTTATTAAGAGTGACTTTGAATTTGCCTTTCTGCTCTTTGATGAGAACAGATGTTATTTTCTCCCAACTTCTCGACACCTGGAACTGGCAAAATTCCCCAAGCTCATTCAATTATCATCCAACAAGCAGGGTTTATTCAAGCAATTTACCTACGAAGGCCAATTCAACACAGGGTGGAAAAGAAATACCCTTTTCACTGAATTTAAAATAAACTCAAGAGAAGTCTTACTCATTTCATCAGAATGAGTAGCTGTGGTTTTTAGTTTTAAAAAAAAAAAGGCAATTTTATAAAGTCATACTTACGCCCTTGTTCAGTACATGATGTGTATGAAGCTCAATAATTTTCTGAAGACTGAAATTTAAACATGATAAACTGTAAGGTTTTTGTTGCTTCTTACGAAGGAAGATAAACAAAAGCTCCCTCTTTGTAGGGTGTTTCTTCTCACTGAACTGCACACCTGTATAAATACAGTGCTTGAGTCATTCCCGGTTTACACCAGAGAATAGTGAAAGCAGCAAGATGGGAGTTAGCCCTCTTGAGTTAAACTGATGGGATATTCAACAACTCTGGCACAACCCCTCCTTTCCTGTGGTGTCTGGAACCTGCAGTCACCTCAAACAGTGTGAGTAACACTGGGAGTAGAAGCCCTGGCTGAAGAAACTTCCACATTTAAATTTCACCTCTTTCAGTTCAAACTTCATAAGGGGAAGTCTTATATTCTCCTTAAGTGGACAAATGAAAGTATCAATCATTATATTTACCTTTAGGAAAATTAAAACCTGAGTATGGTGTTTTGGCTGTGTAACTTACGTAACTTTTCCCAGCACTGTGTGGGATATCTGTTTTCAAGATATCTCATGTTTAGCAGTGTTTTTGTTACGGCTTGCCTTAGCGGCTCCAAAACCAAAATATAAACTAAAACGGGTTAACTAGAGATACAAACAAGGTTGCAGTCAAGCAATTAGAATTTGGATGAGGATGAAAATTTAAATAGTTTTAAAACACGGCAGCAGTGCCATGTGGCAGGATGTGCTCATGGTACAGTGAAGAGCATAATGACTTCCTTTGGGGTTTTGGTGGGGGTTTTTTGGGTTGTGTGTTTTTTTGGTTATTTTTTCCATTTTGCCAAACTCTGCTAATGTCTTACTTTGTTTTCTAGGAGTGTTATTTTAACCTCTGTATTAACCTTACTCCTTAAACATTGTGGACCTGTATTGTAATATGTTTGGAGTTTTCGGCTAGTGGACTTTGGGAACCTATGGATAAAAGTGGTTAGGAAAAGGTAAGTTCAGTCATGGGATGTCTCTTGCAAATGTGTAGGAGTTCCAGTGCTGCCTATCTCTTCGAAAAAAGAACAAAGATTTTTGAGAAAAGACTAAGGGGCTGTTAAAAAGGTATGTTAAACTATGTAATCAGCCAAATTTCAATGAGCACTTACAATGTCAAATAGCATAAGCAGGAATGAAAATTCATTTGTCCCCATCAAGTTGATCCACTTTCCTAAAAAAAAAACCCAACCAGAAATAAGAGTTAACCCTTGCAAGTGGTGGCAGACTTCCTCCATGGTGCTGGAGGTTCCTGTTGAGGAATCTCATCAGAGGGACAATGATCTTGCTCTAGTGTTGACTTCTAATAGAATGTCTTTCTGTGAAACTTGTGTTCAAGTTAATTCTACTTCAACATATTTTCTTTCTTTAGGATTACCTACAAATTTGTGAGTTTTCCTTCTTCCAAGATAGCTAAGTCCCTGTTCAGTTCACAGTTTCCGTGTATAGAACAAACAGGCTGTATATACCGATAGGGTCTTTTTTGGTAGGTTCTCTCACAGACAAAATGTCTAAATACTCTAAAGCTTTTGTAAGATAAATGTCTGCCCCCTCTTATTTAGTCTGCTATTCTTTGCCAGGCAGAGTAACTGTGTGCTGCTTAACCAGGAAACTCGCTTGTGTTCTAAAAAGGGAGAAAAGGACAGGGTGGATGTGGGCAGTTGCCCCTGTTGCCCAAGTACCTTTACGGAGGATGGACTCATGCATGCATCAACAAAATAGTTGAGTTTATTGTGATACTGCCAAATTATTCAGGCTTCTGTGTGTGTGGTTCTTTCCAGTTGTGCAAATTAAGCTCAGAATTTGCATTATTCGTGGTTTTAGTTAAAAATTTAAACTCCCATTTCTTGTGTGTTTGAAGGTAAGGTTAGCCTCCTTTTGTTCTTGTTATAACTCATTTTCCAGAAGTCTGGAAGCAGCCTGTTTGTCCAACACACTTCCTTTCTGCTTTCTGAAGAATGCCATTCTTTGAATGCCTCAGTCTTGAAGCCCCACATAGACAACTTCTTGCAACAAATACTCCAAGGTCTGAATGCAAGTTGTTTTCCCAGTTGTTTGGTGTATGCAACTTCCTGAAAGAGTTTGTTTATAAATATGTTTTAAATTGGCTCTTGATTGTTTTGACATGTTTTAGCACTGCCTTTTACCTGACACAAAAAGTGCAGTCAAATCAGTAGACAGTGAGTAAAAACCATCAAATTAGAAATGATGACAAAACTCATGGCTGTCAGAGACGCAGGCTTTCAGTATATTTTTTAAAAACTTGTAAATCCCATTTCTATAAGTCTCTTAGATTTGTTTTGAAAATTTTTTCCGTAAGTGACTTTGAAGCCTCAACTGCTTAACTTCCTTTAATCCATGTTACCTTTCCAAGGCGGGAAAAAAAAAAAAGAAAAAAAATCTCTTAAATTGCTTAAGGCATACCTCAGAATTTTCCCACATGCGTTACTGGTATTACAATTCAGATGAGAGACACCCTGGTAGTTACACCATTTGCAGTACTTTTCTTCCCTATCTTACGTACGTGTGTGTATACATGTGTATATAAATATATTTGTATATAGTCCATAATTTTTTTAAAAAATAAACAGAAAATTTAAAAATTACTGTGAGGATTTTGATGCTTCCTTGGACAACTGTGATATGATGGAATATTAGATTCCACTGCTGTCCTACTATGTAGTAACACAACAATGAACTTTCTGTTTACAGACAGATATTTGGTTTGTCTTGGACTGAATCATTCAGGAGTAGAGGTGTCACTCCAACAGGAGAGGAGTGATTTCCTTGTCACAGAAGGTGGGCTTTTTGTCTGTGAAGTTGGTGGCTATCAGTAGTTGAATTAGCACGCAGTTAGCCGGACTGTGTACTACTTCTGCCTCAGCAGCTGCCTGAACTGTGACTCAGTAGGGATTAAATCTACATGGTTGTCTAGAGCACAAGGGCTGACAGTTATACTAAATATTGTTGCTTTCTAGGACAAATTCAGAGCTTGTGTCAGCAGTATGTTATAATTCCATTATGTCAGTGGAGGTGTGTCTGCCTGTGGCCAGTTTACTTTCAATGCTTGCTTACTTGCTGACTTCAGATACAATCTTTTTATCAGACTTGAAAGTTGTAAATGTACTATATTGCCATGCTATGTAGCTATTCCTATTAAGAGAACTAGAGGTAAAGACCAACTAATACAAATGCTGAGGAATTCACACAATAAAATTTGGTTATTATATAATTGCTGAAAATCATGACTAGTAATATTGGCATTAAAAGGAGGAATCAAATACCTACTGAGTTATCTCATAACCTTTCCATCTTTTACTGCTGAATCTGAATTAATAAGAAAACAGTGTTTTGTTCATCAGTCTACCTTTCTAGTATCTTGGAATCTAGTAGTCATATTGATGGGAATCAGACTTTAAAAATCCTGGAAATAATTATATCTGTATGAGTCTCCCACAGGTAATAGAGGGAGACTCTGTAGGTACTCTCCTTGTGCCAGCTGAAAAGCTCCATTTGTTAATATTCGCTGTCAGAGGATGTGCATGGAAAAGAACATCTGCCTGCCCCCAATAATTTCCTAAACATTGGAAAATTTTCAAAAGAGCTCACATAACCCCAGAAGTAAGTCCAAAGGAAAACTAGCATTATCAGTTCTTGTGCTCAGCGATCTGATTTATTTAATTGTGTCCTAGGTCCTTTCTAAGCTTCTTGAAAAGAATTCCTGTGTAGATAAGGGACTATTCATTCTCCTTATATGACTGCAGCTTCCTGGTTTGTACTGCAGCACATTTGCTTTTTTATCAGCTAAACTGATTTTTGATTGCAGATGGGCGAAAAACTGGGACACAGCAAATTAGCACCAGTATTAATAAATGAGACTGAAAGTGTACTTTGCTATCTTCATGTATTGTGCAGAATATCTTCTGAGCTGGTCGTCCATTTTCCTCAGCTTCAGGATTTCCTTTGATGACGGAGAGATCTTATGGTCTTTTAAAGGTCGTGACTAGGGAGTACAATGGTTGTTGGAATCCAGCATCTGTGGGAGTGGGACAGTGAAACGTTAAGCTGGTTCTTCACCACTCTAGTCTTAGTTTTGAGGAGCCCGCGGCCCCATTTGCAAGGATGAGAATGTAAAAATAAGTGAAATCTAGATGGGAAATTACCAGGCTGCATATGCATACTTGCAGAGCTTGGGAGCATCAGTCAGTGGAAAGGGGTGTGCTTTTGACAGGTTTTGGACTTAATTATTATACGCTTGGAAATGTCAAAACATACATTGTCCTATGGGCTGATTACTTGATTCTCTGGTCGTGCTGGCTTTAGGCTGAGATACACCTATTGCTGCAGAATCTCACTGGTATTTGATAATCATGCTAGAGATCTTTAGTGTATGTGTTGGTATGTACACATATAATCTGGAGGTGGGTAGGTTTTCTGAGTAGTAAGAAAGATGTAGAAAATGAAAAGAATCATTCTAGGCAGAAACTGTTGTGAAGCCCTCATGAATATTTCTGTGTGTGAGTATATGTGTATATGTAACAGCTATGTAAAAATGTACATTTAACAGATGTGAAACTTCAGAAGGCCTAGTTTGGAAAAAAAAATCTTCAGATGTGTTGTTCAGTGGTCTGCAGAATACTTTATAAAGGATTTGTTTTGCTGTAGGAATGTGTAGATGTATCGCTTTAGAAGGTAGAACAGCTACTCTCAATTACTTTCCTTTGTGGCTTGCAAAGCCTCACATTGTGGTCCTAGGTGGGCATGACAGATGAAAGTTTCAGTGTTTGAATTCATGCAGAGTAGTTTCTTTCACCATCTGAAGATTTCTCCTGTTTGCTCAGGTTGTATGGTACCCTCCTATAATAAATAAGCATTTTACAGCTGAGGACGGCATTTTGGCATACTTCAGAACGCTACTTCACCACTAAAGTTAGCCAGTTGATTTTTACATAATCATTGCCATTCTACAGGAACGTGAACTTGAGAACAGGTCTTCAGTAATGTTCTTTACCACTGGGCAGAGTAAGGTAAGAATGTGAGTAAGACTTGCTGATGGCCAAGCTGCAGTTAAAAAGTTTGATGTACTATTCCCTGACATCTATGTTTTCTATTTATTCTTAAATTAAAGTCAGCTTTATAGGACATAAAGATATCTTCAGTGTAGTCAACACTGTCTTCACGTTGTATTAAGGTGCAAATGCAGGCCCCTGGACCAGTCTGGAGGGGAATTATAAGATCTATCTGGATTTGGAGTTCGTAATTTGCAGAAAGCTATTCCAGGTTTCAGTTTGGATCTCCACAGCCATTAGAGCAGGATCATTATTGCTAATAGAGTGATCAGTTACAGGAAAGATGAGTGTCTGGTGAAAGCCTGCCACTATGAATAGCTAGGATCTGGATTAATTCTTTCAATTAATGGTCCTGCCTCATTTTGATATTACTGGTGGTTGTTCTACCAGCAGGTGGGGATGATTTTTCTTTCATTCTGGCACAGGTGACACGTTTGTCTTGCTGAGCTGATTAATATCCCTAAACAAAAGCTTCAGTGTTTACTGTTCTAGGAGGAGGCTTGTCAAATCCAATCAGTCATTATATTTATGTGGCAAATTGTGTTTGGGATACATTGTAATCAGCCTGTGTATGAATATTTTTATGAAACAAAGCACAGAAACTTGGCACTGTTTGGGGCCCTCTGCAATGAACAGAATTGCTGAAAGAATGTTTGCAGCAGGAAGATAAGCATTGTTACATTTTTAATAAGTGCATTTTTTGCTTCGATAATGGAAATTCTTTCCCTATTTTTGTTAGGAATCTTCTTTGTAAGAGGACGTGTTTATCTTCTCTTGCTTAGGGTCAAATTATATGCTAACTGCTTTGGTAAAATGCCAGTTGACCTTGTGACAGTTCTGTATATAGGCACTGAGACTGGCCACTGGGACTGGGGCCCTTCTGTTGTTCTTTTCTGTCACTAGGTTGGATGAAGTTCCTTTTCTTGCTTTGCATTGCACAAGGAATACTACCTTATACTTTTAAATTAGTAAATAAGAAACAAGGATTTGCAAGAAAGGTGCTGTGTTTCTTTTTGAGAGCAGCTTTTTATGGTACAGAGGTAGTTTTATTCCACCTTTTTGAAAGTGTGTGCTATTTCAAGGCGGTTAAGCAGACACATTTGCAGGGTAGTGTTACCATGTCCTGTTCAGGAAAAAAAAAAAATTGTGAAGTCTGGCATAGCAAGGGAAACTCTCATAGTGCATCAGTTTCTGGTGGTGTCAACTCTGCTACTTTGTATTGCAAGCTTTTGTAGAGTTATGAATTGTCTTGACAATGACTGAAATGTCTGAAAAATCTTACTTTATTTGCTGACTACAGTATGGTTGCTTTGTAAAGCATATACTTTCTATGATTTCCTGTAATTTAATTTACTGCTATAGCAAAAGTTTTATATCTTGTTAGAACTTCCTCAAATGAAGTCTTAAAAATTACTGTAAAGGCAACAAAGCTATTAAGAATTGTAGTAGTACTATACATGAACAAGAATTTCTGTTCTTTAGGGTAGGCTTATACTTACCACAGTAAAAGCCAATTTAATTCATGCCTTAGTAAGAATTGCCTAGCAACTTACCGAGAGAAGGCAATTGTTTTTCTTTTAAAATTTCACTTTCATTAAATTCTTTACATGTAGATCACCCCCCCCCGCCCCAACAAACAAACCCTAAAACAAAACAAACCCTTAAATCTTTGACTAGAGGAACGATAAAGAAAATTCTGGTAGGTAACTAGGAATAGTTTGTAAATGACTACAGGCTTATAACACTCACTGTAAGGAACTAGTTTAAAAAATCTTGAGGTTAGCATTAATTTGATATACTAATGACAGATATGAGGGATGTAAATAGAAATTCTTATGTGTGAATACATAACCTCTGAAACCCATGTTTGCCAATTTTTCAAGGAATGTCTGATCTTAATGTATATTATTGATTGGTTTTTCAACCCAGAAGCTCTGTTTAATTATTAATAAATCTCTATCCAGGAATCACCAATTTCTAATGTGTGCTTAAAGGCAAAAACTCTTTCCTTCCTCCCACTGCCTCTGAAATCCCTAAAACACTGACCCTTATGCCTTCATCTGACTAAGATGGTCTTTGCTCAGAACTGCAGTATAACTTACAGAAGAGCTGGGTTGCCATTTACTCTGTTAATATCTTAATTCCATTAAGCTTGTGCTAATGGCCTCAGTTCCTCAAACACCTTCCTTCTAATGGAATGATTCAATCTATCGATTCTTCAGCTGACTTTATTGTATGCCTTAAGGTACAAAGAAAAGTCAGGGGTGTCAGCTCTTTGTTCTGCACATTTACTCCAGAAGTGCTTCTGTACAGTTCACAGTGAGTATTCCAAGTCAAAGGTGTCTACCCCCAAGTTTCACTGAGTTTTAGGTGCTCAGGGAGTTTAATAAATGGACTTTACTGAGAAGGGAATTTAATTAATGGAAATGCTCATTCTGTACATCCATTTCTTCTTCGACACATAGAGTTTCCTATAATGATTCTCCAGAATATAAGCATCCAAGATTGGCATGTTTGATTTTTCTAATCTGGAAAATGTATGCTGCATTAGATGAACCTCCCATCATGCACAATTCCCTACTAAAAGTTACTTATTTCAATTTATTTTCCTTGTATTGGACCTGGAATTTTTCCAGACAAAATACTTTCTTTTCTGAATTGCGTAGTACTTTACACTTTTTTTAATCCTACTGACTCCTGCAATCCTACTGACTTGGTTAATAATGAAGTAGTCAGGATGAATGAGAGTAGTATAATCTGCTCCACTATGCATTTTAATAGAAATAAATTCCACTCTGACCCTGTTGTTTTTCCAGGCCAATCTGTAGCCTGTTCCTTGAGTAATTTTTGGAAAGCTATGGCTGGAGCAGTCACTGTTGAGTTTTTATGAATACAGAAAAGCCTGGGTGGTTTATTCTGTATATTCCAGATTATTACGAAGAGGTAGTATTTTCCTTCTTCTTACAAGTTTTCCTTTTTTAGTCATGTAATAATAAGAAAACTAAAGCATGTGCAGAACATAGTTAAAATTTATTAAGATAGTGGAATTGATGAGTTCAACTTATCCCTGTGTGCCAGTTAAGATGGAGAGGGCTAATGTTAGTCATTCACCTTGGGGAAAAATGCATTTATTCCCTTGCAAAAAAGTCCAAGATGAACTTTGAAAAACATTCTTATGAAATAACCATCTTGAGAGAGAATTCCAGTGTAGCGTTTCTACATCTTTATTTACTTGTGCAGCTGAGAGGAAGAAGGAAAGAAAAATACCCACACGCAAATGTATTTGTACAACAAAATGGAGCAAAACACATACTAGGAGCTTGCTTTCATCCTACTACATTTACTGAATCAAATCAGTAGTTGTACTGTGGTATCTTTTAGAATTTTGCCTGAGGTTTTTAAGTCAATCACAACTTAAGGGAAAAAAAAAAAAAACCACACCAAATCCACAAACTTGGCCAAGAGTCTGTCCCCTCCGTTCTTTGACTTGATGAAGGCCAGGATATATTTTAAAAGGTGTACTTAGCCTGGAGTTGACTTTTGAATTGAATTTCTTCTGCCTTGAATGCATGATAGAGTCATTGTTTGTAGCTTGGGTACAGTATATAGAGTAGTTTTCTGGGCGTGGCATGCATTTAATGTTTCTTTACTTTTATTGCTTGCATGTATGAGATTCATCATGATTTGCTGTTCTAGGCAACTGTTGAATTAAGATTATCAGTAGGAAAACAGAATATTTCTGTCTATTTCTATATTGTATGGTGTTGTCCAGTAAGAGGAAAGAGGAAGACAAGGAAGTCCCAGTGTTGCAGAGGGTCTTCTGTTTCTCCACTTGCTTTTCTTCCTGAAAGTTTCCATGAGACTGAAACCTACCTCAGTGCAAAGTTTTGTAATAATACTCCAGTGACAATTAAATGTACTTGGGTCTTTTGCTAATTCCTTGCATAAGTCTGCTGAACGCTACCCTAAATGGTTGGATTTTGCATGAAGGCACAGAAGATAGGAAAGATCATGGAAATGACAAAACCTCCTTTCTTGTTTTCAAAAAAAAAGAAAAAAGAAAAGAAAATTCAAGAGCTTAATTTTTAAAGAAAGTGTCTACTTAAGTGCTTCAAATTAATTCTAATATGGTTTTGGTTAGCAGTTTGGATGACTTTGTGTCTCACTAACATTGAACTATTTTGTTTAGCTTGAGTAAGCATTTATCTTGCATGATAACTTTAAAATTACTCATTTTAAATCAGTGCTTTACAGGAACTCTTCTGAAACAGCAACAGTCTTTATTCTGCAGAATCTAAAGGAGCAGAACCATGCCCAGAGTGGATGCTTTTAAAAAGGGCCTCCACAGGTCTAGTGTGAGCTCTGCTTATCTTTCTTCCTACTCAGAGATGTCTTTGTTCAGAATAGAAAAGAAAGGCAAAAGGCTATGTATTGTTTTGTTTTGCCTTAAACCTTAAAGAGCACTGTTTTTCACTTGCACTCCCCTTATATGAGCATTATGGAGAGTGGGAAAAGGATTTAGCTGACTGAAAGTTTGTGTCAAGATTCCTTGTAAAGGAAGAGGCTCTACTCAACCCAACGTAGCATCTAGATTTCTCCATAAAAGCACCTGCTTCTCTCCACAAACTGTAAAGGGGACTGAAGTTTAATAACTCACATGTAGATGCCTGCTGTAAAAGGAGCTTAAGCTGACTAACCACACAGAGATAGCCACTTTGTGTTTACAGCTAGATAAGGTGAACCCCACTTTAAAAGTTTGTCAGTCTAAAGCTCTTGAAATCAATAGAGCTAATTACATGAGTGAGGTTGGCCAGTTTTAAGCTATGTCTTCTAGCAAGTAAATGAAGCTTTTTTTTCTCTCTGTATGAGCTAACCAATATTTTGTTGTGTTTTATGTTAGACATTAGCTCTTCGTATGAGGTGGTGTAGTCTTTTTAGGTTGGCTCAACCGGTCAAATGTAAGCTGTATTGTTGAAATAAATACAGTCCCAAGATGTTTGTCTCAGTATTTTAGCATGAAAATCGTTGTCTGTTGTAGATGTGAAAGTACATATAATTGCATTGACATAGTGGCTTTGTGTTCTAGTTGCATCTATAATCCCTATTTCACTGGTAGTTAACTGTCTTCATTGTATTGAGCCTTTTACTTGGGATACTAAGGTTCATTAAATAAAACTCTCTTAAACATTAGACTTAGGATGTGTTACGTACAGTTGTAGTAATGCTGCAGAATCTGGACCAGAAAATAATATATAAGACAGGAGGCTAGTAAGCAAACAAAATATTTCTGTACAGATTGGAGATATTAATTTATATTATGTAAGAACTACAGGAGGGGATTTCTGTTGCCATTTGGGACTTCTGAGCAACAAGCCGTTATGAGTGCTAAACCCCAATTTATAGTAATGCTTCAGTTCTAGCTTTTCCTTTAGGCTGCTGGTTCCGTTGAGTACTGGGTTCATTTATTTTGTGCAGATTTCAGTGCAGCATCACAGAGATGATACGTCTTGCATGTGGCACAAATTCTCACTTTTTTTTTCTTTCTTTTTTTTTCCCCTTAATTTTGAATCCTAAAGCTGTTTTGGTGCTATTTGGCATGAGATTTATATGTAAATAGGTGCATAAAGCTTCATGGTGAGTATTATCCTTTGAAACATAAAGAGCTTTCAGGTGAAGTAGCAACAGTTTGACAGCTCCCAACTTGATGCGAGAGGTGAGGTGGAAAGGAGCCCGGTGGTGGGTTAACCAGGAGCATTACAGTAGTGTCAGGGTCAGCTCAGCGTATGCTGTTACAAGCTTACAGTTAGGTTAGAGTTTAGCTTAAAAAAATCCCAATATTATAAAGAACTAGTCATGAACAGGAGGGATTTCTGTGGTACAGCAGGGACAGAGGCAGTGCGTCCTGCTGTACTGCCACAGCGTGGGCTTCTGGTTTGTAGGTTAGAGTTGAAGTGCACTTCCCTTACCAAGGTGATCATTTCTGCTGGTGAAGGGTGGCTATATGAAGTTAGCATGTTGTCTCTTCGCTGATAGTGTGGGAAGAGTGAAAATGCAAAGCACGAGGGATCAGGACCCTTGACTTCAGTGGGAAGCAGATTTTGGCTGTTATGGGTACCCTCAGTGCAATTTGGGTGGTTGCCATCCTCTGTTTATGTAATGGAAAAAGGAAGTCATACGCTCTGAAAACAGCTTAGACTTGAGTCTCTAGGGCTACTGATCTGGTGCATTTCACAAACACTAAATGATTTATTCCATTAAAAAATGAAATCAGGAAAGATAATAAGAATGGAAGGAAGAAGAAAGCTTTTAAATGCTGCCATTTAGAAGGAATTTGTAATGTAAAGATTATGAAATTTTTGGATTTTTAAAGGGTTTATCTTATGTCCAAAATGGGACAAAACATGAACTGTTTCACAGATAACCTGAACCTCTTTTAAGGTTGTTTTAGTATTTTGTGTGTCATCTCTTACCTGTTGGAGATCCAAAAGGGCAGCTGTTCTTCAAGCCAATACCATATGCTAGCATTTGAATGTGCATATTGGTTTTAAGGAGGATAAAACCGCACAAAACAAAGATGAACTAGCAGCAGCTGATATGCTGTAATTAACATATTTTAAAATTCTTTAAATAGTCTCTAGCTCTCTTGAAATCAAGTGAAAAATAAATTTTAGTCTACATAGTTAAGAATACATTATGCTGAGAGTAAATCAGTCTGCCTTTTTAATTATCAGGATTTTATATTACAGTCTTCTCAGTGGTGGTAAATTGAAGCCTTAACCGGGTCAGGCCTCGTTGTTCTAGGCATTCAGAAATCAAACCATAAGTACCTGCTCCCAGAGAATTTAGGCTTTGCCCGCAGCATGCAATGCAGCAGTGATAGGATACGTGGGCTGGCTGTGCAGCTCTGATACCAGAGGAGAGTGGCTGTGTTGTGCTGTTGTCTGCCTGGACTAACCAGACCTACTCCTTGGCAGGCTGCTTTCCTAATGGGGGCCATCCTTGCCTCTGGAGATCCAGCTTTGCCCTGTGCTATATACCAGCAGACCAGCCTGTTCACATCTAGTTTGGGCTTCTCTGTGTTAGGTTTTAAATACCCCTTTAAAATCAATGCAATCCAAGAAGGATGGTTCCAGTAGTTACAATGGTAGCCTGCAATTTAGAAAGCCTGGATTTAATGAAATTCCATAGGTGTATATATATATATTTTTAATCTGCAGATAAAACAATCTGATGAGCTGAACTGGGTAATGACAAGATGAATATATATAGGCCTGTGCTTTAGAGTAGCATAACATTATGCATAGTTGCCAGCTGGTTGTCACAACTTGTTACCTGCCTTGGCAATGTCAGATTACAGTTTTTGATGTGTTTATGACAGGAGAGAGTCTGAAGGTCATGCAAGTCTCACCTTGGTGCCTTTTTATTAAATATTTATCTTTCATATTTTTTTAATTTCCCTGAAGATCCCTGTTAAAGTTTTTCTGTGTCAGATTAATTTTATTCAAGATATTTATTTAATTCTTTTATTCAAGATATTTATTTAATTCTAGAGTGGCTCCACTCAAAATGGGAAGATTCAAGGTGGAGAAAAAAGAAAGAAAGGAAACACACAGAGAGAAATAAGATTCTTGCACCTTGTACACCTTCAAGTTAAATGGACACATAATTTGAGGCATAGGGCAAATTAAAGCTGGTTGGTTCTATCCACTTAACTGTGGTTGCATACAAACAGTTAAACAGTTGCTACTTGTTATATGTAAGATACTAATTAAGGGAAACAAAATATGGTATGTTAATTCAAGAAGGAGTTTTTTCTGGTCGTAGGATTCATTTAATGTTTAACAAGAATATTTAATTTATGGACACCACAGAATTAATTCAAATTAATTTAAAGACTCATCTATGAGCTTTTTATATGTGGCCACAGCACAGGTGATTGTCCAGAGGTTGCCACCAAAATGTTAATCTAAAAGTTTTGTGACAGTGTAGCCTTTGACATCTTCTTTTTCTTCAGGACTTCTTCAGTACAGAATTAGTTCTGTTCATGGTGTTCCAAACTCTTAACAGCTTTAGATGCATCAGTGGAAAAAAAGTATGTGATTATGTTTGCTGGTGTGAAATTAAGGCCATCCAAGAATTTGGTAACCAGTCCCACAGACAACAAATAGTCAGCCTGTTTTTCAGGGGCAGATGTGACATCATGGCTTCATTTAATTTCAAAAGTTTTGTTGATTAGGTCAGATTATTAAATTCTGTCCCTTTTATTTGTTTCCTAACTGAGGCTTCCTGCCCCACGAGTTTGAAATAGGAGGGGGAGAAAAGTATGTCTGTGCACTAACTCTGCATCTGTAATATAGGCCACCAGATCTTTTTTTTAATTAGCTGCCTGTTCCTAGAAGATACAGCAAGATACTCCTTTAGGAATCACAATGGTTAGGAATGAACTATGTTGTTTAAATTCTACTTCTGATAAGGAACGTTTGTTGAATTTCTTGGTTTGATGGGGCTGAAGAAACATAGGCTCTTTCTGAGCTTGGTTTGAAATACAGTGGTAGTAAAAGGTTTTTAAGTCCAGAAACAGGTTACGCTCTTTGCATATGACATTAAGGAAGAACAGCTACTCTTCACCTGTATAGCCGTACATGACAGAATAAAATTGTCCCTGAAGGTGATGGGGAGTCCTGAGAGTATTGTGATACAAATAAACAGTTTGAGAATTTATTGAGAACATGTTGAGAAATTAATTCTGCACATTTGGGGCTTTCCTATGAAAATCTTGTGGAATCGCCAAATTTTGGTAGATGTTTCAAGGCAACAAGCTATCTCTGGTTATTTTGAGGCTGGCAACTGCAGTTGTCTGGGGCTTTCCAAAAGCTGCTTATCACAAGGTGTTTTACCTTGTGCCAGCCATAAAAGTTGTTATTGAAATGAAAGATGTTACAGAGATTCATCAGGAGATTTGCTATGCTCTGACTTCATTGAATTTCTCACCTCAGACAGACAATGACCGATATACTGACCTTGTTTCATGGGATTTTCTGTAGATTAATGTCTTCTGCACTTTTTCTCCTTCTTTTGTCCTTCTTCTGTTAAGTCCTGCTAGCTAACTGTCAGTGCATAGAGATATTCATGGGTGATACGCCCTTAAGATTTTTATCCCAGCAACACCCGAAAAACAAGTAGAAATTCTGAGTTTCAAATTGATGTAAAAATACAATGAATGCCCCTATAGACAAAGTAAAAAAAATTGCTGTGGTTGATGTAGGGTTTCCTTTTGTTTGCTTTCCTCCTGACTCTGCTGTATGTTGATACTCACTGCTGTGGTCTTAGGTTAGGTAATGGGGCAGCGCTAGCTTGAAGCACCTGCCATTTCCGGACCCCTGACTTAATTCAACAACCAACCTGCATTCACCTGCAAGAAGGTATGAATTCTCTAAGAAAATTATTTTTATTTTGATGCTACAGTTTTGGCAAACTGAAAAATTAAATCCTTTCCATTTGCAGAATGGGCTTGGGAAGGAAGTGACTTCTTTAAGGAACTCATTCAAAGCCTGGGAGATGTTAGTATTTTTATGATACGGATTATTAATACAGTTAAGGGGAAAAAGAAAGTATGACTGCATATTTGTTTCTTAAAGGAAGTTCAGGTTGTTTGCAAAATATCACCATTATTCTCATTAACAGAATTGGCACTATCCTTATGGCAGCTAAGACTGTCTGCACAAAAATAAAACCTGTGTTCTAATCATGCTTGTAATAAAACAAACGTCCCCGGTTAGTGTCTGCCAATTTCTGGTATTTCTAGTGTGCAAATCAGTTAAATCTCTACATGCTGCAATATATAGGTTAGTACCTAAAACCTGAGGCTCTTAATTTAACAACAGGGAGGACTTAGCAAAGACAGTTTTCTTTGAACCCTGCATTTCCCTTGACTTTGTACACGGTCATATTAGAGTCTGGTCTTGCAAGTAAAGTATCACTGTCATCTGCAATGGAAGTTGTACACACAGAGAATGAGAGACTGATCTTTTAGTCTGTGGTTTTAAAGCAGTCTAAATCCCTTTTTATAAAGTAAAAGAAAACTGCATATAAATATGAAGAGCTTTTTGTATAGCTGGGATGTTACACAGCAATAAATCTGACAAATGCTTCCTGTTGTATAGAATATATTACTATCTTATTTACAAGCATTCAAAGCGGATAGAATGATCTTGATTTCATTAAGCAGTCAACAATTTAAAAAACAAGTGGAATTCCAGATTAAATGTAGGTGAAGTGATTTGAATTGTAAAATAGAAGAAGAGAGAAATTTAAGGTGGTATAAAGTTTGAAGGTGTTGGTATCTTCTTGTTATAATGTCAATCTTTCAGCAAGCTTCTTGAGAATATCATGGAAACTGTTCTGCACACTACCCACTAATGACAGAACAGTTCTCTTTACAGACAGTGCCAATAAAATTTAACTGGAAAATTAATTATAAGCCCAATTAGGGAGAATTATTTTTCATAACATCTGGCCCATCAGTCAGAATTTCCCTTTAGAAATCTTTAATATTATTGTGACACTGGATTTCCTAAACTCATTGTATGGTCCCACCACAACATTGTGGATAGAAACAAAATTGACAATAACATCTTTTGCTGAATGCATAATGAAACTACTTTGTCAGAAGAAATAGCTTCTAGTAATATCCTTTATTCTACAAATATTTAATATATAAATTATGGATGTATATATGAAATGTATAAATGCTTACCTATAGTTATTATCTTCTATTAATATTACTGTGTGACAAAATCAGTTTACTACTATGATATTAGTGTGGTGCAAAATGATCTCATGGTTACAATACAGGACTTTAGTAGTAATCTGCTTGAGATGGACCTTTTGCAACTTAATTTATGGATGTTTGTAAAGGACCTGGTTTGTCTAGGAATGGAATGTTAAAGAATAAATAGAAAACTTGAAAGTGGACCGGAGTTTGATTAAAATGTGCAATTTTTTTTAGCTCAGAGAGGAAAGCTTTGCTTGGAACATTTCCAGAATTCAGTTTTGTAAAGAAGTGCAAATTGACTAGTATCAGGGGCGGCACAGAAAATAGACGAGTTTGTGTAGATTTAACTTTATAAAAAGTGTTCTACTGATAAGTGTGCAAAAGGTGGTGAATATCAGAGCATAGGTAGTCTCGAAGAAATGACTTCTAACACAGGTAGAGGTGGTTTGAATATTAAAAAGGCATTGGCTGAACTTGGCGTGCCGTATTTAGATGTGTTAGAGGTTCAGTCTTGAACCTGCAGGTAAGAGTCTGCAGTTGTTGCATGTTGCATGGGACCAATTTATCCTGTGTGGGTCTCGGGCTTCAGCAAAGTTGCCAAGCTCAGCCTCCAATTGCCTGGAGTTGAGTTCTGGAACGTTTTCTCCTGTGGAAGAGCTGCTTTTCCTTCATGACCTCTGACTCACTCTGTTCATGTTTTGTAGCAAGTACTCGACCTGTTTGGTCTTCTATTGCCTAAGCTGGCTATGCTATTGGGCTGTTGTCTGCACTGTTCCAGTACTTCTACTTTGAAATGCCAGGACTTGGTCATTCTGTGCTCTTTCTTGTGTGCAAGCTTAGAGTAAAAATGTTTGCGTTGTGCGTAGCAGCTGTGAAAGGGTGGTGGTATTCTAGAATTGGTCAACATAATTATTTCGGTGTATTGTATTGGTAGATTGGGTTTTGAACGATGTCTGTCCATTTGTACCATTCTGAGTTGAGGATCCCTTCCTCTCACATGCATACATTGAATTCAGGAGCATACATTAATATTCACTCACATGTAAATTAATGCTGACATTATACTGTCCTATCTAGCATCTCTGAATAATTAATGAATGGGGGGAAAGAGAAGTGTACAATGGAGCTTCTGTTTGGAGTTCCCTAAATTTAAATGTCTACTTCTGAATTTATCACTGTACATTCAGCTTTGTCTCAGTCTCCTTACAAATCCTCTTACTTCTGGTCATCACCACATAAAATTAGTATTTTCACATAACTCTACTGTAAAGCCAATACAGTGAAATTTTCTTTTAAATTTAAATGCTTAGGAAATAATTTTGTTTCAACTGGGAACCACTGGGTAAATTGAAGGGGAAAATTAAAAAACTAAGTTGTCTATGTTGTATAACATTAGCCCATGGAATTGTTCTAATTTTTACTGTGTGGTGCTGAAACTTGTTATTCAAAACATATTATGCATATAGGTGTACACGTATTTTGATATTATTTTTTTTTAAATATTGCACTGCCCAGAGTGACAGGTATATGAATGAGGGCTGCACTTTGGGTTGACTAGCATTGCTAGGTAGGAGGTTAGGATGGAGGAGTGGAGTGGCTCCTTCCACACAGCTCTTTGATGGCATCAGGTGGGATCCCTCTGGAAGTGGCCCGGCCTGGTGGGAAAATGGGTCTGTCATGTGAGAGTCTCTCCCCGATGCAGCTCTTGAGTAGAGAGCATGAAGGCTGTGTGCTTCCTGCTCAGGGCTTCAGGTAGTCATGATTCAAACCTAATCCAGCTCTCAGTGGGAGATTTTTCTCAGCTGCAGTCTAGCTTCAAATCTTACTATACCAAAAGCAAACTCTAAATCTCAGCAAAAGGTGATTGAAAGTAGAGCAGGCATCCTCCTGGTCTTAGGGGACAGAACTGCAATGGTAATTTGTAAAAAAATCTACAGTGAACAGCAAGTATAGCACGTCAGTCTTACTGTGATTCATGATTTAAAATAATGAATTTTTTATATGAAACAATACTTTGTTTTAAAAGTTCCCTTAATTTGGCCAGAATAATCTTTTTAAAATAAGGACAGTTAAAGAATTAGCACTAGACAAACTTTTGCACTGCAGTGCCAATTTTTCTTTGGACTAAATACTGCTCTGAATCATGGGAGTAGGTGATGACAGCTGTAGTGCCAAACATTTTAGTGGTTCTTCATTCAAATTTATTTGAATTTTCTATTCAGTGAAAAATACCATTTCAGCCTTATAATTCAACTATCAGTCTGGGGTGAAAACAAATCTCATAAATCAAGTGTTTCCTGTGTGACAGAGGTACTAGTATCTGTAGTTTTACCAAACACATTATATAGTACCAAGGTCTTCAGTTAATTTTGTAAGTATAAACAGTGTTTACAGTATAAACAGTTACGCTATGAACCATTTGTAGCTATTGGTACCAATCCCATTATATGAAAGGAAGAAAGATGCAGCTTAGTTGAGAAAGCTCCTGAATGTTTGGAAGAAATTTAACTTGGAAGATTCTGGGATTTGGGGTTTGGTTTCTTCTGGTAGGTCATACTAACAAGCTGCAGGTTTTGCCTCTGAGAGATATGGAAAGGTTTTATGAAAAAATCTCCTGTGGGCAGTGACACAGAGGCCTGGAACAAAATTTTAAAACAGTGATGGCTCGCCTGGAAGATGATACCTTTATCTGGTATTTGTTAGTTACAAGAGAGTGTGTATGAGAGTTTGCTGGTGCTAGGAAGACTTATTTAGTTTGTATTCAAGCAGCAATCAATTTCACAGATTCAGATGGCTAAAGAAATTGTTAATTCAGTGTTATTTGTCAAAAATGTGTACTATACCATTTTTCCAGGCCTGTCTTTGAATTTACTGAGGTATTAGACACACATGTTGAGGGCAAATGAAAAATAAGGTTGAGAAGACTGTGTGGATCATTTTATGTAATTGGAATTCGTTTAAGGCTCTTCATTTGTTCAGCCAGCTCTGGTAGAGATCTACATTCTTTGCAGCACATTGCGATGTAGAATAGTGCCTGTTAAATCATGAAGATTTCTACTCCTTACAAATGAGCACATTTGGGCTTTAAAAAGAGAGCTGTGGTTTGGAACTGCTGAATAGTCTCTTATGTGCAGGTTTTTCTGCTGCACGATCTCTGTACTCTGCTCAAATTTCCTTTTAAAGTTTTTCACTTACTTTGAATTTCAGTCATTAAGAATTTTTTTTCAAGACTGTCAAAGCTGCTTATTTCCTAGGGGTGGCTTTGAGGAACTGAAAGAAAAGTGTTAAAAATACAAATCTATATATTTGAAACTAAACATTAAATGCTACATAAACCAAAATAATGTTGGAAGTAGAAACTTGATGGAGGCTAGAGGAAGAATGGAAACAGCACAGTTAACACCATTTGTGGAGAACTCAAATAGTTAATAGCAAAGAAAAACTCCACTTAAGTAAGATGGTGATAGCAATAGCAATATTAATAGAACAGTATATTAAAACACTCTTGCTTTTAAATAGTTCATCTGTAGTTTGCACAGAGGCGACTCAACAAAATGGATGTAAACACAGTGTTTGATGAGTAGAAGAGGCTTATTGGAGGATTAGGATACATAGAGCACGCTCTATACTTTTCTGCTGTCAGTCAGTGTGGTTAGAGGTAAGATTATTAGCTACAGCCACTTAGGCTTTTCTTGCAATCTGTGTCTGTCTCTAGTGGGAAAACCACTTAAGCTCTATTCATTGCTGTGTAGTGCTTTAAAAAGGAGAGAGAGGTTTTTCTGACTTAGGTTAAGGCAACATGGGATGGCTAGATGATTAGGTAGGTTTGAGGATTTGGGACCCTTTTGAAAATGCTGTTTAAGAAATCCAGAGTAAGACTGGTGACGTGATTATGGATCTCCAGATTTTCTTCCATGGAAGGCCTATCTGAAAAGAAACATGTTCCTTGTATTACTAGTAGTGAGTTCAGTTCTAGCGGTTGTCTTGTTATCTCACATCCATTGGTATAATTCAAAGTGTACTGAAAGGATGAAAAAATTCTTTCTGTGTAGTTCAGTGAGTGCTGAAGCAGATGTTAGATGTGTCACTTCTGCCACTGAATTCTGGTTTTGCTAATTATTAGCAAGAAAAATGTTTAAGTACTTTGGAAAATGATTATTTAAAAAAAAAAGTGTGGAACAGTACAGTTTATGAATCAAATCTATAAAACTGTCTGCATTTATTCCTGTGGTGAAGCAGATCTTTCAGATTGACATGGTTTAATTATGGAGTACTTTGAGGCAAATTGAGGTTCTGAGTTTTGGAGATGCTTGGTTGCAGCACTGCCATTCATACTGATGGACGATGCCTCTGACAGTCGTATTCAAACTTTTGCAAGCACTTGCCTGAATTAAATGCTCACAGGAAAGTAAGAGCTGGGGCAGAGCTAAGTTCTGGGGCTTCCAAAGAGCAGCCCTGTTAGTAAGGGGGTCATGAGGCGTTACTCGAGCACATTAAACCCAAGCTGCTGCTTGATCTCCCTTCTGCCCTCCTGCACCTATTTGCTTTTTCATTTGCCAAGGTGCTTAGGTTTCAGTGGTTAATGGGGTGACTGCTCTATGTAACTAGAACATCAGGTATATATTTTTCTAGTGTTTTGATTTGAAGCGTGTTAAATATCAGGCAATCATCAATATATTGGCTCTGATATCTATTGAAATGCATATTTAAATCCTGTACTTGTTTGCAGTAATTTGAAAAATAAGGTAAATACTTGACTTTTGAAAAAGTATTACTTCCTCTTAATCTCTGTTGAAATTTGATGCAGTGGTTCTCTTAGTGTAGGTTTTCAAATTCTAATTAAAAAATGTAGCTGAAAAAGGTGTTTAATGTATTACACTTCATATCAGCAGATATCTGTGAGTCTGGCTTCTGAAAATGTCCATAAGTTCCATAAGTAAACAGTGCAGGTTTTTTCTGGGTCAGTTAAGGTTTTATTTTTCCATTTAAATCTTGGTAGTTCTCCATTATATAATCATTTCACACCACCAATGAAAGTAAATTGGGGGGGAAGGGGGGAGGAGTCATCAAAGCAGAATACCCTTCGCTGGTAGGGAAGGCAGGATCCTTGCAGAGGCATTTGACTTTGTTCTTGTTGGGTAACTCCTAGAAGATTTTAATAGGTATTAAATATGCACTCCCATAAGCTTGCAGATTGACTGAAGGGACAATACATAAAGATTAGTACCACTTCTGGGTGACAAAGTTTTCTTGGCATCTGTCAGCAGTAAGGGCAGCTGTGCTTGCGATATCATGTTCAGGTTAGCCCAAAGAAGACAGGACCTATATTTTTGAAGAGCAGATTTGGATGCGATAGCTGAAGTAGTAATGGTCCCTGACTGTTGTGGAAGTCACTGTGCTTTTAACAGGGATGGTGGAAGAGAAGATGTATCCAGTCCTGAGAGACCACAGGCTCTGTGGGGGTAGCAAATGCTGGGACAGGGACATGGAGAACAACTGGTTCTCTAACCACTTCAGCCATCTTGGGAATAGTTGTGAATTTTGGTTATATTCTTCTGTAGTGAAACTGCCCAAATGAATTCAAGTGATGTTGGAAACTTGGATAATGTGGAATTGTGCCCTGTTTTTAGAGACACAGTGTCTCTGAAACATGCTTAGCTGTTTAGATGTATAGGAAGGGAAAGGAGTTACATGCAAGTACAACACTAACTCTTCTGCCTGTTTTAGGGATGTGTTTACTCCTGCTATTATGATGTCTGAATCCCTCACATGTTTGTAATGTATTTATCCTCACACTGTTCCTCCTGAAATAGGAAGATGCTGTTCATTGCCATTTTTCTGATAGGGAGCAGAGATGTATGGGTATAGGTGTTGTATGCCTGAGGATGTCTATAAAAGTGCTGCAAATTGAATCCAAGTCTCTGGACTCTGAGGTTGTTGATACATTTAATTGCTGTCACATTTCTCTACCTTTGAGCTATCCTGTGGTGGTGTGAAAGTGTAATCATGCTGAAGTGGGCTTGTTTCTCTATTGCTTTCTAAACCTGCCGCATGTACCTGAGCATTGCTGAAGTACTTACAGTCAAAAAAATGACTCATGATCTGAGTTATCTGATATTCTATGTTATCTGATATTCCATTTTACCCCCTTAGGTGTTTTTGAGAACCTAACCTTGAAATGCATATTTTGTACTGAGCTGAGAAATTGTCTTTTGTGAACTTAGTAGTTTTCTACCAAACTGCAGAACTTCTTTGACTGGTGGAATTCCATTTTTCTGCGATGTAACTTATGTCTTTACCTGCTTTATCTTCCCAGTTGTCAATTTAGATTTTTTAATTTATTTATACTAACTTGTAACGGTTTTTTTTGGTGGTTGTTTAATGAGGGTCTTAGCTTGTTATCATCCTGTAAATGGAGAAAGCTTCTGAAAGTGAATCAAATTAATGACTGAGCAACCAATCTTCTGCTTGGGTGTGTGAAGCTGCTTTGATATTACAGAAACAAAAATATTTCCATAGCAACCTATTAAAAGCACAGAATGTTTTTGGTATGCAGGGTTCTTGTTGTTGTTGTTACATCCTTACAGTGGAGATTTTTGACTGCTGTAACTGAGCCATAAAAAAACATCTAGTGGTAGCACAGCAACATTAGTTTGTTTAATTAGGAATTTGTACTCGATATATACTTTTATAAATGAATGTAAACAGTTCTTAATGAAATTAACTCAGGTTTCTGAAACATTAAATTTTAAAATAGCTATGGGGGTGTGGGCTGTGTGTGTTTCACATTATCCAGCATTTCTTCTGAGCCTTGATATACCAGAATCATCAAACTTGTGGAGCAGAAGATGATAAAACAAAAGGATGTTAACCATCACGTAGATATGTTCAAACAGCTAGATGAGCTGCTCTCTGGTCTCCAATGGAGAAATGTGTTTCAACATTTATTTTCATTAAAGGATGAATGTGCAGCTACTGTACCTGTGGTAGAGCACCCCAGGATAATGGAGTGAGCCTAAATATTCAGGTTCTGCTTTGGTTATGTAAGGTGGTAGTATATTCCCATTCAAGGCTGCCCTGTTTAGTCTTAGTTTTCCTCCTGTTCTAGGTCATTTGCTACACCAATCATTATGGCTGGGCAGATAACAAGTAAGACTGGACTTTTCCAGTCACATGGAATGCTTTGATATGTTGCCAGATTAAATAGAAGTGACCAACAAGATTGCATTTGGCTACATAAGCAGAATAACAAAACATTGCTGCTCCTGAGTAGCTTCTTGTTCATGACCCTGTTGGCTAGGTTTCCTGTTGCAAGATGAGAAATTTCTGTCACTTGCCTGGTGGATCCTTAGTTTCATGCCACTCAGCCTCTCTTTTTATTAATTTTTGCTGCCGAATTGTATTATTATTGACATCCATTTTTCTGTATTTAAAGGTCTGTGTCATGGAGGAACCCAAGAAAACTGTTTTTTAAACATCTTTCCTGAGAAATTCTGTATCAGCTCTGCGTTGTCTCTTGCTTGTTACCATACTACTCAATCCTTTGTTTCCTGTCTTACACCTCTTTACTGTATCCCAGATGCAGGATCGCTGCTCTGACTGGATTTACATCTCTTTGTATCGGTAGACACATGGTTTAGTGGTGGACTTGGCAGTGTTAGGCTTAAGGTTGGACTCTATGATCTTAAAGGCCTTTTCCAACCTAAACAATTCTGTGATACGGGGGAAAAATAAGGAAAAGGCAGTATGTAATTTAAAGGCTCCATTTGTTTTAAAAGGTACACAAAATGGTATTTATTTGGCTTAAATAAATTGTTTCTTTGTGCATTCAGCTTGTTTTGGTAGTAATAACTGAAATATGTGAATTTTGTCCCAGAGTCTTGCAGTTGACTTCTCTACTGCACTCTAGCCCTTTTGCCATTGCAAAAATTAATAGCCTTGCATAAATTTTTAAGTAGATAGTGGTCTCTCAGAAAAGAGTTGATTGAAGTGTGACCTCATTTTACATGTGGTGAAGTAACTGTTTAATAAAGAATGTGAGAAGGCAGGGAGTGTTACACTAATCCTATCACTTCTCTGTTATGGTTATGTGGAGGACTTGCTGATTTAGTTTGAATTGATAAAACTTTTATTATTATTTGATGTCACTATTTATTTAATTAAAAGTGCTAAGGGAAAATTCAGAACAGTTGGGTTCACTGAGTGGGAGTGTGACCATTTGCAGCAAGTTACTCAGTATAACTAGAACATACTATTAATTTTGGTTTTGCACTTCTCTGTAGATTCATAGGCTGGTATATTTTGAGATCAGTACAGAAAATGCATACTTGTCGTTGCTCAACTCGGCTGTAATGTCACACCACTGGTATCAACCAAATGACACCACATTATGTTTGTGTCTCTTTAGCTTAGGAAAGTCATGGTGGTTGTTGAGGCTGCTTATGTAGCAATAATACTGTGTTACATGTATGCTTGATTGGTGTTTGTATACTGATATGACTGACAAATCAAGATACGTACATTAATTAAATTTAGGACGTGCTTTGCAGATTCTTACTGAGTAATTAGTTTATATGAAAAATTACTTGCAAAATGCAGGAATTCGCTTGTACGTAATTTGCTTTTCTGAACCTTGTTGACAGTGAAACTTTAGGCTGAGAGAGGTAGCTGTCTGTATACATTGGGCTCTTCATGTGGCCCGTTTGTGGACCTCCAGCTTAACTCAGCTGCTATTAGCTCTTTTGGGATTGGTGTCCAGAGACATCTTTGAAGAACTGTCAGTTTAGCTGACAGGTGTTTATGCTGCAGTGGTGTTATCTATGTGTAGTGCTGAGCCGTATTTTAAAATAGCTGTGACACTAGTAAGCCCTCAGGCTAAAAATTCTGAGAGTAAATTCAAATAGCTCAATCTTAAAGGCTACAGTATATCAAGGGAGAACTTGACTTCTGGAGATCAACGGTTAGGTTAGTAAATGGCTAACATCCCAGTTTGATGTCTGCTTGATTTGAGATTCCATCCATAGTTCAATGATCATCTCACACTTATTTGTAAGGCTTCTTCCACAGGAATCCTGGTGCACTACTGCTTCCATTCACATTGTGGGGTTCTGAGAAACGTATTTTCTCATATCTGTAAGAAGACGTTACTCTCTTATCTTTTTAAGCTGAAGGTTTGTTTTTTTTTTTCTTACCAACTCTTCTCTCATGGTTATTTACTATTAATGGATCTCCTTTGTTTTCCTTTTTAGTGTTGGGGTAGTTTGCTACTTATTAGCTGCATCTTATACCTGGAATATGTCTATGTTGTGGTTTAAGCCCAGGCGACAACTAAGCACCACATGGCTGCTTGCTCACTTCCCCACCTCCCCACCCGCAGTGGGCTGGGGAGGAGAATCGGAAGAAAAAGGGATAACCTCATGGGTTTTGATAAGGACAGTTTATCCCAGCCGAACCCAGGACAGTCTATGTGGCTGAAACCACAGGGTATGGGAAGTCACACTATAGAGAAGTAACTGGATTTGTGAAAACAAATACAGGCATATTTAAACTAAAAATGCAGTCAGAGCTTTGTTCTTCTCGGAAGATAATTTTACTCATAGTGTTTTGAGCACATTAGTTTTTCAAGTTGATACTCTCCTTTCCTGCTAGCTTTCAAGGTGGTGAAATTGTGTTAAAATGAAGCAGACAATGTTTTTGGTAGTACATACATAATGCCAAAAAATGGCATTGCTTTGTAGATTAAGCAGCTGAACTTCATCCCATGGTGAAATACGTTTAGTGTGAACAGAAACCAAGTTTCATGGCTTTGTAGTTCAGTTAGTATAGCATTCCATTACAGTGACTAGGAACCTTCAGCCTACTTTCCTTTGAGTTAAATCCAGACTTTTCTAAGGCTGAAAGTAATGTGTACTTTTTCATGTTTTATCTTTGCTGTCAGGATCTGCTAATAGTCCCACAGCTGCCTTGCATGTCATTCTACTTTTCTCAGAGGTATCCAGGCAATTCCACTTTTTTTTTCTTTTCTCTGAAGAATTTTAACGATCCAAAAGCAGAAACCCAAAGTTTGGTTCAAGTGATGACAGGAGGTCTGTGTTCAGGTTTGCATCAGTTCTGTGTTCTGCCATAGACTTTTTTAAGGTCCTTGATCTCTCTGCCTGAATTCCCCACATGTAACATTTTTCCTTGTTTTCATGAGAGAATGCTAAATTCTTATATGATATCCTAATGGGACTCACTGGTGTGCCTTTACTGTGGTTAGCTGCTGGCTATTCTCTCAGTTTTGTGTTTTTACTTTGTCATTCAGACCCCCCAAGTCTTCTGACTGATCAGAAGTCTATTAAATATGGTTCTGGTTGGAAAAGAATAGTAATGATGTAGGAATGTAATGACTAAACAGGAGATGGATTTTGCCGCATGCTACAGGTGAATCTCTTTGTGGTCATCAAGAGCTGTGCTATGACCAGTACTGGAGAGCAAGAATGTTAATCAATTTATAGTTATAAAGTATTGTATGTGAAAATTGAAAAGTGTCTTTTACATTCTGATAAAGAATACTCAAGAGACCCATCGTGAACGTGTTAATGCATTTTGTGAGTGTGTTCCTGCAGCAGCACATTCTAGGCCCCAAATGAGAGGCATGCCAGGCAGTTTTGCATGCATGGCAATTATTTGAATATATCACATGTGAAACTTAAAGGCAAACCGCTGTGAAGCAATTTCTCTGTTCTGACTAGCACTCTGTGTTAGTTAATAATATGTGTGTCTTCCATAGGTGTATAAATATGTGGAGACCATCAGTAGCACTTGGAAGTATCACTAGAAACAGCAATGCTGCGTGTTTCAAATATGCCAAAGGTTGGAGACAGATGAATACTGATTCAGCCCTTATAATTGGGATTGATATACATGATTTTTCAGGTATAATTTTTGTTTTTTCATAGAACCTACTTGCAAAACTGTCCTCCGGAAGTCTTTTACATCAAGCAGACCTTGCATGTATGAATCAATTGTATGTTTTCATAAAACAGTACAGCTACTCCTCTGCTAGTCAAAATAGCTTTTAAACAATGTGTGAAGCATTATGAATTTGAATATTAACATATATTAAATATCAAAGTTATTTGGCTTGATATTATATCTTACCTAATTCTGAAAGTTTCAACCAAAGCTCTTGCCTGTTTTCTTGTCTGTGCAACCTGAGGCAGGCAGAGTCCCTCTCCTTCTTGCCACGGAATAGTCAGCACCTGGAACAAGTGAAAGATGGAGAACTTAGGAGACATTTAGGTTTGGCTTGTAAAGTCGAGTAACATGTGCTGAACCTTTTCTTTACTCAGTGGTGATCAGACAAGTTTTCTGTGGGACAGTATATATGTGTATGTCAAAGGTGTGCTGGCTAGCAGATCACATTGTGAAAGAGAGTCTATAGCTTTTTCTTTGATGCCTTTTGCTTACCTGCACACCTCCTGAGGCATTGAAACCAATGAAAGCTGAGAATACCATAGCTTTTTTTTTTGTTCATTGTGCTTTTTTAATCAATCGGTTAGTTTGCTTAAAACACTTTTATGGTTTAAGGTAAATGGCCAGTTACTCTAGGCTTTTGTAGCAGCTTTAACTAAAATCTTTTCAAAGTTACATTTCATAACCCCTGCATTTCAGTCAACAGAGTAAATGCTGACAGCTGTTGGGGGAAAAGCATGGTTTCTTTCTTTTCCCCATTGTAAATTTAGTAGGGTTCACTTCCTCATCATTTGTGGTGTGCCAGCGTGAACCTTAACTCCTCTCCATCTCTGCATCTTTTTTGGAAACTTCGCCTACACAGTGAGCATCGTTTGTCTCTGTCCTAATTCCCTTCTGACTCTAAATGCAACAGGAACATTTGCAAAGAATAAATCTTTTCAGTGTATTGACAAAGCTTTTTCTGTAATTGTGTTAGCTGAACCAGACAATGAGGCTGAAATGCTTTTTGAATTAGGGTTTATGTAACTCTAACCCAATTCCTGGCTAAGCCTTGCAGACTGATCCAGAACAGTGAGCACTGACCGCTTGTGTGTTTTGCTGCGGTCTGAAATGTGTGGCCTAATGGACTAAGTCTGGGATTCTTCAGTCTGCTTTTACCAGCTTGGTTTTGCCCTGCTTTACAGTCATTTCCCTGTGGCAATGCTACCTGGCAAAGAAGGAGAAAAGGCTCAGTTGTACCCGGGTGTGTAGTCGTTTCCAAGTATAACAGCTTAGGATGCAGAGAGGAGGCTAGAGCATGGTTGACTGCTAGAGCAACAACTAAGTTGCTCTGCTTTCAGAAGCTTTACGTGGATAGAGCTAAGCAGACATGGAAAAGTACAGTCCACTCATATATGCTTTCATCTGAAAGCATTCTCTCTCAAATCAGGCTGACAGCTAACAGAGCACCTGTGGCGTCGTGTGAGAAGGGATGGCGGACTCTCACCTATCAGTGAGTAGACAGATCATTTACAGACTTAGGAGTAAAGGCTTTCTATGCTTTGTTCTCTTTAGCTTCCTACTGTTATGTTCCTTGACTGTTGTATTGTTTGGAAAATGGTGGTGAAAAATAATAGAGCAGTGGCGTCAGCAAAGAGGTGAAATTTTACATGTTCTTCTGTAACTTTATCAAAGTTGTAGTAAGGAGTGAATACACAACCAACTTGAATGGAAACCATAACTACACCAGTGTTTCAAAACAAAAGCACAGAGGAAGAAGTCCCCCCCAGGCCTGCATCCTGACTTTACTGAAGCTCTAGAGTTGTTTTTTGGTTCAACCTTGCTTCTCTTTCCAAAATACCATTGTAATGGTGTGTTTCCTGGCTACGCAGAATTACCCAAAGTCAGTTGCAGAGCGAGTGAAACACCTGACGCTGGTTATTAGAAAAGAGGAATTGGTTTGATGATAGAGATATCTCAATGGGAGTGAAAACCAGCAGCACTTGTTATGCAAACGATTTGAGTTTCATGCTTGGTAAAGATTTAAAAAAAAAAAAAAAAAAAAAAAAGGAAAAAACCCAAATAGTTTTATGAAGAAAATCCCGATGGTCTGCATTCTATTCCAGACTTTGGCATGTGTAAATTTTTTAAAAAGAAAATATTTTTAAATGGTTAGTCCATTTTTTAGTTTTCAACTTTTGCAAAGGAATAGCAGTTAGAATATTGCATTCTTTCTTACTGTATTTGTGTGGAAATATTAAAAAGTGAAAATCGAAGTTAGAGCAAAAAAGGAACTTTGTGGAAAAGGGGGTGTTTTCTTGCCAGATGCTACTATTTACCTTGTTTTCAGTTCCTGAACATCAAAATTTCAGTAAAAAGTGTAATTGACTTATTCAGCTTCTCTAAAGATTTTAGTACATATCCAGTGGCATTTAGTTTTGGACAAAATTTTTAGTAAGCAATTAGGAAGAAGAAAATCAACCTACTTTTTCACTTGTTTACTATTTGACTCTATACTTGGTAACTGTAAATCATCATAAAAACTTCTGAAAATTAGAGAACTCCCAAAGCTTCCATAGTCTGTATTACAAGACTAATAATAACTCCCTGTTAGCTTATGACTGGTGGTTTTTCAGCTTTTGAGGAAAGAAGGGATTAATTGGAAGTGTCAAGTTGGGTTTGTTGGGTTTTTGAGGGGGGGGTGGGAGAGGTGAAGGGGTTATTTTTTCCTTCCACAGTTTCAGAGATGAGAATCTTTCCAGGTATGATGACTGTAAATTTGTAGCTATGTTTAAATAGATCCTTAAGTTTTACATACATAAAAGATTTTCTCATCATTAAGAGATCTGTGGAATTGAACGAGATTCTCGTGAGAGTTAAACAGGCAGTGCCATGCAGCACCTAGTGTCAAGATACTGCTCAGGTTGAAAATGGAATAGAAAACTCCATCTGGCATCTTGAATAAGTTTATCATGTGGTAATTGAATCTGTAGTTTGAGGATGATGCTGATGATGTTTTTGTGATCAATATTAGCAAAATATTTGGAAATTCATATTACAGGCGGGATGTGTGATTTTTTTTTTCTTTTTTTTTTATTGTACATGGTATTTATTAAATATTCTGATGAATTATTCTGTCATCCTTTTGCCTTGCTGAAAAGCTGACTTTCTCAGATTTCCAGTTACTAAAAGCGGTGTTGTAAGCATATTTCCCAATGGTTTACAGCGGTGTTAGGTAAAATACAGCCAGTCTCTGACAGTGCTGAGGAAAACAAGTCAATCCTTGTTTTCAGTGTCGCTGGACACTGACAGCAGCATGTCTGAATTAATATACAGAGCTGCAGCTGTATTCCATAAGCTTGATAGTCTCTCCTTATTGTTTTTACTGAGAATATTGATTTCCACATTCAAACTTTTCTCTATTTGCAGTTGTTCACACTGCTAATGGAACGTGAAGGTGTGAAAAAATGTACTGGAGCTTTAAGATTTCTTGGGGCTTAATGTCTTTTACCTGCTGCCTAGAAAATGACTGCTCATTGCACTGCAATTTTGCATCACTTTTTCTTCATGTTACACACAGATTTTATGTGTATTTAATACATATAATATAAAATATATAATGCATATATATAAATATATACATATATTCATAATACATACATTGCATGTATATTATATGCATATAATATTAATGTATTATAGACATATTTCTCTATATAATGTAAGTTTTTGTCATGTATTTCCTCACGTTTCTTTTCATCTACAGTTATATACACATAATTTCTACAAATAATGACATCTTTTATGTATCTTCACTCTTGAGTTGTTCTGCAGAGAGTATTCCAGCAAAATTATCCTCTATATGGAGTATTTCCCTTTAGTAATTTACTCTGTAGTGTGTAACCTGCTGGGACTTCATTATGCAAATGCTACATTTGCTGGCTCAACCCCATATTTTTCTGAAAGAATGTTTTTTTTCATTGCTTTGGGAAAAAAAAAAAGTTCTGACAGGGTCAGTATTCACTTCTTTCCTCACTTGTTATCCCTCTCCTTCCATTATGAAAAATGAAAGCAAATTACCTTCCTTTGGGTGGTTAAATATGTCCTAATAACTGCATTGCTTCATCTCAGTAAGGGTACTGAATGACCACATGCAGATAAAATAAAAAACTTGCTGTAGGGATGCAAAAAACCCTACAGAGGTAGCCCTGTGTTTGAAAATATCTTTAGGGTTCTCATTATAAGGTCTGATGTTTCATTCCTTAGCAGCAGTCAGCTGGAGACAGAAACATTAGTAGCTGAGATAGTTAGATCCATATCCAAAGTCCGAATACTTTGGCTGTATGCATTTTTTGCTTTGGAGAAGCTACAACACAAGTATCTGGACTACAGTAGGAGATCTTGATGATGAAATGGGAGGCTAGGGAAAGTTGCTATCTTCTAATGTTTTCAAATTACAATATATGTTGAATAACATTCCTTAAGAATATGCCGTAGGCAAAAGATGAGTCTTAAAATTATCCTATTTTACCATAAACATTTTCCTTCCTGAGTTTCATAATAATTTCTTTCTATCAGTTTTTAATTTTAAGCTGAGGAGCTTGACAGCAGCTGTAACAAGTAAATGTAGTTAGTGTGATCTTTGAATTTTCTTGTGGCGTTGTTACGCTCTGGATTCATTCTTGCCTTCTGTGTTATAAGGGCTATGTAAAATACACTCTTTTCTCGATGTATCCACCCATAGGGCAAATGGATTCTGTTTGTAAATTTGCAGCTCCTTAGAATGGGTACAATTCCTGTATATAAAAGTGCTTTGTGTTACTTAAGCGATGTGTAAATGCCAAGAGTTTTTTTTTTTATTTCTCGGTATAGATACAAGTTTTGTTGAGTATGACATCTGATCAAATCACTGGATTCTTGTGAGGGGTGACAGACCAGCTGTGTAGCTTTTGACAAGCAGTGCATTATTAGTTACTAGACTTTTCATTATACGTCATTAGCACAAAGCCTATTGCGTGGCGTGAGGACAGCAGAAATCAGTGGCCAGAAATAGAAGCTCTCTCTCAGCTCAGGCCTGTGGTAAGTACTTACATGAGATGAACTGTAGTACTATGCTAATAATAATAATAATCAGTATGGCTTCAACTCCCCGCTGGAATCATTTTCTGGTGCTCTGAGTGGATCCTTCATTTCAGATGCTTGCACTTCTGAATGAGACAGGACAGATGGTGCCTATTGTTCCCCCCCCCCGCCCCCCCCCAGCAGACAAGGCAAGCTGTATTGTCAGTTAAGCTTCCCCAGACTGCTTGGTGAAATAGAGGTGCAAATTCCATAGCTGTTCACTGGTCTTGGCAGTCTGTGCTCACTTAGGGCATCCATCCCAAGTTTCTGCCACCATAAGGAAACAAATCCATGTGAGTGTTTTGCCTGAGGCTTCAGAAATCAATTTCAGTTACCATTTTGGCAAGCTTGGGGAGGGAGCCAGAGCTCTGCATTTGTAAGAAGGGAGGGTGAGAGAGGAAGAACGAAAGCTTAGTGCAGAGATTGGTTTGTTTATTTCCTACTTTTGGTTGTGGGTGTGTCACTAAATCAAGTGAGACAATACATTTTATTTTGGAGATATTGATAGCCTTCAAGTTGTCAGTGTTACCTGTAATCCACTCAACTTCTTTGTTTTTAAGCTTCTCCTTGCTGTCATTTTCCCTCCGACAGCATGAGGTATTCTAGAACTTTAATAAGACTTCTTTGAAAGCTTTATTTTTGTCATTTTGTTCACGTGAAAACCAAGTCTTCTCATTTTATTAGCCAGTTAGTTGTTCATAAACTAATGTTGCTTAGTTTGACCATATGGCTGCTTCTTGCTCTCTAATTGCTTTCCAAAAGCAAACAATGCCTCCTTTTATTTTTTTTAAATAAAAGTGTTTTTTAATTTGAAGTGTTATGAAAAGACTGTATAGCAGAGGGTAAAGACTTGAGATCTGAAGAGGATCAAGTTTTTTACTTCTGTGGTTGCTTGCACTTATTTCAGAGGTGTATGGATGATCTTCAGAATAGGAATAGAGTTAAAAACTGCTAATAACTAAGAGAACATGTAATATTCCCCTTTCTGCTCACTTTATTATTTAAAAGTATGCTAAAAATGCTGTGTATGACAGAAGAAGATATGCTGACTTATATGCCACTGGAAAGAAAAGGCTTTGTATGAAACTAGAGTAGGAGTGAAGAAAAACAATAGCATGTTGTGTTTGGGAGGCAAATCAGACAAGTTCTCTTTAGCCATGTTATTTTCGGACCTTGTATGCCATGTTATTTTCAGACCTTGTATGCCAGAAGATTCGAGAATGGTTTTCTGAGGGATCTTCTCTAAAAGATTACTTGTACACTAATCTGAGAGTTTGGGGGGGGGGAGATGATTCAGTTTTTGTCGAACTGAGATTGAGAGCTTAATTCCCCCCTGCTACGCAACTCTTGTTTGATTTTACCTAGAGAATAGGGTCAGTAACACCAATTCAAGAACATTTTGTGATGTTATGTTAATATAAAGCTGATGGAATCCACTTCTATTTGATAACACCTAAGTGATACAGTGTCCTGGTTTTGGCTGGGATAGAGTTAATTTTCTTCCTAGTAGCTGGTACAGTGTGTTTTGCATTTAGTGTGAGAATAATGTTGATAACACACTGATGTTCTAGTTGTTGCTAAGAAGTGCTTATCCTAAGTTAAGGATTTTTCAGTTTCCCATGTTCTCCCAGCAAGCAGGTGTACAAGAAGCTGGGAGGGAGCACAGCCGGGACAGCTGACCCGAACTAGCCAAAGGGATATCCCATACCATAGAACGTCATGCTCAGTATGTAAACTGTGGCGGTTGGCTGGGAGGGGTGGATCGCTGCTCGGGCATCGGTCAGCAGGCGGCGAGCAATTGCATTGTGCATCACATGTCTTTTCTTGGGTTATATGTTGCTCTCTTTTTGTTATCTTCCTTTTCACTACAATTATTGTTATTATTTGTATTGTTGTTATTATTGTTATTATTATATATTTTTTTAGTTATTAAACTGTTCTTACCTCAACCCATAAGTTTTACTTTTTTTCCCCAATTCTTCTCCCCATCCCACTGGAAGAGGGGAGGAGTGAGCGGGTGGCTGCGTGGTGCTTAGTTGCTGACTGGGGTTAAATGACGACATATGGCACAGATGGGATTTGAAGAATAATAAGGCCCAGAAACTTCATGAAATTTTGCAAATGTTCTTAAGGAAAGCTGTTCAGAAATCTGAGAGCTGTATGAGAGAGCAGTGTTCAGTTGTAAGCCAAATTTAGAGCTAATGTGAATGGTGTAGCTTCACAAAGATGGATGAAATTACGAGTTCTTAATTTCCGCACTGGTATCTGAGAATTTCAGCAAATTAACATTATCTCTGACTTTCTAAGAATCTCACCAGAACAAGTAGACATGTTGCATCAACAGTGTTGTCAAAGTAGCTAAGTTTAGAAGTGTGTTATTTTGACTTTTTAGTATATTATGGTGGGAACCAAGATGTGCAGCAAGATTTTTTTTCTTCTTAAACACTGAAAACACAGTTTTCTTGTGATGCGCTTTAAAGTGAGACCATAGTGTTTCTTCTGTAAATTGTCTTTGAACATTCTGATCAGAGACAAAACAATGTTCCCTGGCAAATTTTTTTACTTGCTTCTTGAGATGTAAGAATGCTAAACCAAACTGAAATCTGAGGAAACACTAAACCTGGACTTTTCTATGAGCGGTAAAGAAAACTGTAGAATATTGAAATTAGAAATGCTATGAACACAAGGCTACAAAAAAAAAAAAAAGAATCTTCATTTGGAGTCAGTGGCAGCAGCAAAGCTCCCCTGTGTTACTGTGATGCCCTATTACTGTGCCAATTTTATTGCCTTCTGTGTATTAACATGAATTACAGTGAATTAACAGTGGCTCGGGCCTTAAGTTTACCTTACAGGCAGAAATAGAAGAGCCCTTTTGATCGATTTACTGTATTCAGTTAGGCTGAAGAAAAAATGGAGCAACAAGAGATGTGGGAGAGAGAAGCAATCAGGAGAGAAATAGGGATGTTGCTGGAGATGATGAGCATTCTGTTAATAATAAAAACTAAACTTGGGCTTTATTATGCAGCTGATTTTTGTTAATATAGAGTAATTGAAGCTGTGGAGCATGAACAAATTACCTCTCAGAAAAAGTGAGTTTTAAGAAAGGGCTAAAATGTCTGTCTTATTTTCTATCATTCCTGTTTTGGTAGAAGCCAGAGGCTTCCACTGAATGCTACCTGCTGTGTAAAGCCCTCTACAAATGTCAGTGACAGTTCCTGCCCTGATGAACAATTTACACTGCAACAAACAAATCATAGTATGCAAATGAAACAAGCAAGTGGATGGGCGAGAGGACAGAAAAGAATGCAGACAAGATTAGAGGACTTTATTATTGACCATGCTATGTGCACAGTTGCTTTCAACAATTGTGCTAGCCCACAAAAGGCTACCTTATCTGTCTCTTCAGATGGTGATAGGCTGAGGCCAGTTGAGCTTTGTCCGATTGCCACCAACATCCATTAGATTTGAAAGCGATTTTGAATCAAATATTTGGTGACAGGTTCTGGGAAATTTTGGAGACTTCCATCTGGATTGTATCTCATGTGGGCAGTGGTATGGCACTCTTTGTAGTATATCTATTCCAGTCTGTTTTCCTGTTACACTACTTTTCATTACCTAAGAACATAAGAAAGGCTGTACCAGATCAGACAAAAGATGTCCTGTCTTGAGCAGCAGCTGTAAACAAGGAAGAACAAGAACAGGGCAAGCATGCACAATAATGCCTTCCATTTCCTTCTGAGACTTCAACCATTTTCAGCCCATGGATTTACTGAGATAAGTGTGGTTTCTGTGTTTAATAACTACCTGTGGTTTTCCATGCCCTGAACTTGTCCAAGCTCCCCTTTGATGTGTGTAAACTTCTGCTCCTTATCACACTGGACAGTCACCCCTAAAGCTATGCTATAGAATAACATTTCTTCTGCCAGGTCTTTTTTTCAGAATCAGTGATTCTTTGTACAAATTTGATAGTCTGGCTAATGCACTTCACTGATCTTGTTCGTGTTAACTTGTGAAAATATCTACGGTAGTTATAATTTTGTTTGGATTTTTTGGTCACTGTTGTGCCTGTGTACCCTGTGTCACTTAAATCTGACCTGTGCCTATTCACGTTTTGCTCAAAGAAACTAAACGAATTTTTTAATATTACATTTTTCTTTATATAGCTACAGATGGCATGCAAAAGGGCGTGACTCACTCTTCAGTGTGCCTTTCTTGATGATGCTTTATACTACATAAAAATGATATTACTGTCTCATGACTCTTGAATATACATCACAAGGTACTCTTTTTCTCAGTCAGAACTCTGTGTCTCAAATATCTCTAAAGCTTAGGAGTGAAGAGTAAATGAAGTTAAGCCGCAGTCTCTCCTAGATGTTGTTAGACTTTTATTTCATTTATTTTATTAGGCTTTTTTATGGCTTTGGTCTTCATTATTCTTTGTTTCTCAGAATTGCATTTCTTCATGTATTCTTTTCATATAACCTGCTCTCTGCCACAAAGGATGAAAGTACATTTGCTAAAAAGAAGATCAGCCAGAAACTAACAAAACTATTCACTTTTTTTGTGAGATTTCACTACAGATGAGAAGACAAGGCTGTATACACCTAAAAGGTTTCCTATAGAGATGAATGCTAGCACAGAAACACAGACTGCCTGAGATTTTGCTGTGTAATGCCCTCATACATACTTCATCTAAATGTACATTAAATTTTACAAAAATAGCAAAAAAAGCTTAAGTGAGTAGTAGTGTGATTGAGAAGCCAGTGATGTCTGCAGGAGAATGCTGGTGATGTCATTCCATTTGCCTTAGGCTGTTCTTAATAACGTGCTGCCCTTCATTCCTGGAAGAAATGTAGAAGCCTCAATGCACTGAATGTATAATTCGGGGGCTGATAGGTTGCAGTACAGGCTTTGCATTCAGAGATAGTATCTCACTGCTCTTGTTGCAATGCCGTTTTTTCTCTCCTCCTGTGTATTGGGGATTCATTTTTATTAAATATGGGAACCTGTGAAGGAAGACACTGCTAACTGTTGATGTGCAGGTTTTTGAGCTTGAGAGGATGTCACAATTCTTTGAAAATGCAAACATTATTGTGGCATTCTGATGCCTGTCACTTGATATCCCAGATGAGATAAATGAAATGTTGGAAAACATGTAGTGTTAGAAAACGTACAAACCCATATTTTGAACACATTCAAACATACTTCTAAACAAAAACTGCCAACTCTTCTCCCAGGATGGTCTATGTAACCTATGGTAGCAACACTGCAGAAAGTAACTCATTATAGATGATTGAAATAAAGGTGTTTGAATAATTATTTGTTGATTTAGGCCCACCTTGATGTAGTAAAATATTTAATGATTTCAATTTTGAGACAGCTGAGTGCTTTTCCTGACTTTAAGTGTATGAGTGGCTACGAAGCTAGGCTGCTATTGAAAGGGTTTTTTGGACTGAGGCGTGGAAGACAAAGAACAAATAGTATACAGCTGGGTAACTACAACTATTCGGTCTTGCTAATGTACCCTTATGCAGTATGTAGTTGGCTTTGTGCCTTTTGCCCCTATTTTAAAGAGATATAGCATTATGAACAAATTTTCTGAACAATAGTAATTGCATCAGTGTGCACAATACCACACGTTACTTTAAAACTGGCTTGTTTAGTAATGCAGAATTATTAGAACAATTATGCTTTGTTGAAATCTGTCTTGAATCTGTGAAGCCAAAAGAAATAACGTAAGATCTGGTATGATTTCAAGATAAGCCTTTCTTCTTTTTCTGTCTGTGTGTTTAGTTATCCTTTCCTGATATTCCTTGCCAGTGATTTGGCAGCAGTGTTATGAGAATAAGTGGAAAAATCAGCTAAGAAGAATAATTGTCACTAAGCAAAAGCAGCTTGTTACATGAAGTGCCTACTCAAAATGCTCCTTTTTATTATTATTATTATTTTTATATTCCAAATTTTTGTTACTTTTCTAGTTTAACATACTGCATTAAATGTAAACAGAGAAACAGAATGGACAGATCATTAGCAAGTCATCTGAGGTATGTGAGGAGGACGTGCTGGGGAGGATGAGCCCCTGTAACATGCTCAAAAATTGTAGAAGGTGGAGTGCTTAAGTGTTGTTATTCACAGCAGGAGCTGATGACTAGATTGCTTCTGCATCATGTCCTTATTAAGGTCCTAGAAAATGTACTTGAGTGGGGGCCTAAGAGGGTCTTCAGGATTTATTTATGAAGCCTTTTACAGTATAACTTATTTTTAGCTTACGAAAGAGCAGAGTCCATAATTTCTTTGTTAGTGTTAACTGTTTATATCCAGGATCTAGAGTAAAATAAGGATTAAACTAATCTCAAGGACGAAGAAGAAAATTAGCCCAAGCGTTATGAGGAAGAGTGAACTTTTTGTAGCTTGAATGTACACTTTTTTCTCCTTGTTCTTTTTTTGAAATATCAAGTGTTGACAATAGAATACTCTTTTGGATCACAATCTGGTTTTGGCCTTCTGTTCATTTTGTTAGGTGACAAATTGGGTTGTGACCTGTTGATTGCCATTCTCTGGGAGTGTTAGTAGATACCTTTCTGTGGAAGTTTACATGAGATCTATTGGAAGAAATGGGGAAAGATGTATTAGCATAAAAAGGACCCGAATCCTTCCTGAAGTCTCTTAGTGTTGCTCTAAGATACCTTAAGGCCAACAAAGATAGGAACAATATGTCGGGCAGGCTGAGACCAGACCAGTACTAGATGTCAGCACTCTAAGAAGGATTTATGAAAAAACACTGCTAGGGAGATGCAGGGAAGAAGGATGATTTCTGCACAAGTGGTAAGTACCTGCTCTGAATATAGAAGACATCATGAGAAAAGGCAAAAGAAGAGATTTACGGAAGTGCTAAGAGAATAGGTTTGGAGGTGTTCAGGGAGCAAAAGCATCAAGGTTATAAACCATTTGTTAACTGAGTTTTCTACTCACAGTCAGCACCTCTTACAAATATGGAAAATCCAGTCATTACTAAGGATGACACCTTGGTTACCTCAGGTGACCAGATAGTAATAATTTAAAAGCTTGTAAGTGGATAGGATTTGATAGAAAACATTGATTGTAGCCATCTATATTCTCAGTATTACTGATCACTGTGAGGTGACTCCAGTAAATTGAAGGGGATGTGAGCAGTGGAGAATCTGTTCTTCCACCCATAACAGCAGTACAGTATGGTCTTAAGTGGGGGAACTTTTGTAAGGAAAACTAATGTAAGTGCCCAGTAATTACACATCTCGTTGGTAGGAATGCATTTGCAGTTCCCTGGGTATGTTGCATGATTGGCAAGTAAGGCCTAAAATGTTGTAGTCATGTTTCATGGTGGACTGTGGTACAGAGACCAAAGATAAATAGGAGTTGAAATTCAGAGTCAAATGATGATCTAGCAGTGGGATGGCAAGTCAGATTATTAATGCAACTGTAGCAGTATTGTGGGGATATTAAAATTAGTGCATTAATGATACAGAAAAGGCAATTTTGGTGTTCTATGTTGGTTTCTTTTATGATTTTTTTAGGGAAGCTCTGGTAGGTAGAAACAATGACCTTGTGACTTTAATCAGGCAGCCATGCTAGTCTTGCTTGGATTGAGACAACATTTGCAGAGGCAATTAGTCAGCCTCTTAGAGTTTGAGGGTAGAATTAATATTGTAACCAATCCTCCAACTGGTTGAGGTTTCTTGCTCCTTATTACTTTTATTCATCAGTTGATTTAAAAAACCCTATGTGTATAATACTTGAAAATAATTTTTAAAACCACAGTCATATCTGAATACCCTCTGGTAAAGCAACTTCTGAAGGTTGCCTTGTGCACTGCACTGAACTTAGTATGGAACTGGTAGAGTAAGGGTCATTAATTAATTTGCAGTGAAGGCTGTGTTTGAGTAAAGTGTGTGTTAGCTAAAGCAAAGGCTGAGTAATGGTGGGTTAAATCTTGCTTTTCCACTCTTCGGCTTTGCTTGGAGCTCTCCAAAAAAGGTTAGTCCCTTATTTAAATTAGATGTGTTTGAGAACTTATCTTTCTTTGGCTTCAAAATGTTGCCATGAGCCAAACTGTAGGGGCAGTTTGTTGCACTAGAAATTGTTTCTGGGCTAAAACCCCTTTCTCTTGCTACACTACACTATTGTTTCAAAGCTGCTGGGGAGTCACACGTTTAGCAGAGGAACTGATTGTCTCCGAGGCAGCTACAGTGATTCCAGGGCCAGCTTTTACAGGTATGTGGTATAAAGTCCTGCTCTATTCTGTGTGACTTGTAGGCTCTTGGAGGTAGAGAGATAGAAGGCATGTGTTAGTGATACTGCTATTATGATAGTACTGTGCCTTCTGATGTGGGCAATGGCACAGTGTCAAGTGATGCACAGTGCTGCTGCTGCAGTACCAATAAATCTATGATGCTGTGCCTCACCCTAGGCCCCCAGCCTGGCTGTGTCTCTTACCCCTTTCTCAGCCATTTTACACAGAGCTTGGTGGTGCAGGCGTGGGGACACCAACTCAGCTGCTGAGCAGAGAGTTAGTCAGGCTGCTGGAGAGCCAGTAAGTTCTCCCAACGCACACCAATCCATGTCCTTGACACTCTTTAAATAGCTTTTGCTCTTCATGGAAGAATTTAAAATAGTGCAGCATTAGTGCTATTGCAATACTTTTGTCGTTAATTTAGAAAGATCAAAAGGTATTTTCTCTCCTGTGTACAGAATGGGGTGATAATCTGGAGCACCAAAGCATTAGAAATACTAAAAAGTATACTGTGAGACTATAAACTTATTGAGGTGTTTCTTAAAGTCCATTATTGTTGCAGCCGAACATGTTGCCTGTCTTTCAGTTACAGAAACTTGATGTCTTTTATGTTTTTAGCATTTGCTTTCATTTTTTCTTTGGAGAAAGCTGATTTGTTCTGCATTTCTGACTGCAGATCATCTTTTCTTTGGAGTCTGTTTTCTGTTTGACAGAATATAGTCTGAGAGATGATAAAATATGTGGGCTACGTGCTTTCAGACTGGAAGGCTAAATGTTCAGGAGCTTGCGGTGCTTTTGCAGTGTTTGCTATGTTTGCAGTTGACAGTCTTGAGTTTCCAACAGTTGTTTTTGCAATGTTCAATGCATGTGTTGCCGGTGGTGAGAAGCCTGCAAATGAGAGCCAGCAACAGCCGGCCAACTTGTTACTTAGATCACTTAAGATGTCTGAACATGAAGCAGATCTCTCTGCAGAATGGCTCATTATTTTCTGCAGGTTTAACTGTAAATGACAAGCTTGTGGACTGTTTTTTTTCCCCTTCAGGTTTGACTTGTTCTCACCTTTGTCTCAACACCTTTTTATCCCTTTCTTAACCAATTCTATACACTAGGGAAGTGGCAAATATTATTGGTGTAGCTGGTAGGGGATGTGGGAGAGAAGACAAGACATTTACTTAAACTTCCGCTCTTCTTCACTTCTTCAAATTCAATTACCAAGTACATTAAGGTTTCCCATATCAAGAATGGCTGCTTAAAAAGCAAGTAGATGAAAGAGATATTTTCCCCTTCTTTGGCTTGATTTATACTTCAAAGCTTAAGAGGAGCAGACAATCTTGGCTGTTTTCATGAAGTCAGTCTGTAAAGACGATATTGCTGTAATTGCAAAACACATGATATGATGGGAATGAGGATTTAAAAAAAAAAAAAAAAAAAGTAGAGAGTTTTATGTTTTTCACCATTATGGAAAAGTAGATAAAGTGCAGTTTTATGTCCTGAAGCAGTAAGGTTGCCTGTGGGTATAAGAACACGCATTCATATACAGGAACTTTTGAACCTGGCTGGTTGATTTTGGGCTAAACTTTACAAAGGGGAGATCTCAAACGTGCTAAGTTCTTACTGCTTTTTGAAAAATAGTTGGCCAGGTATAGAATGGCCTACTGATGTTGTCCTATTGCAGAAAGTATTGGAGTGTGAGCTCGCACTGAGAACAAGAGTTTAAACACACATATGCTCTATCAGTGCCTTAGCTGACAAGCAGGCTTAGCTAGAGCTTGTATCTTATTAGAGAATCGAAATACCGAACAGAAGGTGGTGGGAAACTAGGTGTCATTAGTTCTGGTCGTTATGGACCTACTTATTTTATGCTGCCTTTTCATCCTTTTTGCACTTTATTTGACTTATCTTCTGAATTGCTGAGACCAAATTGAATTTCTGTTAAATGTGCCCAATTTTCAGAAGAGTAGTGAAGAGGGAACTGGCACCTTAGATTTGGCGTATGGTTTAAGCATGTTACTTAGTGTCTCACGTTTGTGTTTTATTTTTGGCTCTTAGCATGAAACAAACAGGCCTTTCTATGAACTGCCCTTCAAAAGCGTGTCTTCACTAGCAGCACCACAGCAGCCCAGAGAGACAATAGAGCTCCTAGAGAGTAACATGCAGGTAGAAATTTATAGAAGGCAAAGGGCCTGAGATTGTATTACTAAAGATTTTAATAAACTGTTCTTCAGTTTTAAAGTTAAACTTTTTTCGCGATTCTCTCAGTTTAGTCTCTTCTGTAATAAACAGGCTTGGATTTAGGTTGTGCTGAGTACATACAAGAGTTACCATTGTACATGCAGGGCTGATGAATTTAATGTGCATGGCTAGGTTTACTTGTTTAATATTGAACCCTTAATTGCCCTTCCATAAACATGCTTAAAAGTAGACAGTGATCACATCTGGCAGGTCAAGCCATCTGCATTTTTTTTTTTTCCCAGTTTCACATACTCCTGCATACATACACACACTCTCTTTCATTTTCTGTGTATTACAGAATTAATTCATATAGAGGCTGCAATGGAGTCTCTACTGCTCTTGTACAGACTATCAACTTTGAATTTAAGTTAGTATCAAATGGCCTTTTTAAAGTCAATAGAGAGTCCCATCACTGGCAGGTATATAACTCTCCTGTTCCTCTGGGTTATTTGTACCTTGGCTTTAGCAAATCTATTTGCTTCCTTTTATACTTTGCAAAGGGGAAGAAATTGACTTTCTGATTTTGTTACATTGGTTTGTGTTCTCAGTAAACTCTTGTCAGCTCTGTGGCTGAGAAGTTCAATTTGTATGTAGGGTTACAGGTATAGTCTCACCAGTGCTATTATACGAATGAGGACTTTAACAGGAAACATACTTTGTTATAAGACAACTAGGTATGTGTAGGGGAAGGTGCGTCATAACCATTATTTTTGTGATAAGGAGTCTAAGCATAATAGTTGTATTGACCCTTAGTTACACCCATATTTATTTCAAAACACGTCAAAATGCTAGAGCTTTTCTTTAGTTTATATCCATCTTCTCGTTTTGCTTTCCAAAAGATGTGTTGCTAATGAGCACTCCTTTCAGTGGCTTAGTTATGTGCTTGTCTTTGAGGTTTCTGATGTCAGTGGGGTTACTCACATGATGAGTTTTGTGCACATATTCTCAAGCAGCCTACAGTCTGGAAAGATGTCTGTAAAGGTTAGAATGGGAAAAAAAAAAGTCTAAGATAGTAACATTATTCCCATTAAAAGCATGTTATCAAAATAGTTCTTTAAAATTAGTTTCCCTTGATGGGTCTTCACATGAAAAAATTATCTATCTTGAGATTCCTGTGCACTGAACCAAATTCTAGTATAATTATTCCCATGTGATACCATTGAAAGGAATATGACTGCACAGATAAAACTTTAAAACAAAATTTGTCTCCATGTTTTTGGTCCAGAACTGAGGAAAGCAAGGGCAGTTTAGTTGACCTAAAGAGGGTTTACACACAGTCTGAATCTGGTTTGTGATGCTCATCTTTCCTGTTGCAAAACAGTTTTGAAACCCAGTTCATTTACAGCAGCAACTAATGAGCAGTCTGGAATTCTTAAGGTTTGCTCATGAGAGCCCCTAGGGCTGTTCTTTGCCCCTCCAACCCCATGCTCAATAAGTAGAATCCTAAGATGAGGGCAGTGAGATGGGCAGCCTTGCAAGATACATCAGACTTTAAGTGCTAGTAGCTCTGACTTTAATGGAGTGACGTCCTACCATGTGACTCTGGTACTACTGCCAAATGATCTTGGGTGTGTGAAGGAGGGGCTATAGAAAACAGTGATTGAACTATTTTTCTGCTTTGAAGGCATCTCTGATAGTTAAAGAAGGTTGTACAGGACTTTGTGAAGTGTAACTATTAGTTCACAAACAACATCTTTCTCCTTCCAGGAGAAACACACACACATAGATACAGACCTGAGCTACAACCTGGATCATCTCCAACTATTTTACACACATTAGACCACCATGGATTTGTGCATAGTTCACAGTACTATTCTCATTTGTACTAATGAATGCTGCCTGTAGAGACGGTAGACATTAAAAATTTAGGTCTTTAAAAATAAAAAGAACATTTGACAACAAATATGAAACAAACATCTCTAATCTGTTTCCACTGAGAACAATTAGTAAAGTTTCCACCTTGGGGGTTTTTTTTGTTTGTTTGTGAGATCTAAATGGGAGCGGGGGCATTGCTGAACTGCTTTTGAATGTACGCATTCAGTAGGCCAATAGAGTACAAGCCTGGTTTGCTGCCAACAGACAGATGTCCTGGAGGTAAAGGTAACACCCTTTTATGTTCTTACTATTTGTATTTCGAACATGGGAAACAAATGGCACTTCTCAATTAGTCTATGTGCTATCTCACCTTGCATGGAACTGCTACAAAGAATCTCACTCTATTTTTAAGATGCACAAATTGGTAATAGCTTATGGCTCTTACTACATATGAGTGATCTTTATAGAGGTTCCCCAGATACTTTCTATAGAAAAGAAATGCTGCAGAAAGGAAGGTATTTATGGAGGAGTTTCCGGGGGCTCATTAACTTCCAGAACATGGATGAACTTCAGGTAAAAGAAACATTTAAAGGGCAGCCTTGCATTTTAAGAGACAGGTGGCAAGAGTAATTTGTATCTGCAGTTACATTTATAAACATGGCATTTAAGAAACATCAGAAGCTGTAGAAAAGTTTGTCGTCACAGTTTGGTTGCTTACTAAACAGGAAGAAAAATTGCTAGTAAGGAAATTATGTGAAAATGAGAGATATGCAATGTAAAACCTAAGAAGCAGAGACAGTTTGTTTCCAAGGTTGCATTAAAACCAACAGTAACAGCAAATCACCATTTTTACCTTAGTTCCTTTGGTTTTGATTTTAATCTTCTCATACTTAGAATGGGAAATGCTACAAGCAAAGTGGAATATTTTTTAATTGTTAGGAAGAGATTTTGATGGGTCTCATTGCCAGTGTTAGCTTTACAGTGAGAATACTCATTTTCGTGCAAGCTGAAAAGCAAACTAGTGATATTGGGTTGCTTTTTTTATTTTTGCTCTAGCTATTTCTGCATCATTACATCTGTGACTTGAAAACAAGTACTGGATTAATACCTTTGCACATGTTGCAAATGGTTTCTTGTAGGAAGAGGAAGCATCAGTTCTTAACACTGATGTCTTTAACTAAAATTAGCAAGTGGCTATTGGGAAAGGCCAACAATCTGCTTTGCCAAGTGAGGTGGTTCTTTATTTCTGGCTTGTGTGTCCCCCAAGGTAAATGCTCAGCGATCAAAATCTAGTTAACAGTTTTGTTGAAGAAATATTGGTCAGTAGAGAATTCAGTTTGTTTTTTCTTTCCAACACTGGCATTGGCTTTGGAATGCTAGCAGGGGAAAATAAATCAAAGTCAGACCTTTCATCTATTCTTGTTTTCTCTTAATATGCACTGTCAGGCCTGTGGCATAAGAATAGCCACATATTTGCTATGCAAGGTATTGTTTATGAAGCTTTTTTTCTTCAGGGTGAAGCTATGATATCAAGGTTGATTTTTGTCAAATGTTTTTGTTTGCTGTGTTGGTGTTACAGATTACCAAAGGCCTAGACACCATGACTACCAATGTCTCTTAAAGTCAGAGACTTGAAGTCTATTTTTTAATTGAAAAACACAGATTAAAGGATGACCCTATTGTCCTTTACCAGAGTGCTTAAGTGACTGAGGGGTAATTGTATGTTCATTAGATAAAAAGTAGAGCAAGATGCAAAGGTTTGAACCTTAGACTAAGTAAATTCAGATTAGAGACTGATTTTTAATGATCAAAGTAAATGTGACAGGAGGTTTTTTTAAGTTTAACTTTAGTCCTTAATGCTTTTTGTCCTTAAGTAAAGACTGCTGTAGTTGAAACATTGAGTTCGATGCAGAATTTACAGGGTAAAACCTGATCTGGATTAAGCTTTGGAAAGACTGTTTTAAGATACGCTGCAAGTTACTGGGGCCAGTGCAAACCTGGGTGAGATTAGAGACCTGCTATGTCAGAGGTAGAACTTAATAAGCAGTGGGGCTTTCTGGCTTTAGCCTGTAAATATAAAGAACTCTCATAAAATTCCTTTGTGCATGAAATTGAAGTATATTGTTTTGCAGGTATAGGAGTTCTTGGGTCAGTATAAGGACATTGGTTACATTGTTCCAAATCAGTTAAATGTTAAAACAATGTCATAATTAAAGGCACTGCTTTTGTTGTCCTTGCCATGAAGAAACTGAGTGAATTGTTAAATTGTGGTGAATTTAATGTCTACCTAGCCATCAGAATGGCTCTAGTGCTGTTACTTTTGTAGATCATAAGAGTCTTGAAAAGTAAATAGTTTATACAAACAAAAACCATGAAGGAAATTACAGAAGGCATAATGGCTTTTTGAGATGCATGCCTTTGCATCCAGCTGTTTGGGTTTTTTGTTTGTTTGTTTTTTAATCCAACAAAATTAAACTGGTCTGTTAGTTATTCCTGCAATATTATTTTTTTTTTACCTCCTGGAATCCAGCAAATTGGAAATGAGTGTTTGTCCAGTCAGAGCAGCAGCAGCTGTTGATAACACATCTGAAGCACTATTTTCTAGTTCCAGATCATTTTACCTAAGAACAGATGTATGAGTCTTTTTGGTGGTGTATATATGAGAGAAAAATTCTAAAACATAGAAGACGACTGAGGAAATAGAGGCAGACTTGGCTTTTGGAGTGGAGAGCAGTGCTTTGTTTTACTGCATGACTGTGTACAAGCCACTGCCCATTTCTGCCCCACTACCTTCCCCAGTTTCTCAGTTGGTAAGTGAATTTAATGATACCTCTTAATTTGTGAAGTGCTGGAAACAGTGTTATACAAGGGTGATAGAGGTTGTGGATAACCATACATTAACCAAAACTTTCTGATGAGGAGACACAGAAGCGCTGACTATGCAAAAAGACCTTTCTTATCATGGACAGTAGAAGCTCAGACTTGTGAACTGGAAATTCCTTTATGCAATCCCCATACTCTCACCCTCTAAAGCATTGCCCTAAATACAGAGGTGGTGGTGTTTGTAGTGTTACTGTTGCCAGAATGTTCTAATTTGGGGGAGGGGAGGAGTCTTCAAAGTTTTTTTTTTTTTTTTTCTCCTCTCATTTTTTAAACATAGTAACAATCCAAAAAAAAAAAAAGAGGAGGACGATAAACAAGAGCCATTCTCTGCTTGAAGTTGCATTTGAATTGTAATTAAAATTTAGAATAAAATAGAGAGCTGTAGTTTAAATAAGAAGACAATAACCTGCTAAATTAGCTGAAGAGCTCCGCTCTTGTCATTCTTGAAGGCATCAGAATCGTTACTGGCTTTATCCCCACCACAGGTGGTGACATGGGGCAAAGGTAGCACATACCATTTTATAGAATTCGATGTAGTGAGCTATAGTTGCAAAAGATGTTTCTCAGGCCAGTGCCTGAAGTCTTCTCCAAATTAATTTTGTCCTGTGTGCCCTCATTTTCCTTTCTGCAATATGATTTATGTCTCATTTCTCTTAGTCACCTTCTTGTGTTTTCCCTTTGTTGTTCCATGCCACTTTTCCTTTTCCCCACGTGCTCGGGGTTCTCCCAGCTTTCTTCTTACCCATTGAATCTCATTTGCTGAAGTAGAATCATTTATTTAGTCTCTTTTTGGGAGAAGATTATCCAGACAACTGACATGTCAAGTGCCTTTGGAAGATGGGGGGCCTAGAACGTTCACCAGCTACAGTATTCAAAAGTTATCCTGTCACTTCAGCTGACAAAGAAAGTCTTGTTTGATCATGGGTCCTAACTTCTCTTGGATGACAGCATAAGTGGGCAGGTACTGCTTCTACACTTATCTGTCAATCTTAAACAACTCTGATGATGTCCGGAGTCACAGCTATCCTTCATTTTTTCACAGAGTTACTATTTAATTTAATAAGCTGGGGAGGCAGGAGGCCAAATAAATTAGTTGTGCTTAACTATCTCTAAGCAAACAGACATGTTGCTCTTAGAGGACTTTTAGGATATGATTTTTAGGGTTTGATTGTTCCCTGCTGCAGTGTAAGATATTCCAGGGGAATTGGATGATGTAGGTAGCAATATATCATACACTGCACTCTCAAAAAAGACTGATTATGGAACATAAGACCAAAAAGAGCTTGTACATTATGATTTTTTTCCAGTTTTTGCTTTCTCATGACCTGCATCTTATCTTGTTCTGTGTGCTATTAGCACATGCTTTGTATTCCTTATAGCAGCAAATTCAGAGTTTGCTACAGGGAATCATAGATATTACAATAACAAACAGGAATGGGTAATAGACTGTAGAGGTTAGTGAGGAGAATTCGCCCCACCTCTACACACCACCCACCCGTTTATGTGTTGACTGCTGTAATATTTATATGAATGTATACGAATATTTATATGAGTATGTATATGCACATCCCTAATCCATTCTTCAGTGTACATGGGAAAAGAGGCCTTCAAATTTGGAGGTGAACTCCAAGGAAAGAGTTAGTGTATTAATTAGTTTCATGCACATATGCATTTAAATTGAAGTGTGAGGACTGTTGACCATGTATCTGATCACTTTAAACTTTTAATTTTGAGACATTTCCATTCTCTGTGAAGCTGGACAATTAAATGGTCTCTCCCTGTATAAATTCTGGGCACTTGGAGAATTGCAGAAAGCTGTATGCAAATCCATCACTGAAATAACATTTATACAGGGCAGCTATAGGAGTGCCTTACGAGACACCAGTTTCTTGCGAGATGCACAAGGAGATATAAACGATCACCAAGCTGCAATATGTGTAGTAAAGTTCTTCAGCCATTCTCTGTTTCTAGACCTGTTCTGTTCTTCAGGATAGTAACAGACTTTCAGGGGGATTTCTTGCTCAGGCCATTGGTGTTGGGAAACAAAATGAAAGCAATTCTCTTTAGCATCTTGCTATAGTTCTTTTGGTTCATTATTGTGTTTATTAGAGTATGTCATGATTCCCTTATATATCATGGGCAAACTGAAATTTTGCTATGCTGACTTTTCTGCAGGTTTACCCCAGGTCTGTGTCCTACGGAGAAGTGTCGGACTGAGTGCAATAGGGCTAGGTACCACCCACCTTTCTTTCGAGTCTGCAGTTTGCACCTTCTGAATAGTGCAGTGTGTCTGGCAGCGCTGGGCTAAGGGCATTTGCTGATCTGCTGGCATTTGAGATGAATGCAAGAATTTATTTGAAGATGAATTTGCAAATTTCAAATTACTGCAGCTAGTTCCTTGATCTGTTCTTGCTCTTGTTTGAACATTATTAAGTACTTAATGAGTTTAATGTGTTTTGACGTAAAGTAGGGAAAGCCGCATAAAAATGTAGTGTAAATTAAGAAAAAAATGAAAAAGACTGCAAGATTTCAAGGATATTTGCCAAATGTGTGGCAGTTGGCCTTGGGGGATTTACACTATCTCATCTAGAGATTGTGAAGCAGTGTCTTGTATCTGCAAAGAGACAACCATCAATGTTTGTTGCCTTACACAAGGGTTGATAAGAAGCCAGATGCTTTGTATCTTCTATGTTTTTCAGGGGTGTCCTTGACTTTGCCTGAGAATCTGTTTCTAAATTGTGACCTTCACCAGTCTAGATTGATGGATTACCAGTGCTCTGTCAGGCAGCTGGGAAGAACAAAGCCAAGAAGCACTGCTCTCCCTTTTTTTAGCACTAATAAGTGCTGAATACTTGCTTACCTTCTTTGTCATCTAGGGAATAGATTCTGATCCCAGCTGCAGTAATAATAATTTATATTAACTTATAACACTGACAAAGTAACTGTGGGTTTATATTAGTTTGTGAAACCATATTGTTATAGTTTCATATCTTTACTGAATCCCGGTTCCTTTCCGTGAGATGAGCAGTGGGAGGGAGGAGTTTGAACAATTTGTGTTCCATTTTCTAGAAGTTTTCTGCCTGTCCCCTTTCTCTGCCTGTTCAGTTGACTTTGGTGGGAAACATCTCAAGATATAATTTCCTTAGTTCATGTTCTACAGAATTTATATTTTCATGTATTCTATAAGCTATATAAATACCTCAATTCAAAGGTGTTCTTGACTGTATTAAGGTTTTTATATATTAAGACTTTTGGTAATCATGATTATGGAGGTTTAGAAACCAGTTAATTTCTTGACAAGTCTACTTAAAAGTCTTCAGCATTTCATTTCCATGAGGGACTTAATATTACAGTTAATAAGAATATATGCACTATAGTTTAACTTTCTCCAAAGTATGTTATTCCCAGACTTGAAAGGGTAATTCATCTTCTAATGAGCCAATATGTCAAGTTTAAATCTTTGTAAATTCATAATGGAGATGTTTTAGCATCCCGTATCTTTAAGGTATGCCAAGAATAGAATGCATTTTCAAGATTCTGGCCAAGTTAATGTTGGAAAATATTGTGACTTGGGTGAAATTGTAACGTAAGAGCAGTGTTGAAATAATCCAAGTATATTCTGAAGTAGCTAATGAATAGGTGTAACTTGCAAATTCAGATGTACATCAGATGCATTAACAACAAAACCAACCAACCACCACCCCTATAGGTCTGAGGCTTGGAGAAAGGGTTGTTTCTGTAGGTTAAGATCTCTTTTTAGCGATCATTTTTTCTTGCTCCTGTCAATACAGAGAGATTATTCAATATGATAGTATTGAAAAAATTGAACATTTCTATTTTCTTAGATGTGCAAGTTGTACTTCCATCTTGTTTCTCCTACTGGGAGAACTTACAGTATTTCCTTTAACAACTGTAATATTTCCACATAAAGAGTTGGATGAATGAAAAGATTTTTTTTTTTTAAAAGATCTTAGTTGGTAGTCTGTTTTGATCAGTCACAATATTATATACAAGGTCATTAACTATCACTGTAATCAGATTTCAGATGGTGTTCAGAGTTGTATATGGACTTCAAGTTTGAAGAAGTTCTACTTACTCCTGACAAAGGACAACTATCCTTTTCCGTGCAAAAATAGCTTTTTATGTAAACAAATATTAATCTGTAATCATAAAGCCTGTGAACCACTTAACATAGTGTTTTCTCTTCAGTCGGCAGTCACGTTTAAACCCACACTACTTAAAAACTTAGGACAACCTTTTTTCCTGATATAGATGTAAACGAAGTAAATGCTTATTTATTTGGTGTGCAGACAATAGAGAGGTCATGGACAAAGAGGAGATGCATTTCTCAAGTGATTTTAACTTCAACAAAATAGTGAAATAATTGATTTGTGCTGGGGACAAGGAATTCTATATGATCTGTTTGGGTTTGTAAATTTGAAACTACTTTGGGATTGAAACCCCACAATAAGACATGTTTAGGCAATAGAAGTGAACAGCGAGATGCTGAACTTCCACCTTTGCAATACATGGAATCCTTCTATAGATTTTTTTTTTTCAGTAGAAGGTGCAGCAAACAACCTGGAAAGCTCTTGCTTTTCTCTGTTGTGCTTTGTTGGTCTGAGTTGTTGGCTTAATGTAGCTTAATGTATCATGCTGAGAATCTGTGGCTGGACTCGTCTAATGTATTTGTGTATGTACCTGCCTCCAGCCTCTCACGCTGACTGACTTCCTTTGAAAAAGAGTGCAAGTCAATCAGAATCCTCTGGTAAAGTTGATAATTTCAGCATTCATTACCAATGTGTCGTGGTTTAACTCCAGCCAGCAACTAAGCACCACACAGCCACTCACTCACTCCCCCCCCGACCCACTGGGATGGGGGAGAAAATCAGGAAAAGAAGTAAAACTCGTGGGTTGAGATAAGAACGGTTTAATAGAACAGAAAGGAAGAAACTAATAATGATAATGATAACACTAATAAAACGACAACAGTAATAATGAAAGGATTGGAATGTACAAATGATGAACAGCGCAATTGCTCACCACCCGCCGACTGACACCCAGCTAGTCCCTGAGCGGTGATTCCCCCCGCCCCCACTCCTCCCAGTTTATATACTAGATGTGATGTTACATGGTATGGAATACACTGTTGGCCAGTTTGGGTCAGCTGCCCTGGCTGTGTCCTGTGCCAACTTCTTGTGCCCCTCCAGTTTTCTCGCTGGCTGGGCTTGAAAAGCTGAAAAATCCTTGACTTTAGACTAAACATTACTTAGCAACAACTGCAAACATCAGTGTTATCAACATTCTTCTCATACTGAACTCAAAACATAGCACTGTACCGGCTACTAGGAAGACAATTAACTCTATCCCAGCTGAAACCAGGACACAATGCTTCAGTAGCTCATTTCTCCCCCCTCTAAACTCTTCTGGGGACTGGCTTCTGCAGCTGTGCAAAAAGTGAGAGTTGAGTGGTTCTGTTTATTCCATAGTCCAGCTATCTTCTTGGTGGACAGAATAAGGAGATTTGTCTACTGGCTTCCTGGCTGCTGTTCTGCACAAATAATATACTGCGTTCAGCCTTGATCTGGCACAAGCTGTCCTTTAAGCAAGGTTGGGGTTTTTTGCTTTTTTGTTTTGTTTATTTTCATTTTGAAATGCTGATATTTGCATAGCAGTTTTCGTTCCAGGAGTTGTCTGTGGCTTCGAAATCATGGCATGACCACAACGAAGCTCATTCTGTTCATTGTCTGTGAAACACTTAATCAACTGGTGATATTTTGCGATGCTAAATAGTATTTATTTACCATGAAAAGAGCAGACCTTATAATTTCTGAAAATGTACTGATACAGCTTTGACTCTCTGATATACTAAAATATATTTTGTCGTGTAAAATAAAAGCTTGCATTTCTTTCTGTTATACTAGTAACTTGTTTTTAGCCTTTTCATTTGTAAATGTATTGTACCAGTTTTAACCACGTGTACCTCATATGCCTAAGAGCATCATTTTTTTGCAGGCAAAAGTATGCAGAACTTTCCCTATGTGTTCCCATTTGGTCATTAGAATAGGTGACTTGGGGAATCTTCTCCTGTGTGTCAAATAGGCTACCTGTTTTAGTCCTGCAAAATACTGTACATGTGTAGTATGGCATTGCTGTTCTACCTTGTGGACTGTGTTGGCTTTGTACCTGTCTTCCATGGAATGCACAAACTGGGTTTTGATGCTGGTGTGCAGAAGGTTCTCTGTCATGTATTGGAAACATGAGAGCCTCTTTAAACCTGCCAGCAGAGAGATTTGTGTGTGTCAATGTTGGCTGTTCTGCCTAGAAGGTAAGTCAGGGGGCAGGATAGGTTGTTAGGAATGTAGCTGGCAGAGCACACTGGGCAGCACTGAGGTGGCCACTGTAGTGACCAGGCTGATCCTTTGTATCAGAGAGTAGACCAGTGCAGCAGTAGGACACTGTTTTGAGCAGTGGTTAAGAAAACTCTTGACAGATATTGCAGTAATAAGACTGGAGGACAAAGATCCCGTCCTATATTAGCAGTGACATAGTGTTTTTCTGTTGATAGTCATCTCTGTTGCTAGAAAAATACAGCAGCACTGGACAGCTTAGGACTTCCAGTCCACAGGCTCAGAAAGTGACTGAACACCCTGCCTCCTCCAGCTGGTAACATGAGAGTCTTCTCAGTTTGGGGACACTTAACCATTTGGCAGATTCACCAGGCATGTGCAACGGAGAGGGTAAGGTAGTCCAGTTCCCCCCACTGCTGCCCAGTTGCCTTTCCACTTCCTTTGGATTCTGTTGTTTTCATTTCTGAGACAGTAATTCATTTAGTGTGGGAGTTACTTACAGTACAGCTGTGCTACTTTGATGATGCCATCTGCCATCCATGGGCAAAAGCCAGCTTCCTGCAGACAGCAAATTGCAAGAGAAACTTTTCTTAAGACACCGAAACATTTGTGCATAGAGCGTGCATGCCTCATAAAACATAAGAGCAAAGTAAACTGGTGAGCTGTTGGGAATCACTTAGTTGAGATCTGTATCTTCAAACTGTGGTGCTAGGATCTGGAATAATTATGTCTAATTGAGGTGGAATCATCAGAAGCAACCCTGCTGGCCAATTTTAATTTCCCCTCTTTTAGATTAACTACCTAATTCAGCTTTGTAAGGTACAGCCAGCCGTGTCTGTCTGAGCATGCATAGAAGAGCGAAATTACAAATTGCTATCTGAATATATCATCCTCTTAATTGCAACAGGCCTTAATTCATATTTGATGGGTGTATTTTTGCATTATTGCTTAATCAAAAGCTACTGGAACAAAATATTTTTGTGAATATATCTGTGTCCCAGATCTCTCCTGGTGTTTGCTATATTGCCTGTGTCAACTAAGGGTTCCCAACTCTGTTAAATGGATGCACTGCTGCCAGGGCCCAGTATCTGAGGAACTAGATGTGCACAGCACAGGCAAAGCTGTAGTGTTATTTGCCATTTCCTGGGCCAGGTGAAGCTGATGAAGTGAAAGCACCTGCTGATTAGTTCAGCCACTCAGCTTATGCTACCCTGTGTGCTGGGTCGTGAAAATCTTATTAGGACCAAAGGGCAGTGCCAGTCAGAATCGTATGTTACATCGGTCGCAGATTATAGCTGTTGATTGTTACATGCTTATTTTACAGTAGTATAGAAGATTGTGTTCCAGAGGGTAGACCTCAAAGATGTCTTGAGCTATACAAGTCAAGGGAGGCAATATCGTGGTTTAACCCCAGCTGGTGACTAAGCAGCATGCAGCTGGTAACTAAACAGCATGCAGCAGCTCACTCATTCCCCCCACCCAGTGGGATGGGGGAGAGAATTGGGAAAGAAAAAAAAAGTAAATAAACCCCGTGGGTTGAGATAAGAACAGTTTAAGAGAACAGAAAGGAAGAAACTAATAATGATAATAATAACAATAATAAAATGACAATAATAAAAAGGATTGGAATATACAAAACAAGTGATGCACAATGCAATTGCTCACAACTTGCCGACCAATGCCCAGTTAGTTCCCAAGCAGCGATCCCACTGGGCCAACTCCCCCCCCAGTTTATATACTGGGCATGACATCACATGGTATGGAATACCCCTTTAGCCAGTTTGGGTCAGCTGTCCTGGCTATGCTCCCTCCCAGCTTTTTGTGCCCCTCTAGCCTGCTTGCTGGCTGGGCATGAGAAGCTGAAAAATCCTTGACTTAGTCTAAACACTACTTAGCAACAACTGAAGACATCAGTGTGTTATCAACATTTTTCTCATACTGAACCCAAACCATAACACTATACCAGCTACTAGAAAGAAAATTAACTCTATCCCAGCTGAAACCAGGGCAGACGATTAGACATAATCTAATGTACATAACAAGTATTTAAAACTTGGTTGGTCTAATAAATAGGAAAGTAGGTTTTGCCCAAATCTCTGTTTCAGAGAAAGCTAGTGACTGCTCTTAATCAAACTGTAAAGTCTTGCTTTAATCGATTCCTTATTTAAAAAGAAAATAAATAATTTTTAGAAAGTCGTATCTCCTTTTCTGCAATTAGTGAGGGTACTGATACTTTTCCCAATAGTTTGGCAACGCTTACTTGCCCGTGCTTGCTGAGCAGAATTGAAATAGATATGAATGTTTTGTCTGAAAAGAGCTGATTGATGAGCTTTGCTATAAATACTGTTTACTTGAATGCACTTTAGCTTCTTAGCAATAAAATTTACATTGGCCACTTTCCTCTTATTTTGGAATTAATCTGCCCTATCCACAGCGTGCAGAAGGACCACAATTCCTGGATGGAGGAAAGACTGTATGTTCCTGCACTATAGTCCTTTCCCAATATATTGCAATTGCAGAGTTTTCCCAGTGGAATGAGGGTCTGTTTGTGGAAAGAAGTCAGAATGGAGAGTAGTGAACAGTGATTCAACTGGAGGCTGATTAGGTACATTGCAGACAAAAGTCGTTTTTCTTCCGAAGCATAAGTTTCTTTGCTATTGCTGGAGGCAGCATGCTGGAGCTGATTGACCAAAAATCTTGTCTGTTACGGTAACTCCTTTGGATTTGGTTTATAATATTGAATAATAGTCTTGACACTTGTGTGAGACCAGTGTCAGTTTACAGTGATTATTTAAGTCATTAACAAATGACAACTATTTCCTATCTGCCATTTATATCAGCCCAGCACACACATGCAACTTAGAGTGGGTTGAGTGGACTGACTTTCTCTTAATATTTTTGCAATAACAAAGGAACTGTTTGTCCTATTTCAGCGTCAGGCTTTTTTCTCCAGATACGGTTCTTGTCACTTTTGTGAGAAAAAAGGAAAAAAGTACAAAAAAGGTAGACACGGAGCATGCAAGCTGTGTTGATGACTTCTGTGGGACTGTTCATCTTCCAAAGCTAATGCCTGTGTTTCTCCAAGAGGGTGAAGAAGGGGCCAACTGAGGCTCCTGTTTCCAGCACCCAGGCAGTTGCAGAGCCTTGCTGTCCTATTTGCCAGTAAGATTCAAATTCCCACAAAATTCATGTGGCATGGGGACTACTGAGGTCACTTGCAATGGAGTGATTCCAGGATGGAAACTCAGCTGTTACAGAACAGCTGTTGCAAATCTGAAAACAGCTTAAGGGTGTCAGACCATTAATTTCCATAGAGTATTTTTGAGTGCCTTAGTTCAGCGAGCTAGCTTATATGTGGAGAATACCTATTTCTGATGAACTCTGTCTTGGGTGTTACAAGCGAACCTACTCTTCCTGGAGTTCTGTACCATTTCCAGAACTAATTAGGCACTCCATCTCAGTAATGCGATTCCAGTGGCTCAGGATTAAGGGAAGAAGCATAGCTGAATCCCTATCAGGAAGTCAGCCATGATACACAACACTCTGGAATAACTGGGAGATAAGCTCAGCTGACTTTGAAATAGTGGCTCAGATGCCTTACTTCCAGTGATCATTTCAAAGAAAACTGATCTCTGATGGTCACCCAGTAACAGTCTTCGAATATGAACAGCAGTCCAGCTTACTCAAAGTATAGCTTGATGTCATTGTGGATATACTGGGTAGTTAAAGACTGTGTTGATTTTAGCAAGCATAAATGGATGTAAAAAGCACTTGTAGAGATAATCTGGAGTTATATTTAACTGGAGTGGAGATAATTAAGGTGTGGCTGTATTTATACATATAAAGTTTTTAAAAAGCAATGTATTGCTCAGTATACAGGGCATTCAGCCTGCACTGCTAGTGTTAGCTATTCTTCAGCTGTCCAGAGTCTGGCATTACTTAGTCTAGTAGTGTCTATTTGAGTAGCATCAACTGAAATAGAATTGCTGTGCTGGGTAACTTTTATAATAGATTTGTGTGAGAAATAGGAAGGAACAAAAACTCTGCTTAACAAAAAAACTTGCTTAATTGCATAAACACAAGGGACAAAGTGCTGTTTTTCATGCAAAAAATATTGCGGTATGTCAGCATGTTGGTACTGGTAGTGAATAAGTTATTTAAAATATACATCCCAGAAGTAGAAAAGAAGCTAAGATACGGTATTGCAGACTGGGAACCTATCTTAGATGGTTAAAAAAGGGCACAAAATGATACCATGTAGTTAGAATTTTGGACTCTAATGAGAAGTGAATAAAAAAATAATTGTGGACTCTTTCTGTAGGCAGCTGTTAAGCAAGTAAGTTTTTAAACAGTTATAAAAAATTTTGACTAGCAAAACAGCACACTGTAGCAATAAGGTGCAATGTCAACCTTATGCATGAATAAATGTATAGCTATGCTTTAATGGTATTTCTGAGGGTGGTGTTGCACTAACTGCCTTCATTAATGACCTTTCAAAGCTAAGTGAAGGCATTATTACAGAGGTTAAATCATTCTCTAAACAGCACGATGGTAAGAAGAAGGAATCTTCAGTTTACGGGGTTTTATATTGGAGGTGGATTTGGAACACTGCTTTGTAAAGAGAGCACCAAACTGTACAAGTTCTTGGATATGGTTGAGAAATCTCTGTAGACTTAAAAGCCCATTTCTACTGTGTCTGACTGCTTTCCAAGCAAGCATAAATATCATTTCGTAATCAACCTTGCTGGAAGCAGAAGGCTTAAAGTTACTGGTGGAATTCTGTAATATTTGTATAGTCTATTAGTGTTCCTGAGAAAGAAAATAGTAACTAGAGAAAGTGGCCCAAATCTATCTCCTGTGAAAACGTTTTATTTTCCAAAATGAAAGCTGCAAGTAGCTTTTGGGTTTTTTCCTTCTTTGTTTTTGCTTTTTTAAAATCTCTTATGTGAAGTGAGAGACCTCCATGTCCTCCACTGCCTTTGGTGGAAGTATAGCACCAGCAATTCATGCAGCTGGCCTTTGGCTCATCTTTAGTCTGTTGAGACATGACATATTTTGAGTGGAAGTAACTAACAATGTGCCCAGTAACATGGCCACCTAATACTGCATGGAGGAAATGTTACCCACTCACCTTGCAAAGCAACTGCAGTTTAACCAAGTTGGGACAAGGCATGGAGAGGGCCCAACGCTGATCATTGCTCATGACTACTTCCACAGCTGCGTACCTCCTGATCCCAATCTCTGTCTCTCTTCTACTAAATGTACACAGAGATTCTGAAATATGAAACGTGCTATTGGTTCTGTAATAGCTGCAGTGCCACTAATAGTATCAAGCTATTAAACAGGGAGAGGATGTTTTTTTCCTTGGATCTTAGCTATTGTATTGAATTGTGATTTAGGGGATAAATCAGGATATTGTCTGACATCCCATAAACGCACATGAATTTAGTCCGGGAACATGCTTCTTGGGAAATTGAATTAATTACCCTATAGACAACATAATCTCTGATTTTGCAAAATAATTTAGTACTCCTCTTTATGATTTATCAGTGGGACTTAACCTGAAAATTACACATTCCTGCTTTTTTAACAAGCATACTCTTCAGGTTGTGTTTGAGAAATATTGAGGAAAAGGTAAGTTTGAAAATATGATAATGTAGGTCACTAATTAAACTATTTTAAAGTTTATATTGAAATGAATAAAAGTGATGTCATCATTTTTGGTAACATACTCCATTTGATGAGAATAGGTACTCTGTTATTCTTGGTTTGGATGGCATAGAAATGTACTGCTGTTTAATAGGAAATGCAGAACCATTGGAATATTTATGTTATGACTCAAATCCCCTGTGTTTTCAGTGAATGAAACCTGGGCAAATTTCCTGAACAACTTCAAGAGGGACATTAAGCCTTGTTGAAAGAAATGATGTTTGTAAATGTTGAAATTGTGAAATGCCCTAGGAGTGGATGTCTGCAATTTGTGTTATTTTCTTTCAGGTAAAAAATTGCCATTGAAATATAATAATTGCACATTTATAATTATGGAGTTAGTCCTGTATTTTAGCTAATACTGCAAATACTTTCTAATGGGCTTAGTGCATGTAATTCAATCTCCTCAGGCAGAATTAAATGGCAACACATGGTGCTAAGGACTTCCAGCAAGGTGTAAAAATCTCTGGGATGAGGCTTTGGTGTTTGTGCATTGCACTTAAAGCTGATCGTAAGAGTTTTACACTTTATATTGTATCTAGATATCATTAATGACATTGTAAGACTGAGGCCTTAATCAGTCAGTGTAGTGACTTTCATATCACAAGAGCTTATCTTGATGTGAGTTTTCAGAACGTATCAATTAATTTGAGCCTTGTGACTCCATTAATTTTGAGTCTTTAAACTGAGGTCTAGGAAAAGCTTGAAGGGATTATGTGCCATTGGAGAGAGAGTGGCTTTTCAGTGTCGTCGAGTGCCTTACTGCGTTACCTCCTATTCCACTAGCGTAATGTTAGTGCCTTCAGTGTTTTAGAGGTTATCAGGTGCATGCATCTTCGAGGTATCGTAAACTACTACTGTAATAAGAAAGTATGTGTTTTTATATATGCCTATTGTCAGAGTAGTCATAGTTTTAATGTGGTCCATGAAGTGTGGATTCTTTTTAGTTCTGCTGTGTTTGTTCCAGAACAAGGAAATGCAGTGTGAGATGCTGCAGTATGAATTGAATTGTCAGGCCTGCTGTTTGTAGGGTTTTCTTGGTTTCTTTTGTTTTCCTTTTCTGAAACAAAGTTATATCAAGCTGTGTGTTTTGTGCTGATTCTCATTCCTGGTGGATCTCATTATCAGCCATCAAACCAGCCTGTGATTGGGAAAGCATTCCACATGACTGATGCATCCGAGAATAAATAAAACCAAAATTGCATTTCACCTCTCCACTCCCTTCCCTCAACAGTTGGGTTTTCATTCTGAAGGTAATTGATAAATTCAGTAGTAGCTGGAATGAAAATTATTTTGGAAGGAAAGACAGACGTTTTCAAAGTAGCACATTCAGAGATGCAGTGTTTTTACAAGTAGTACTGTAAAATGAGTATGAGCAAATACCATGAGGATTTTTCCTGTATCATAGTTACACACATCCTCAGTAAATACCAGGAAGGAGAGCATTGCCAGATGAAACTATTATGCTGAAGTTCACAGTAGGCATTTACTTAGGTTCTGCTTTAATTATGGAGAGAGTTTCAGTTATAAAGTTGCTTTTCAATTCTTACTAGATGCATTTATGTAGATGGAATAATCCTGTCTTGAAACAGAATTATTAAAAAATGACTGTGTTAATAATGCAAATTCATCGTGGTTTCTAATTTAAGAATCTTGAGGTGCAAATGTCTCAAAAGAGCAAACCATGTAAAGCACTTAGTTTGCAAAGAATTCAGCATCAGAGTTTAGTATTGCTCTTGAGTGCAGTTATCTGAGAGTGAAATGTGTGAAAATAATAAAATACAAATACAACACATTGTTATGGAGAAGTCAGTTTAAGAAAACTGGAAGTCTTTTAATTAATTATTTTTTTGCAAAACTGTTCATTAAAATTTGTAAGTGCGTAACTAAACAAAAACCTTAATTGAAAGTGTCAGAAATGATCCGTGGCTGCACTACAATTTTCTTGTTCTTGCATCGTTTCCTTTACCATTTAGTTGGATAACAACCGCTACTTATCCGACCTACTCAGTTCGGGCACAAAATGTTCACCCTGGTTTCTTTGTGCTCTTTAAGGAGAAGAATTAATATAGGCTTGGACTGAAAATGGTAGGAGTTTATTGGCTATTTTTTTTTTTTTCTAAACCAAAATCAGTGTTCTGAACACAGGTGGCCACAGGACAATTTCATGGATGCAAAAGGCTTTATTCTTGTGTGTACTCTTTTTATGCATGAGTCTGATTTATTAGTAAAACGTTTTCTGCAAAAGGTGAGAGAAAGGTATTTTAACTCCTCAAACAGGGGCTTTGTTAAATCCAGATGACTGTAGTAAAATGGATGATATAAAAATCCTTAACTGGCATAGATAAAGATAGCAATCTAATCAACCAGAATAATTTCTAATTAATTTTAACCAGTAGAACTTTCTATTCTCACATAGATTTTTGTGCACAGCATAACAAGAAAAACGTTAATGCATACGTATTTCTGATGAGTGTGCGACTCGCTCTGTGAATTTATGAAGCAAGAGTCAGTTATAAAGCTCACTTTGAATAAATAGATATAAAACCTTTATACTGTACTACACCGTAAGTTATTAACTACTTATTTAGGCAGAGTAGGTTCTCATCAGGCTCTCTGTGTAGTTTTACAGAATTGCCAGCAAAGAATCTAGACACATAACAGTGTAGCAGTTGCACAGTTCAGAGAGAAGGGGTTTTTTCCTGAGGAATCCCAGCATCTGAGAGCACTGACAGAAACTGAGCTTGTCTCCCGCTATGCTTGTGGAGAAGTGGTACGTTGAAATATAAGAAGCTGTTAAATAATCCAGTTTATTGAATACATTCTTGGGACTTTCCAGACCTTGATGCCTTTCTCTGAATTATGGGTATATCTTAACAAACGTCTAGCAGCCTATGCAGCAACACCAGGACAAACTTGTTTTTAGCAATGTCTAATAGAATAAAAGTTTTTGTGTGCTTTGGAAGCTGTCAGGCAAGTTTGCCCTGTGCTCACCTGAGCTGCTTTGCTCTGTAATGGTTAAAATCAAGGCTGAAAAATTCTTTCTTTGAGATGTCAGCAGGCAAGACAACCCCTCATAACCCAGGAGAGGAAATTTATCTGTTGTATCCTTGCCCTGCTTTGCTTATCAAAAGGTTTTCAAAGACTCATTCAGACACAAGAATATTTTAAAGGGAAATCGCCTGAGTCTTGGCCCCAAATAGTCTTCCTCAGGGCAATATAAGATTCATCTGTCTTTTGAAGTTGACAGTTCTATCAATTTACATCTTCTATTTTACAGTTACTTTATGTTTTGAAGAAGAAAATTCATGATCGTCTTTAACAGAAAAAAACTTTTTGGTTGTCTGTGCAGTGAGAGATAAAGAATGAGTTTTGAAAATTATAATCATGGGAAACTAGGCTAGCAGGAAAGTTTCCACTATGCTATTTTGCTGGAAAGTGTGGAAATAGAAGGTTTGAACCTGAATGGAATAGGCATGAATTCTAACCCTTTTAATCCTAGTGGTTCATCAGGTGTCTGTGTCTCACAAATTAATATAATTATTGTATTCTCAGTATGTAGTTTCATGAAAATACTGTTAAGGCTTAATACAGTGAAGAAATCCAGTTTTTGTTGATGGCTAATAAATGCTATGCCTTTGTTTCTGAAGCAATCCTGCATTGTCCACAGAAATGGTCCTGTACTAAGTGTATTCCTTAACTGTAAGCTTTACTGAGAAATTAATGCTAACCATAGTAAACACTTGATCCAGGTCTCTTTGCACATTGTGACTCTTAGAACAAATGTCATCTGGTAAAAATAAATCCCAGCTGGAACATGGGATCCAAGGAACTTGGATCCTAGAAAAAACTGAATATGGAAAAGCATTGTATAGTTGGATCTGTTTCAGATGGAGGTTGGTGAGTACAAGAAAAAATGAAAGCTCGCATTAGCAATTTCGTATTTTGGCATGAAGATGCATGTAATAAAGTCCCTGGGTTATAAAGAGTTTGGCATGTGGAGTTCCATGGAGAAACTGATAGTCATCTCTCTGTTTGCCTAAGAGCAAAAAACCTTTTATGTATAAACCAAGCTTAAACTGGGAATTGAAGCACATTGCAGGAATATAAACTGGTTTTTATGACTGTTTTTAATGGCACTTAATGGAAAGCTATTTATACATATCAAATAGCACACTTGTGTGTGTGAGTACACCCCTTGCAGCTTTTTGGCTGTGTATATTTCTTTGTTCATGGAGACAAGGAAAGGTTTACTGACATACCACCTCTGAAAGGTGCTTGCTGTTCATTCAGCAATGGCCTTGGGATTTCCACAACAAAATTTATTCATGGAAGTCCTTCAGTAGGCCTCCATTCAAGAAGGAGGTGAGAGTTCCCTTTGAAAATGAGGTGTTTTACATTTGCATCCTTAAGAGGTTGTTACTAAACTTGTCTTTAGAACCATGGAATATCGTATGCAGAAAAGTATAAAAGCAAGTTGCTGTTCGCTTGTGTTTGAATGCAAGCATACCCAAGTGACATATAAATTCAGTAAGATGTACTTTGCTTGGAAATCTGTCTTATTTATGCTGTCAGTTCCACTTCTTATGAGGTGATGAGTTGTGCCGAGTGCCTCTCCCCCTGCTTCCTGTGAAAGCATTAATCTGCAGGAACTTGAAGACATCTTGCGACTCACAGTGCTGACTATTTTCTGTGTCACATGGTAGGAGTCACTGCAGGCAGGTCACACAGATTAATGTAATCTGTGTTGATCTGAAACACCACAGCACGTACTGCAGATTAGTTCCTCACTCGCTGATTACAGCTGACCTCTTTTTCTGATGTGCCCTTACATTTTACCTTACAAAGAACGTAAGGCACAACCAAGCATCGTATTAATTACCCTCTTTAATACCTGTCATGTTTTGACCTTTTGGCACAGCCTCACTAAGAAAGTACAGTACAGAGATTCAGAAAGATGTCTTGTGCAAAACTGGAAAGAGACTATGTGGTACTCTGCTTATTTTGCTTTGTTACTAAGGCTCTCATCAATGAATATATCACTATTATGAATAGTTAATACCTTCCCTCTCACTAAAGTGTAGAGTAACAGAAATACAACTAGATTATAACTCTCTGGTGTAACAAAACACACTAATAGCTCTCCCATTTAAGATAAAGCAAAAGCACATGCATTTTTATTTAGCCTCCTTCAGGCCAGTACACAAGACTAGAATGTTATTTTTCTGAATTAAGTCTCTGTAAATACCTGCAACTGATGTGTTATATGCATTTAGTTTGTGCATGACCAGCATTGCATGAGAAACAAAGGGGCTTGCTTTTCTCTGGCTGGATCTTCTCCTGATGAAAATGCAGTTCTGGGACTTTAGCTGCAGCTTTTGCATATCTGACTCTCGGTGTCAAAAAAAGTGTTGATTACCAAGCAGAAGCAGATCAAGCTTCTATCCCCAATTTTCTTTTTACTTTCTAATTTTTAAAAAACGCCTAATAACACGTATTCCACAGATCAGAATTTTCTGCATGAATTTTGGTTAATAAGATACATTGCATAGTTACCTGCTTCTGAAATTGTCAGTGTGTTATATAATGTATGCATTGTGTAATGAGCACTGCGTCGTATAGTGCATCATACATAGTATAAAGTATGCATTATATGATGAATATAAAGCTAATCATATGAAGGTTTTTCTAGTCTGTTGCCCTGTCCCTGGCAGCAGCCGATGCATATGGAGGAAAGAAAAAAATGTGTTAAGCAGTAGTTTCCCCAGAATATTCTTCCGGCTTTCAGCAATGAGTACTTCAGGGAATTGCTGAGGTGGATACCACACACAGTGAAAATAACCACTCAATGAACCTGAAAGTATCTGTTCTGCTTGGGAATTCATGTACGTTATTTGTCTAAAACAGCCTGTGATAATGAGCTGTATGACATAGGTTACACTCTTTTAGTACTGACACAGTTAAGTGGTCACTAAAGTAGCAATAAATAGGTAAATCAGAGACACCTGTTTGTTTATAGAGCGACCCCACAGTGTAATGTTATCATATCATACTTTCATTGTATACTTTATATCACATGGAATATTTTAATCAGCATCATGAAGAATCTTAAACTCATGCCTGTTAATTTCTTCAAAATTACAGAGCAAAAAGGAAAGAAAGTTTGGAAGATTTCTCGTCCTTGCCAAATTTTGAGTTTTAGTTTTGAAATATAAATAAATAAGCTTTACTGTAGACTGTTGTCCTGCACCAAGTACTAGTAAGTGTATTTGCATGTGACATGCATGCTAGCCATTATAGTGCGTTTCTCAAATGGAGTTAAATGGTGGGCAAAAATATAGTTACATGAAGAAGAATCAGAATATCACCTAGAAGAGAAAAAAGCATGGATTTCACCATTAAGGTTGATGAATAAGTCTTGTAAGATAAGTTTTTGTTTTGTTTATAAGAATCATAGATTATCTCAAGTTGGAAGGGGCCCATAAGGATCATCGAATCCAACTCCCTGCTCCTCACAGGACTACCTAACACTAAACCATATGACTAAGAGTGTTGTCCAAACACTCCTTGAACTCTGACAGGCTTGCTGCCGTGACCACCTCCCTGGGGAGCCTGTTCCAGTGACCGATCACCCTCTCAGTGAAGAACCTTTTCCTAAAGTCCAATCTGAACTTCCCCTGATGCAGCTTCATTCCATTTCCTCGTGTCCTATCACTGGTCACCAGAAAGAGGAGATCGGCACCTCCTCCTCCGTTGTGTCTGTTGAGGAAGTTGTAGATTGAGATCAGGTCACCCTTCAGCCTTCTCTTCTCCAAACTGAACAAACCAAGTGACCTCAGCTGCTCCTCGTAAGTCTTGCCCTTGAGGCCTTTTGCCATCTTGGTTGCCTTCCTCTGGATACACTCTAATAGTTTGGTGTCCTTCTTATACTGCGGCACCCCAAACTGCACACAGTGCTTGAGGTGGGGCTGTACCAGTGCACTGTAGAGTGGGACAATCACCTCCCTCCACAGGCTAGCTATGCTGTGCTTGATGTGCCCCAGGACACTGTTGGCCCTTTTGGCTGCCAGGCACACTGTTGACTCATATTCAACTTGCCATCAAACCAAACCTCTAGATCTCTCTCTGCAGGGCTGTTCTCCAGCCTCTCGTCCCCCAGTTTGTATGTAGAAGCAGGATTACCCCATCCCAGGTGCAGAATCCAGCACTTGCTCTTCTTAAATTTCATATGGTTGGTGATCGCCCAGCTTTCTAGTCTATCCAGTAAGGCCTCTCTACCCTCCGGGGAGTCTACAGCTCCTCCTAGTTTAGTATCATTGTCAAACTTACTTATGTACATTCGATTCCTGCATCCAGATCATTTATAAAAACATTAAAGAGCACTGGCCCTAAAACTGAGCCCTAAATTCCATCCTTTCTGTTGTCTGGTTTCAGTATTCATGAAATTAAATGGCAGTTTCTGATCTGTAATCTCAACACTACTGATGTCTCGCTACCCTGTCATTCCAGGTAAATGCACAGGGTCACAAAAAGAGAGCTTTACAGAGACCTCAGGCTACTTAAATAGATATTCCCAATTCCTTGCAGAAAACAAAACCAAGGCAAGACTTCATATATTATATTTAAAATTAGGCAGATCCCTTCCATTTGATTACTGCAGCAATAAACAAAGGAAAATGTACAATTTCAAGCTTTTCAATTGGTAATATCAGTTGTCTGCTGATGTTATGAGAAAAGAAAATGAGGTAACCGTGTTTTCATTTTATTTTAGTTCTAGTGTTTTCCTTCTGTTTCAGCTCACAGATACTTTTCTCTTGCTTTTTAACATTTTATCTGGAAAATTGTCAAAGAAAATCTAAAAGTTTAATTTTTGTTGTTAGGGGTTTATTCCAATATTGTCTCTTTTTTCGAATGTGAGAGAATGCTCTCTGGTTTTGTTTTGAAAGCTCTGGCCTAGACATTTTGGGAGAAGAAGAGAGAAAAAAGATGCGATATGAGAAAAGAAAAAACACTAATGAGAGAAATATTTTTGCGGAGAAACAAAAGCTATAGAAAAGGAACTAACTTATGAAAATACCTGTCTCTGTAGAAACAGCTACTTTATAACAGAAGCAGTGTTTTGAAAATCTGTTCCTCTCTTATTGTTCCATAGATACTTTCAGCTTAATCCATACAAATCTATCTGTACTGTTCATACTAACTGAAAGAAAATGAGATTTTTTTTTTTTTTGTCTGAAAGATTTTAGAAACTTTCTACTCCAATTTCCTGAGGTTACAGATCCCTTTGAAGCAAAACAGTCAAATATCAGAACTGAATGCAGACACTTGATTTACTTGAACATTCACCACAAGTTCCTTCCTTTTCTCCCATCTTGCTAGCTAGGATTTAAGGTCCATGTAGTTCCTGTGATACGGCACAGTCTGTGTAAGTTTCTGCAATGAGAGTGAAATTCTGTTGGTTCTTTCCCAGCTGCTGTTCTTTGGAAGATTAATTTTGGTTCTGTATGGAGCTGTTCTATCAGACTGCAGACTGTGGGTTTGGTATATAACCCTGTGCAATTGAATTTTGCTTTGGTAAAACGGTGTATCAGGTGAGAGGGAATTTCTTGTGATCGTGGTTATGGCTACAAGATTGAAATGTTGCCTTACCATTAAGAAGACTGTACTCGTTGTGGGTCTGAATGATGGCAACATGGTCTAGATTAATTTCTTTGATCATACAACTGTGAAGCTGCTGGAAGAAAAAGAGTATTTATGTTCATAAAGAGGAAGAAGAGCTGTTGTATTAAGCCTGTCAATAAAGGCAACAGTATGGCTACCTGAATGGTAATGCATTTCTCAAGACTGAAATAAAGCTGACATTGAATGGAATCTTATATTTCAGGGTGCTGGTTCTCAGCTGGACTGCAAGCTGCAACTCAAAATTTGCCTGAGGAGCCTGGCTTTTTAGGGCATGACTGTGATAATAAGTTCAGGTCATTTTGCCTTGAAGTGTCAGCAAGATGTTAGCTGGTAATTCAGAGCATCCAAAGATGCTATGTAACTTCAGTGGCTGCCCCACCTGGTGGGTTTTTATTTTCAGAGAGCTTAAGCATTCACATCTTGCATTGCTCTCAGTACTCAACATCTCCTAAGAATTTTTCTGTTATTGTCAGTGGGATATGCATCCAGTCATTCTCTTTGAGTGAATGCAATGATGCTCAGATCAGGGACTTTGACATCTGCAACCTTTTAGTAAGACAAAGGACTAAAACAGTACATACCTAATACAAATTTTGAACAGAGTAATCCATGGAAATACATCATCTTTAGAGTTGTATTACAGAGAAAGAGTAAACCTGTAGTAGTATGCCTAAATGAATGTTTGTATACCTTTCAAGGAGGAGTATGTATTTCAAATTATATAATTAATACATTCTGTATTGTGTACGCGGAGTCTGACGCTAACACCAGTTGGCAGGTGCTGGCCTGCCACCCAGTACTAAGCTGAAAATTTGCAAGTTGCTTTTCTGTTACTGCTCTTATATGTGAGAGTTCATGATTTAATTTGAGCCAGAGGATGTGGCATTAGTGTTCTCTCCGTAACCGAGAAATATATGACATCCAAGTCTCAAGGATCATATCCATTTTGCATATCTCATTCTATTTATTTCTTTAGCACTTGGTTGCATTTATGAAAAGCAGACATGTTTGGTTAATAAAAAGGATAATTTTCTTTGAGCTTCATTACCTTGAAAAAAATCCATAAAATGGGTAAGTTAGATCTTTAAAATAACATGCATAAAAGTACAGAGCATTGCTGCTTCTCCTGGGTAATAGGAAAGATGCTGCTGTTTAACAGACTTCCTAAATTGATTTATGCTACTCATGCATACCCTGTAGCAGTGTTTTCAATGCTTTGGAAAGTATGTAATCATTTAAAAATTAAGACATTCTATCAAATCTGATCTGGTGGGATGACATTTTTGTGTTGTCCTAAAATTTATACAAATTCTGCTTTGAGTCCTCGGACATTTTGAGATCAGAAGAAAAGTAGGCTCTGAACAAGAGTTTTGTGGAACTACTGTGATTTGACTTTTGTAACTATCTCATAAAGTTAGATAGTTCCCTTTCCTCAAGCAATTATAACTTAATTTCTTTATATTAATTTTGATTCTTATTCAGAGAGTTTTATCTCTTCATTACATACTCTAGCTGTAATTTAGTTTTTAAAGCATTGCTGATTAAGAAGAGATTTATTTTACTGAGTTCAACATTATTTGGACATAGAAGCATCTGCTAGCACGCCTCCCTCTTAATATTTTTCAATGTATGAGTACAGCTATGCAGAAGTCAGTTTTGTCATTACCAGAAGCTTTCAGGGATTGCAGAAATTTTCATTTAATGACTTTGAGAAGTTTTTGCTGTTTATCATTAAAAAGGTGTTTGAGAATAGGTTGATTCAGGTAATAACCAACCAGTAGTCATGGTGGTCGTGGGGGATGCAATTTTGAATCTCTGATCTTCCTTTTTTTTTCTTCTTTTAGTTTAGGCTTTAAACATCTTTCTGGCATTGATGAAAATTTAGCTTTTGGAGCTCAGAAATCATTCTTGATGGAGTATCATGACTGAATATATTTCAGCAAAAGTTTTAGTTCTTTCTGGTTGACTCATTATTGTCTTTCAACAAATATTTTGTTGAAAATTTTCTGATAGGCTATAGTTACAGGTAAAATAGCAGCTTATATATCTGTTAGACTGCTTTAAGTATTTCATGAAAAAAGAAACTCCGTAGATGTGGCTTTCACTTTAGGAATATTAATGGATTACCTTCCCCCCCCCCCCCCCCCGGATGAAACAGTCTTTGTGTTTCATGTTTACATTTTGGATGAGCTCCAGTTTGTGTGTGATAATTAGAATCAAATTAATCAAAGACTTGGCATTTAGAAAAAGAAAACAGTAGCAACATATATGTAGCCTGAAGGTTTGTTTCATTTATGTAGTGCTTGGGGAAGATAGTCAAATCGGAAAAATCAATCCAAACTGTATAGTCTGTAACGATAAAATATAGAGGAATTTTCTATTTCCATATGGAGTCTGCCTCTTAAAACTGGGTGCGAAATATGAAATTCAGCACTTGACTGTGATCTGTAGAGAGCATCAAAATTGAGTTAAAATGAAATCTGAACTGCCTAGGTGTATAGCTGAAACTTCAGTGCTAGACTTTTATAGGGAAACTTCTTGATTACTTGAATATACCCAGTATCTTACTCTTTTGATAAAATGTCAAATTTTAGCATTAAGAAATCTACTTGAATGATAGCAAGATGAATCAGTAAAATAAGTAGTGTTATTATCCGTGAGTATGTGTCAATAAGCATCCGTTTGTATGCTTTGTCTCCGTTATTAGCATGCTTCAAAGTAAAACTCTAGCACAATGCCTTTGTTATGTATACTGAAAAAAAATTAATCCATGTAAGATTTTAATTAAAAATTATTTTGTCTTGCTGAAAGATATATCTGCAGATTATTTCTTTTATAAGGTGAAATTAAAGGTAATTAAAATTAATACTTCACTTTATTAATAGTATGCCATCATAGTAGTTTAGTGTCTTTTCTTGTGTTTTAGGGACAGTTCTGTCTTTGAAAATGAACAAAGTGCTGTCATTTTATTGTGTCTTGCACTACGTGTTTGAAGTTGTATAATGGTAGATGATTCTGAATGAATCATGCAATGACCGCTTTGTTTTTCCAATGTATCTATTCCAGAATAGAATATTGTATATTGTGTAGAAACCTAGAGAAGAATCTTAAGGCATTGAGTACGCGCATGAATATGAATAATAAAAAGTGCAAGGTGAAATGTTGTATTGTCTACAGACTCGGTGTCCCTAGTGGAATACTTTTAGTACTGCTATTAAAAATACATTGTTAAAAGCTTAGGTAGCCTTTAATGTTGCGTTCTACATCTTGGGCTGGGTGCTTACTTGCTCACATTGTTCAGATTGGAATGCTATGAAATGGCCTGCTATTTAGTTGCAGCCATTTGAACTTGTGAAGTGGGTATAAAAGGCCAGCAGACTAGTATTCTTCAGTCATGGCCACTGGTGACAGTATATCACATCACATTACACAAGTGCAAATAATTGTTTAAACTAGAAAGCTGTGGAGAATCAGTCACAAAGCTAAAATCAGATATGATATCTTTGTTTTACTTGCCAAGATATTGTATGAGCCACTAATATTATGTTATCTCCTTAAAGATTGTCTATCCTTCTGTTTTAATCCAGAACAAGTTAGTTAATTATAAAATAATTAGTTATTGGCACTGTTATTTTGTTGACCAATAATTTTGCTATCTATACCACTGGAAAGTAGGGGTACAGAGCCAGGTAGATATCTGGTTTATACTGTGTTGCGCGCTGCAGAAGATTGTTACAAATAGTGTAGGACAATATAATTATTAGTACAGGACAGAATTACTACAAATAGAGCCAGCCCCACAACTTTCAGGTAATTTTTATTGTAAACTGCTTTTTCTGGCTGAAAATTTGAGAGGGGTTTATTTAATGAATTTGCTGGTGATTGTGGCATGACAACTTGCTTCTTCACAATAGCATTTTTTTCTTTTACACAGTTGTGTAAATCATATCACAATCGCATTCCTTATATATTAGGTAGAGGATCTCTGTATTTTAAGAGTTGCTAAACGCAGTGATAATACAACCGTGTTTGTAAGGAAGTTATGAAATTGAATAGAATGAAATGAAAGAACGCATTTGAAGCAGCAACAAAAAGATGGTGAAACAGCCAGTGAATCTGCCTCTGGGCCTTTTGGGGCAAATATAATTTTAAATGTAAAGAGTACTGAGTGCGTGCTATGGAAGAGGGTAGGCTGAGACAGGTAGAAGTCTTGCCATATGAGTAATTAATCAGGTCTCTTGAACACCTTCCCACAATGATTGCTACATGGTCTAGGGTTAGGTTATGAGCCTTCTCCCGGGGGACGTATTGAAATGGCTTTAGCTATGTATGAAGAACTGCTTGTCCTACTGCACCATAAATAACAAAGAACCAGGCAGAAAATCAGTGTGTTCTTGCCAAATGTTTTGTGAACTGCACAGGTAGGTATTGACAAAAACGAGGTGGGGACTGGCAGAGAGAACACAAAGACTACAATAGTCTTGATCTTGGCACAGGATGTCCTCAGCATTTGTCCTGAGGTAAGAGGTATGGCTAAAGAGAGACTGGGCGAGAGTAGAGACGGCAAGGTACTGCTGTGGTAGGAGCAGGGAAGAATGATGCAATTACGGAGACATACTAAAGTTGGGAACCTTTATATGAAGGAAATCTGGCATGGGCAAATGAATAGTCAAGGTGACAACATACCAGTATGCAAAACTTCTCTGTTACATTCATGCTCTTATTTCAGAAAGTGAATTACAGAGTCTCAGAGGAA